>NC_090921.1:1498772510-1499075540 GCF_040938575.1 Ambystoma mexicanum
CTCGACGCGCTCGAGACTGTGTGCACATGTGGTGTCTTCGAGGAAGAGGTTGACGCCGGTGGCGCCGAGGTCATCGATGGACTCTGTCGAGGCCCCGCCTCCGAAGAAGTCGTCGGCGCCCAGGCTGTCGAGGGACACGCTCGGGGCTCCGGCCTCGAGGCCTGTGTCGATGCCATTGATGCTGTCGGCGCCGCCTTCACCGTCGATGCCGATTCACTCGACGCCTTTCAAGGCTGTTTCGACGGGGGTACCCCGGGGCTCGGTGGAACCCCCTAGAAAGGCTCTGGCCAAGGTCAAGCATGGCTTTGTTCCACATTCGGTGCCTTCTTACCGCCATCTTGAGTTTATTTCAGAGGTGGATGAGGGCTCTGATGGTGGCATGGTTCCCGATACGGTGCCAGACGAGATTCTCTCGAGCCATAGCCAGATTGAGGACCTGCGGCAGTCCCTGCACAATGGCAGTGGGCTGGACACCTCTCTGGAGGTGGAGTTTTGTAGGCCTGAGCCTGGCACTCATGCCGACTCCTCGTACCGATGCTTTATGTCTAGGGTCACCGAGTACTTGGGATGGTCTGCTCCCCCAGGGGATTTTCTTCAGGATGACCTTATGGATATCCTCGACCAAGGTCCACCAACTGACCCGGTACTGCCGTTCCATATGGCTCTACAGAGGAGGGTGGCGGCGGCTTGGACTGCTCCGCAGAGTCTCCCGGCAGTGGGCAAGTCTTTGCCCCGAAAATACCGCCCAGCCAGTAGCGACCCCTGCTACTTGACCAAGCACCCCACTCCGGAGAGTTTGATGGTGCAGGCAGCTACAGCCCCGGAAAAGCAGGCGTCATATCCTACCATCCCTCCTGAAAGGGACGACAAGCGTTTTGACGGCTGGGCGAAGAAAGTGTTTTCTTCAGGGGGTATGGCGCTTCAGGCGGCCAACTCCGTATGTGCCTTGTCACGTTTCACGCACACTCTGTGGAACTGTGTTTCCTTAGTGGCTGAACATATTCCCGAAGGGGCAAACGGGATGGTTTCCTTGCCATGGTTCAGGATGGCAAGGATGCCATTTGTGAGGCCGTTCAGTCGGGTTTGGACATGGCAGATTGCGTTAGCCGGTCCATGGCGGCGAGCACCGTGATACGCAGGTTTGCATGGTTGCGGAAGTCGGGGTTTGCTCCTGATGTGCAGGCCCGGCTCCTCAACATGCCCTTTGACGGGGAACATCTTTTTGGCAGCAAGGCTGACGAGAGCCTTGAGAGGTTGCAGACCTCCAAAGCTGCAGTGAAGTCGTTGGACGCTGGAGTTCGCCAACCTCTGCCTTTTCATCCAAGGGGACAGCAATGGAGGGAGGTTCCTTTAGTTATTACTCATCCTTTGGTAAAGCGAGAGGAGCTGCCAGTCAAAGGGGCCACCGTAGGAGTGCCAGAGGTGGAAAACAAGGTACTTGAGGTGCCAAGGCCACTCGGGCTGTTGCCTCTTTGCCCTCAGGCAATGCTGCAGCCGCTTCAACTCAGTCATGAGGCCATGTCCCATGGTTCCCCGGTTGGGGGAAGGCTGGCGCAGCATCTTGCAGGGTGGCTCGCCATCACTTCAGATGTGTGGGTTCGGGAGATCATAACTCACTGCTACTGTCTTCCTTTCCGGCAGAGGCCTCAAGACAATCCACCGGGTAATCTCTCTTTGAAGAATCCGGATCCACTCCTTGCGCAGGAAATTCAATCCCTGCTGGAGAAAGGCGCCATAGAACTGGTGCCTGTAGCGGAGATGAACAAGGGATGGTATTCCCCTTATTTTTTGATTTCCAAGAAAGACAGGGGTTTGAGACCCATCATGGACTTGCGCGGTTTGAACAAACTCCTCAGGAAGGGCAAGTTCAAGATGGTTACTCTCTCTCAAGTCCTCCAGGCACTTCAACTTCAGGACTGGTTGGTGTCTCTCGACCTCAAGGACGCTTATTTTCATGTGCCGATACATCCAAAGCACAAGAAGTACCTGAGGTTCACGGTTGGCGACTCGCACTTTCAGTTTCGGGTCCTGCCGTTTGAATTGACCTCCGCCCCGAGGGTCTTCACCAAGCTCATGGTAGTGGTGGCAGCGCACCTCAAGAATGGGGATTCACGTCTACCCCTACCTGGACGATTGGTTGATCAGGGCGCGCTCTCCCGAGCAAGTCCTGGATCATCTGTCAGTCACCTGCCACTCCCTCCACAAGCTGGGCTTCTCCCTCAACTTAAAGAAGTCCCATTTGACACCAACTCAGTGGCTCCAGTACATCGGAGCTGTGCTCGACACGTCCCCGGGGCAGTGTTTTCCTCCCCAGGTGAGGGCTCATCACATTCAGCAGATGGTGCACAAGTTTCAGCTTGCCCAGAGTCTCCCAGCGTTCGAGTCCTTGAGATTGCTTGGCCTCATGGAATCCTGCATTCTTCTGGTGCCAGATGCCGGGTTGCGGATGAGATCTTTGCAATGGGCACTCAAGCTCCAGTGGTCTCAGTCCTCCGGCAGGTTGTCGACCCTGTTCAGGTGCCGTCCTCGGTCGCCCAGGACCTTCTGTGGTGGGCCATCAAAGACAATCTGATGAAGGGTGCTCCATTTTGGCTACCCTGGCCAGAGGTGACGATCGTGACGGATGTATCCCTCACGGAATGGGGAGCTCATGCCAACGAGTTGACAGTTAGCGGTCGTTGGTCTCTGTCGGAGTCCAGACTCGATATCAATCTGTTGGAGCTGAGGGCCGTCAGGCTAGCCCTGAAGGCTTTTCTGCCAACTGTGCGAGGGAAGAATGTCCTAATCCTGACGGACAACACGGTGGCCATGCACTACCTCAACAAAAAGGGGGGGCAGGGTCACTTCCTCTGTGCAGGGAGGCGATGCAGCTCTGGTTCTGGGCAATCCAGCAGGAAGTTTCGATCTCGGCAGTTCATCTGGCCGGAGACGAAAACGAGACGGCGGACGCTCTGAGCAGGCAGAGCACGATCTCTCACGAGTGGGAGTTGGCTCAGGAGATTCTCCTGGATATCTTCGCCCTTTGGGGGAGCCCTCAAGTGGATCTCTTAGCCTCCAGTGTCAACTGGAAGTGCGAGAGGTCTGTTCGCTGGAATTTCCTCCAAAAGGAGCCTTAGGAGACGCGTTCGTGGTGGAGTGGTCATTGCCACTGCTGTACGCGTTTCCTCCAGTCCCCGTCATCCCGCAAGTACTTCAGAGGTTATGGAGGTTCGGTTCTCGGATGATCCGCATTGCTCCGGCGTGGGCCCGGAGGACGTGGTACCCGGACCTTCTCGACTTGTCCATCTGCCCTCCATGTCGTCTTCCCTACCGAGACGATCTGCTCTCACGGGAGGGGGGGGTCAAGTTCTCCATCCAGAGGTCAGATCCCACAACCTTCACGCTTAGTTTCTGAAAGGTTGAGGTATAAGGATTGGGACCTACCTGAAGACGTGATGGAGGTGTTGCTCTCAGGCCCGCAACAAAATCCCTGTACCGTTGCCATTAGCGTAAGTTCTGCGACTGGTGCAGGGTTAAGAATGTGGATCCTTTTGCATGTGACATTCACATGGTTCTGTCTTTTTTGCTTTCTTTGGCCCACAGGGGCTTGCAAGTGGGTACCGTTAAAGGTTACCTGGCGGCGCTGTCCATCTTTAAGAGCCTTTCTGAAGAGTGTTCCTATTTTAAAATTCCTTTAATTTCTCAGTTTTTGAAAGGGCTCACTAATGTGTTCCCTCCGTCACCTTTCCAGGTGCCCGGTTGGGTTTTGAACCTTGTTCTCAAGTTTTTGATGGGTGCTCCTTTTGAGCCTTTGCATACATGCCCTTTGAGACTGTTAACTCTTAAAACTGTATGTTTGGTTGCGGTCACTTCCGCTCGCAGAGTGAGTGAGTTACAGGCACTTTCAGTTAAGCCACCCTTCACTGTGTTTCACAAGGACAGGGTTCTCCTTAGAGTTCGTCCTTCCTTTCTTCCGAAGGTGGTGTCGGAATTTCATTTAGGCCAGAAGGTTGTTCTTCCGGTGTTTTATCCTCCTCCACATCCTGGTAAGGAAGAGGAGAGGCTCCATAGGCTTGATCGTAGGAGAGCGTTAAGCTTTCACGCATGTCCCGGGTCAGAGTGGACGATCAACCCTTCGTTGGTTACGCTGGAAAGCATTTGGGACAAGCTGTGACGAAGCAGACTGTCTCGCTGGATTATTCTGGCTATCTCTGAGCGTTACTGCTTGGCGGGTAAGGACCCACCGGTCGGCTTGCGGGCCCATTCTACCAGGGTTATGGCTGTCTCTACTGCCCTACAGAGGGGTGTTTCTATTAGTAACTTCTGTGATGCAGCCACCTGGGCTTTGGTACATACTTTTGTACGTCACTACTCCCTCGATTCCATCCGTGGCCAGGATCTGGTCTTTGGCAAGGCGGTCCTTTACTCTTCAATTTGATTGAGCATTCTAAATTTCTGTTTTCTAAATTCTTTTCCCACCTCATTGCATTGGTACTGCTTTGGGAGTCTGTCATAGATATGGAATACGTTGGAGGACCCAATCCCCTCGAAGAACAAGTTACTCTCTTACCTGGTAACGTTCTTTCGATGGGATGGTCCGTCGACGTATTCTATATCGCTCCCTCCCTGCCTTCCCCGCTACAGAATTTCTTATGCGATTGCAGCTTACGTTTCCACAAGGCTTTGTGTGTCAGACTGGCAGAAGACTGGTGCCACACGTTCTGGGAAAAACTACAACTGAGGCTACGGGTGTCGTGCATCCTACTTATAACATCCAGTGACGTCGGCTGTCGGAGGAGGTCCTCGAGGGTGGCGTATCGATGTCATCGACGCAGGTCGCAGACGCCGAAGATTTTCCGAAGCAGCACAGCTGTGGTGATTACATGTCATAGATATGGAATACGTCATCGGACCATCCCATCGAAAGAACGTTACCAGGTAAGAGAGTAACTTGTTCTTCTAAGGCCCCTATCTGCTCCCTGTCCACTTCCGGAACGCTAATTGGGGTCCTTCCTGCAACTTAACCACAACAATGCTGCCACCTCACCCCTCTAAGAAATCCAGACGGCCTTGACTGTGCCTCCTCCAGAACTGTGGTTTAGTTCCCTCCTTATGGGCTCACTCCTACGACTTTTGACTATCACTGTTCTTTCTGCTTGTTACTCCCATGTTGTCATCATGATGCGCAGTGCTTCCTAAAACCCTTTGCTAACATCTGAATCCAAGATGGAAAAGTCAAATCTTGCTGCGTTTGCTTTGTGCTACACATTATGAAATTCTCTGTATTTTGCTTGTATACTGATGCTTCTCTGTAACTTGCCAGCCCAGTGACCTCACCACTCTCTTTTGTCCCACACCTACCTGCTTTAGCCCCCCCATTTTGTCCATTCTCTCCTCACCTCCACCCCCATGGCGGTTTCTGTTTCGCTTATCTTTTCCAACTGCTTCTCCATTGACTATCCTTCCCTTCTCACTGAGTCTAGTAGGAAAAAATTCAAAAAGGATATCTTGGCCTCTAACCCTGGTCTTCCTATCACCGACACCTACTCCAATGCTTCCTCCAGACAGACCCTCACCGACATCCTCTTTGTCGTTCCTTCGCAAGATCTGTGGACTCCTCATATGATCTCTGTGCTCTGTCCTATCTCCTCCTCTCCCATTAATGGCGGCACTTGCTGGGAAGTTCTCATGGCTTGCTTCGACTCCTCAAAAGTCATCATTAATGTCTACCTAAATGGCACTGTCATTCAGGCCAATCTCTTCCTCTTTGATAGGCGCTTCCATCACCTCATCAATTTCCACTCATCTCCTGCTGTCCCCGCCACTCCTCCCGTGGCTACTTTGCCCGCTCTCTCTCTCCTCCTCCTCCTCTGCACCTCCTAGGGCTCTTTCTCCTCCACAGAACGTACCTCTGATCTGTAACCCTCCCCTGAAGGTCTTTAAGGCTAACAACCTTATTCATATTGCCACTCAACTCTCGCTCTGCTGTCAAACACTCCTCTGACATCTGCCACCTCCTTGAAGAACTAGACCTTGATGTCCTTGGTTTTACTGAGACCTGGCTCACGGCCAGCTTTGTCACAAGCTTTGACATTCTCCTCCCTGATGGCTACAAGGTCCTCTCCGCACCCAGATCCTCCTGGTCTGGTGGGGGCATAGCCCTGATCTTTCCTGAGTGGATTCCTGCCTCTATCATTCCCACTCAGACCTACTTCTCTTTTGAATGCCTTGTCTGTAGGCTTTCTCTCTTGCATACCCATTTTCTTACTGTGGCTACCATCTACTGGCCTCCTGGTCAAATCACCTAATTTCTCTGTGAGTGGGCGGACCTCTCCTCCTCCCTCATGGCCTTTAACACTCAACTCCTCAGTGACCTTAATATACATTTAGACTCTCCTTGTTCCTCTTCTGTACTCTTCCATGACCTCTGCGACTCCCTCTCCCGGTCCATCCTCCCCTCTGGCCCGACTCACTCTGTAGGGCACACACTTGATGTCTTGATCTCCTCTGACCTCCCCTTCTCCATCGGCTGACCACTCCTCTCTCCTGGAGCGATCACTCCCTCCTCTCCTCACATCTCTCCCTCTCTTCCCCCCAAGCCAAGCGTACCCCAAACCTGTCACCAACCTTCTCGGACATCCGGCCCATGAAGCGTGTGTCAGTTGAGGCTTTTGCTGCCACTTTCTCCCCACCTCCACCTCTGGCTGTCTCACATCCTGACACAGCCCTGTCTCTGCTCTACTCTTCAATTTCTGATACTCTTGATGCTCTTGCCTTTGTCATGAGGATCCATTTGAAGTCCAAAGCCAAGTGCAGTTCCTGGCATGACACTGACCTAGCTAGACTTAAACGTAAGTGTAGGGTGGCTGAGAGGAAATGGAGGGCTTCCTGTTCATCTTCTGACAAACTGGCCTGTCGCCTGCTACAAAGGCAATACCGACTCTCTGTCCTCACCAAGAAGAGAGTCCACATTCAAGCTCATGTCTCTGCGGCATCTAACAACTCGGCTGAACTCTTTAAAATCTGCAAGGAGCTGGCCAACCCTGCTGCAGTCTCTACCCCTCCTGTTGCCTCCCAGGCTCTTTGCAATGCCTTTGCCTCTCACTTAATTTCAAAAACCCAGGACATCCTGTCCACCCTCTCCACCCTGACACCTCCTTTCCCCTCTCCATCTGTGCTTGTTGACCCTCCTTTAGCTACCCCCCCAGCATCCTTCTTGCCCTTTCCACTTTTCTCCCCTGACAAGGCAGCTAGACAAGTCTGATCTATGAAAGCCTCGTCAAAACAGGTTCATCCCTGTTCCTCTAAAGCCATCAAGGACCACATTGACACCCTCGCTCCGGCCCTTGCTGATTTTTGCAACCACTCCTTTGCCTCAGGATCCTTCCCCTCCTCTCTGAAGCACTCCCTTGTGCATCCTCTTCTGAAGAAACCCACAGCTAATCCTTCTTGTCCAGCTAACTATCGCCCAATTTCCATTACTCCCTTTCTGGGCAAACTCCTGGAAAAGTTGGCCATCTCTCAGCTTAACCTTCATTCCAATACTGTTGGCTGTCTCCATGACCACCAGTCTGGCTTCAGAGCTGCCAGAAGCACGGAAACTGTTCTCCTGCACATCAGTGAAGATCTGCTCTCCAACCATGACTCTAACATTCCCTCTATCCTCATCCTCCTCGATCTCTGTTCTGCCTTCGACACGGTCAACCATACCATTCTGCTCAACCGTCTTTGTGAAAACCTGGGTATCACTGTTCAGGCTCTGGCCTGGCTGACCTCTTTCCTCGCTGATCTACCCTCCCAGGTCCAACTTGGGTCCTTCCTATCATCTATCTTCCTCTCTACCTGTGGTGTTCCCCAGAGGTCTAACCTCTCGCCCTGGCTTTTCAACCAATACCTGGCAACTCACGCCCACTGCATTGCCATTTTCTTCTCAAATTTCCAGTGCTACGCTGATGACACAACTCATTTTCAGGTTGCCTTCGGCCACCTCCTTTCCCTCTCTCATCTCTGATTGCCTAACTGCCATTCAAGATTGGTGTGCCCCCAATGATCTTTGTCTGAATGCCAGCAAGACTGAGATCCTCCACATCGGCACATCTTCACCATCCTTTCCCCTCATTCTCTAGCCTCCTCCTACCCCCACCTACAAGGCTAAGAACCTCAGGGTCATCTTTGACTCCACCCTTTCCTTCTCCGCCCACATCTCTGAGATCTCTAAAAAGTCTAACTTCCTCCTGCACCTCCTCCGAGGTACTCTGCCTTTCCTCTCCGTCCCCCAGAAGCTCATGGTATCCCAAGCTCTGGTTCTCTCTAGGTTGGACTATTGTAACAGCCTCTTTCTAAATCTACCTGCCTCTACTCTCCGCCCTCTGCAACTAATCCAGAACAGGACTGCGAGACTTGTCCTTGGCCTCAAGCCCTGGGATCGTATCTCTCCAGCTCTGAAATCTCTCCATTGGCTCCCAGTGGATGCAAGGATTATCCCTCTGCACATACCTCCCCTCTGGAGCTTTTCGCTCCTCTACCTCGAACTCCCTCAGGGTCAGTCGTTTTTCAAAGAAACGACCTGGGGTACTGTCTTCGGCTGGGGCCTCCCTCTGGAACAGCCTCCTTGCCACTCTAAAACTTGAGGCGAACCATCTCTGGTTCCGGAAGCACCTCAAGACCTTCCTCTTTTCTTGTGCCTTCGCTCCCCCTCTCCCCTGCTGATCTGTCCTCTCTTGGCACCATGCACCGTGCACCTGGCCACCCTCTGTCCTCCGGGGCCAGGTACCTGCTCACACTGCCACCCTCCCGCACTGTCTCGGGCCACCCCTTGCACTGGGGTCTGTATCTGTACCCATACAGCCGCCCCTTTTCTTCCTGCCCTTATCAGACCTACCCTGTCTGCTGCCTTAAACCCAGCACTTGCAAATTGCTGCCTGCACTACCACTGTTTGTTGCCTTTATTATTTATTATTATTTATCTGTTTCACCTCTGCTTCGCACTTTCCACTTCTCCCCCCTTCCATGCACTTTTCCCCTCCCCCTCTCCCATGCACTTGCGCATTCTCAGTGTCACTGGGCCTAGTAAGATCGCTGTTTTGTTCGCCCCTGTTCCCATCCCTTGCATTGGCGCGCTCTGAAACACTTGTGTATGAGCGCCATCGAAATAAAATATCAATATCTGGATCATCCAGAAGGCTGTCTGGGCCTGGGGACCACAGATCTTCAACTTTATTCTACGAAATACTCTCCCTCTAGACCACTACGTTCCTCTGGCACCAACTCTCTCTGTGTAAAGCGTTTTGGTAAACAGAGGGTAGGTTGTCGATTGCTTTCCTCAGCTGGCACCCTCCTATGCAACAGTCTTCTCCTGCCTCTGTGCCTTGAGCAGGACTTCCTTAAATTCCAGAAGCTGCTCAAGACTTTCTATTTACCTCCTCCTTCACCTCTTCACTTCTGTGCTAATCCCAGAGTTGCTGTGATTGGTGTCCGGGGCTCTTATGCATCCTCAGAGCCCCTGACCTCCCACACCCAATCTGCTCAGCTCCTGTCTTCCCTCTGCACCTGCCTTGGCACTCCCTCCACCCTGGAGGTTTCACACTTACTCCTAACATGGCCCTTGGCCTTGTAGCATTCAAAAATACAAGCACTTCATCTGTGATTCACCCATGAGCCCGGACTCCTCAGCATTTACGCCCTCTTCCATCTTCCTTGCTGCACTTGCACGTTCTGAATACTCACAAGGCATAGTAGGTTTGGCCTTCCTTCCTTTTCCCTCCACTGCTCTTATTAAATATCGTGTTTGTAATGTATTCACTCCTTTTTTCCCTCCCCCACCCCTGTGGGCACTTTGAAACAGTATTTTACTTGCTGTATAAGCACCCAACAAACAATAAATAAATAAACTCAGAGAACCTGCTTGCAGCTGAACGTTTTCTCAGCAGAGGGTGCTGTGCGTCGTCGTCGACCTTGTGTCCTTCGAGAGCCTTCGTTCTCCTCGGGTATGAGGTTGACGCTGGTATATAAAGCAAGCATCGTGCCAGTTGCCTCAGTTCAATTTTTCCACACATCTGCTCAAAATGTTTCGTCGCCTTGGCGTGTTCGATAACTGTGTAGTTCTCGAGCTGTACCTGAAAATGTCAACCCATAGCCCGAAAACGGGCTTCAAGAGATGTGCCGAGTGTTCGGCTAAAATGTATGTTACTGGTACCTGAGGGCGGGCTAAATCGTCATTGATTGTGGCTCGTGCTGGTCTGAATGGAAAAGCTTTAAAAGATAGAAAGGTGAAACCTGCTTTGGGCAAACCCTCCAAAACTCGTCTTTGGTAATCTCCACAATAAATGTGTCTGAAGATAAAAGCCCATGACCACACTGGACCAAGAGGCACGGCAAGTTGTCAGAATCCGTCTTGAGATTTGACCTCATAGTGTAGGCGATGAATTCTGCCTAACAATATACCCCCATGTATGGATAAAAAAACAATACCAAGGGATTTATTCTTTGGGAGAATGGACCCGGACCGGACTGCAGAGTTCCTAAATCGGAAAGGAAATTGCAGGATTAGGGGAAAAACTCTGGCTAGATGGCAATGCAAGCAATAACCAGCACTTAACACTAACCTGAGAGTTAAGAAGGAAATGGACCGTATGATGTATAAGAATATGTGCTCCTTCCAGTATGTAAGAGAAGAACCTGCAGTATCGTGGGATAGAGTAGCACCCAATCAGTTAAGAAAACAAACAGGTATACTGATAGAGGTAGAGAGGAAAGGGTAGACCCTTTCTCCAGAGGAAATAGAACAATTTAGTAACCCAATAGGCCAAAAGGATTTCAGGAATGTGATGACTATTCCCGTCGAAACGCGTACGTCTATGGCCAGGAAGTAACAGTAGTTCAAACCGGACAAAACGAGGACGCTCCTCGCTGCCCGGCCAAAGTACGTTAGCAGTCTCTAGTCTGTACAGGGCGGGGATGCACAGGAGAACCTTAAGGCCAATTTAGGTTATCACAGCAGCCGAAAACAATGCAGGTGTAAGAGTCTTGGAAGAAGGCAAGTGGCGGTCCGTTGTCAGCGTTCCAGGTCCTTAAACCAGAGCAGGCAGGCAGCAATCCAAGGGAGCGAGCGGAGGCAAAGGTTTGTGGAAAATCCGGGTCGGCAACAAATCAGGCAAAGAGGTATCCAAGGAGACGGCAAGGCAAATCCAATAAGGCAATCCGAGGTCAAAAGTAATTAAAAAAACAGGGAGTTCGTAGGCAACCATAGCTTAAAGGGCACAAGATAAAGGCAGTCCAGGAAGCATAAACAGGGAAAACAGGAAACCAGAAGATCAAGAGAAAAACGTAGCAAACACACTTCACAGAATCAGAAGCACTGATATCCAGAAAGGAGGGGCTTAAGAAGCCAATCACATGACAGGCAGTAAGATGGAACTGACATAGCTACGTTAACAGGAGTGCCCTAATCTCCAAGGTAACTGCCAATGCTTGTTAAAGGAGACATTTCTTTTCCTATATGATAGAGCTGGGAATCGTGCGAAAAGGTATTTAGAATGTGGTGAACAGCGTCTGAGTCTATTATGATTTGGACAAAAAGCGTGGCCGTAAGGATGTGTCCTGGGAAGAGGAGATCTTATTTATTGGTGGTTGGACAGCAAAAGCGGAAGTCTTGAGTGTATTCCTGACAGTACCCTTCCTCAAAGAACGGCTCCCCGCGGGGAGGCCCAGAAATTGGCCACCAGATCCGGAGCATGCACCTTATCCAATGGCTCCCAAGTCCGATCCTCTGGGCCATACCCCTTCCAGTCGATAAGAAAAAAGTTAATCCCCGTGAGACCTTAGTGTCCAAGTTACGGTTAACTTTGTACTTGTGAGAACCCACCACTGGCAGGGGTCGGTCAAGAACGGTAAGTCTGGTCGCATCACGGAGCGGTTTGATAAGGGACACATGAAACACGGAATGGATCTTCCAGGAGTCAGGAAGTGCCAACCGAACAGCCACTGGATTGATGACCTCTGACACCAGAAAAGGTCCCGCAAAACGTTGCAACAAAGACCTATGCCCTGGCAAACGTAGATTCTTCATGCCTTTTTTGTACAGTGGGGAGGAAAGCTGGTGAGCATCTGCAAAAACCTTAGTATGTCGCTGAGCCTCCAGTAAGTGTCACCTAACCCCAGCCTGCAGGGTGAGTAGATCGGAAACACATGAGCGGACAGCGGGATTGCTTACTGCTGATGTGAGGGACAAAGGAAGTGTACGAGAATGGTGACCAAAGAGAGCAAAAAATTGAGTAGTGTTTGTTGTAGTATGCAATGAATTATTGAAAGCAAACTCTGCCATGGTCAAAACAGAAAGCCAAGAGTCCTGGTGTTGAATAAGCAAACACCTTAAATACTGTTCAAGGGTAGCATTAAGCCGCTCCGTCTGCCCATCGGTTTGGGGATGATAGGCACTTGAGTATCTGGCTTCAATACCCAGAGATCGGGTTAAAGCTCTCCAAAAACGGGAGGTAAATTGTGCACCATGATCCGAGACTATGATATTCGGCAATCCGAAATACCTGAATACTTCTTTAACAAACAGAGCAACCAAAACAGGAGCTGTAGGCAGACCCTGACACAGAATGAACAAGGCGTATTTGGTGAGAAAATCCACAACAACCCAAATTGAGTCAAAACCCTCAGTAGGAGGCAGCTCTACTATAAAATCCATGGAAATCATGGTCCAGGGGATTCGATGTACTGGCAACGGATGTAACAGCCCCATGGGTTTTGTGTGAGCAGTCTTGCCCTAGGCGCAGACTGCACAAGTGGAAATGTAGCGTGTAACATCAGACAACATGCTCTTCCACCAACACCACCCACGCAGTAGTTCTAAGGTCTTTGGGTGGGTAGCGAATCTGGAATCATGACACCACTGAAGGGCCATGGTGCATGTATTGTCATCGGGTAGATAAACCCTGCTGTGTATATACGGTAATGTTTATACAATATCAATACCCATATCAGAGATGGTTTGGGCATTGGTCTCATCCCAAGCCTTTAGCATTGACCTCATGGAAGACTTCATAGTACAGCCACATACCACCTGATGTGGTAACAATAATGTTCCTTGAGTGGCACGTGGGCTGAAAATCCAGGAATGCGTGACAGAGCATCCGCCTTCGAATGCCATGAACCTGGCCTGTACGTGATAGTAAAGTTGAACATGGAAAAGATTACTGCCATCTGGCATGTCTGGCTGTTGTACACTTTACTGATTGCAGGGCAACTAGATTGCGGTGGTCCATAAAAACCTGAACAGGCACGGGAGCACCCAGTAAATGATGTTGCCATACCATGAAAGCAACTCTAACTGCTAGTAGCTCCTTCTCAGTAATGGTATAATTCTGTTCATGGGCATTGAGTTTCCGTGAATGGTAAGCCACTGGGTGGAGAACCTTGGAATCTTGACAGTGTTGTGATGAGATAGCCCTAAGCGCAATCTCCGAGGCCTTAGCTTCTACCACAAAAGGGAGCATTGGATCGGGATGCTGCAACAATGGTGCTGAGGTGAAGGCCTCTTTGAGTGCCTCAAAAGCCTGAGTAGCTGTGGAATTCCATTCAAATGTTCTCTTGCTGCTTGTAAGCGCTGAGAGGGGAGCCACTATCTCTGAAAAAGACCATAAAAAGCGGCGGTAAAAACTTGAAAAGCCCAAGAATGACTGTAGTTCTTTCAGGGTTTTTGGTGTTGGCCAATCAAGAAGGGCACTGCCTTTAGATGGACTCATACGTATACCACAGTCAGTGATCTCATAACCCAGGAATTCCACTGCCTGAACATGAAAAATACACTTCTCCAACTTGGCATATAATGAATGATCTCTTAATCACTGTAGAACCTGACTGTAGTGTTGCATGTGCAGTTCACAAGACTCAGAATACACAAGTATATCGTCTAGGTAAACAATGACAAACTGATCCATAATATCTCAGAATATATCATTCATGAAATGTTGGAAAGTTGCTGGTGCCTTGCACAAACCAAAAGGTATTCTGCAATAATCTAATAAACTGTATCTGGTCTTAAAAGCGGTTTTCCATTCATCACCCTGTCTTATTGTGACCAGATTGTATGCCCCACGAAGATCCAGCTTGGTAAAGATCGTCGAGGAACTTAACTGATCTAGAAGGAAAGAAATCAAAGGAATGGGATACTGATTTCTAATGGTTATAGCATTTAAGGCCCAATAATCGATGCATGGCCGGAGATCCCCTTCCTTCTTTGGTAAAAAGAAAAGCGGAGAGGCTGCTGAAGAACGTGAATGACGGATGAAACCTGACCATAATGATTTGTCAATATACTCCCTAAGGATCTTAGCCTCCTTTTGAGACAAGGAATATATGCGCCCGGAAGGGATCTTGGCTCCAGGTACCATCAAGTCCATGGGACAATCATAAGGTCTGTGGGGAGGAAGGACTTCAGCCCCTTTGACATCAAACACATCCTTATACTTTTCAGATTCCTTGGGCATAGGGGTAGAATGGATAGCCCCGACTGAAGCTGAAGCATTTCCCAAAGGACGACAAGGGGTTGAAGGTTCTGAATCAGCAGAAAAACATAGTGTTTCACAATAACTGGAAACAAAATCCACCTCACCAGAATGCCAATCCCCCACAAGATTGTGGCGTCTTAGCCAAGGCAGGCCTAGGATCAATGGGTATTGACGAGCTGCAATTAAATCGAAACTTATGGTTTCCTGGTGCCCGTTAGACATGATCATGGTTACTTCGATCATCTGTTTGGTAACAAGATCAGAAAGCAAGGTAGACCCATCCACTGTATTGACCAGTTCGGGATGTGGTTTGGAGATTACTGGAATACCTAGTTTTCTGACACAGGTGCTGTCTATATAGTTGCCAGTAGCCCCAGAACCCAATACCGCATCAATAAACCACTCCTGCTCAGCAGAACAAGAGCATTTTATAGGAATGGTGAATGGTCTTGAGTTCACGGAGTAAAGAGCAGAGGAGCTCGGCAGTTCGACTCCATCTACTGCCGAGCTCTGACATTTCCATGCCGCTTGGGTTTCTTAGTGCAATCTTTTAACAGATGTTCCGGTGAACCACAATAAAAGAATACATTGTTCTTTTGACATGATTCTCTCTCCTGAGCAGATATAGGACCTCTTACTGCGCCTATCTGGATAGGTTCAGGACACCCTGCAACCGGAGCGGGCGAGGTAATGGCCAAAGGAACCAAAGCCCTTTTCTCCCCTCCCTTTCCTTTCCGCCTTACGGGCGTCAATTTGGAGCACCATATCAAGGAGTTCAGGGAAAGTGGTGGGTACAATAGGCACCATTGCTAAGATATCCTTGAGGGAATCCGAAAGTCCTTTATAGAATAAGGACGCCTTTTTGTCCTCAGGCCACCCTGTTTTGGCCACAAGCTGATTAAACCTAGCCAAGTATGTCAATAGGGATGAGTCGCCTTGTTGGAACCCCAAAAGCTCACAATCCTAGCCTGAGTCTTATACCTGGTATCAAAGACTTTGACTGCTATGAGCAAACAGCAATGGACTGCCCTGTTCCAACAGTGGATTTGCCCAAGAGGCGGCTGTGCCACTTAAGTGTGACAACAAAAATGCTGCTTTCCTGGTGGAATCGGGAAAGGAAACGGGTCTACAAAGAAAATGTAGATGACACCGATTCAGAAAGGTACGAAAGTTTTAGGATCCCCTTTTAACCTTTCAGGAGGGTCAAGCGGAAACTGGGCCGTCATATATACTGGACCAGACTCCTGTCTAGACTAGCCTGAGTCAGAACCTGAGGCCTGAGCAGGATCATGCTCTTTCGGTGCAGGAGGCTGCATTCTGGCTTATAACGCATCAATGCGCTGTTGCATGGAGACATGGGCTGCGGTCATATTAGCACGTAAGTCGGAAACCAACTGCACAATCTGGGCAAGGGTATCGTTCGGGTCCATAGTAGAGGCTTCTGATTATGTTAGAATGCGTCTTGAGATTTGCCCTCGTAGTATAGGCGACAAATTCTGCCTAACAATATTCCCCTGTGTATGGATAAAAAACCACTACCAAGGAATTTATTCTTTGGGAGAATGGACCCGGACCGGACTGCAGAGTTCCTAAACTGGAAAGGAAATTGCAGGATTAGGGGAAAAACACTGGCTAGACGGCAATACAGGCCATAACCAGCACTCAACACTAACCTGAGAGTTAAGAAGGAAACGGACCGTATGATGTATATGATTATGTGCCCCTTCCAGTATGTAAGAGATGAACCTGCAGTATCGTGGGATAGAGTAGCACCCAATCAGTTAAGAAAACAAACAACAGGTATACTGATAGAGGCAGAGAGGAAAGGGTAGAAATGGTCTTACCCTGGATTCAGCTATACCCTTTCTCCAGAGGAAATAGAACAATTTAGACAACCTAGTCAGCCAAAAGGATTTCAGGGATGTGATGACAATTCCCGTTGAAACGCGTACGTCTATGGCCAGGAAGTCACAGTAGTTCAAACCGCTGCCTGGCCAAAGTACGTCGGTAGTCTCTAGACCGTACAGGGTGGGGATGCAGACGAGAACCTTAAGGCCAACTTAGGTTATCACGGCAGCCGAAACCAATGCAGGTGCAAGTGGCGGTCCGTTGTCAGCGTTCTGGGTCTTTGAACCAGAACAGGCAGTAACGTGTCCAATGGAGCGAGCGGAGGCAAAGGTTTGTGGAAAATCCGGGTCAGCAACAAATTACGCAAAGAGACGGCAAGGCAAATCCAATAAGGCAATCTGAGGTCAAAAGCAATTAAAAAAACTGGGAGTTTGTAGGCAACCATAGCTTAAAAGGCACAAGATAAAGGCAGTCCAGGAAGCATAAACAGGGAATACAGGAAACCAGAAGATCAAGAGAAAAACGTAGCAAACACACTTCACAGAATCAGAAGCACCGAAATCCAGAAAGGAGGGGCTTAAGAAGCCAATCACATGACAGGCAGTAACGTGGAACTGACGTAGCTACGTTAACAGGAGTGCCCTAATCTCCAAGGTAATGTTACTCACCACTCCGAAATAGGCCGAAGATGTGGAGGAGTGACCTTGGAGATGATGGTGGTACAAGAATCGATATTCAGCCTTCCATCCCAGCTCCCCTGAGTACAAGACTCAGGCTTCCTCAAAGAGGGGCTCTTTTCTACAATGTACCTCTCTGCTGTTTCATTTGGGACAGACAGAGGTGTCAATTGAATAAAAGAGCGGGGAGAACACACACCGCCAATACCAATGCTGCAAAGGAATACAAAGATATTAGACAGTGTTGAATTTAAAGCAAGTAATCAGAACAGTTGACTTCAATGGGAAACTACCTAGGTAAGTATTGGAGTGGAGCTTCCCCAGGGTGGATCTACAAAAAGTATAACACAATGAGTGGGAATATTCTAAAGAGCCTTTTAAAATATCAATCCCAACTAATATATCAAACTGGTAACAACTAACCTGAATAAGGATATTTTGAGGAAAGGAATCCAGGAAACAGGAGACAACGAAAGGAGAAAATAACAAACAGGAATGTTAGTATAGGGAAGTAGACCCGAACGGCACGAGGGTCGCACTAGTGCCGGGTTGGTGCAGTTTCAGCAGAGCGTTTATATGCACTTGAAGACAAGTTCACAAGATAGTCACTCAATGTCCCAGAATCCAACAGAAGACAAATATCCAAACAAAGTCGTGGAGAGAAAATAGTAGCAGAGACGGGATTTGCCAATTATAAGTGTGGACCTGAGCACACATGCATCCAGAGTAGGTGTAGAAAAGTTCTGGATGGTTGACAGCAAGTCCTCTGCGAGGAAGGCTTTGGTTCCGTGTCCAGAAGCAGCAACCTGGAATGAAGTACCGCAAGAGACAGCAGGGAGCTGGATCCAATAACGTTCCGAGTCAAAAGCCAGACAAGCACGACAGGAATAAAGGAGGAGGCAAGCCAATCCAGTAGCCAGGCAAGGGTGAGAACCAGGAAATCAGATGAGGAATCGTATGGAAAAGACACGAAGTAGTAACGGACGTAACCGCTTGTAGCTTGTAACGCTAATTAACAGCAACGAGCCCCTTGAAAGACGGTGGTTTTATAGCCGTATGGGGGCGTGTCTTGCCGTACGTCTTCCACGTACAGGACGTGTCAGCTGACCCGGAGTCCGTCGTATTTTGTACAGGCGCCATGGCAACCTGTATCTGGTCCACAGAGGAGCTTGTAAAGAAGTGGTATTGTGCAAGAAGGCCCGCAGGGAAGCCCGAAGTATAACAGGTAACTGCCAACGCTTCTTAAAGGAGACATATCTTTTCCTAGATGATAGAGCTGGGAATCGTGCAAAAAGATATTTAGAACATGGTGAACAGTGTCTGAGTCTATTATGAATGGACACAAATTGTGGCCGTAAGCATGTCTGCTGGGAAGAGGAGATCTTATTTATTGGCGGTTGGACAGCAAAAGCGGAAATCCTGAGTGTATTCCTGACACAAACGCTCTAAGTGTTTGAGTTCTCATCATTCCTCTTCATTGTCTTCAAGGAAATCTAAGAAAAGGCGTCACTGCTCCAGATCGTCCTCTACAGATTCCTCGCCTGAAGGGAAACTGGTTAACTTTCCAAAAAATGGGGCTAGTAGGGCAGAACTGGAGAAATTCTGTCTGCAGATGATGGAGGTGTTTAAGAAGGTGTCGACAACAGCCCCTTCGAAGAAGTCACTAGAGACTCCGGACCCCATCGCCCCAATGGCAGATAGGGAGTTGATGAAACTCACTGACCACGTGCCCAAGAGCCTGGACAGCAGGTCGTCGAAGACTTCTAAGGATTTGAAGTCCTCAAAGGCATCTCTTGCACCACTCAGGCAGCTCCAACAGAGTCCATCAACTCAGTCTTCTAACCAGGGATGGAGAAACTGTTAATTTCGGTACTGTTCCCATGTCGGGAGAGCAAAAAGTCAGTTTATGCAAAAGGGACAGAGAAGGCAATCACGAGGTAACCGAGGTCATATGGGCAGAGGAGCTGCTACAGCATCTGCTTCCTTGCCTTCTGCACTGACCGGTGCCACAGAACTGATTTGAAGACTTAAAGCATTTGTCTATGGTGGGGCGGGGGCAGGTTAACCCTGCATCTCAAAGAATGGTGAAGTATTACAACAGATGTTTATGCTCTTCAAAGTGTTGCCCAGGGTACTGCCTCCCCTTCCTGAAAAAAACTCCAACGAGGCCAGTCCTTGAAAGTACCAGATCTGCTCCTCCTACAGGAAGTTCAGACACTTTTGGAGAAAGGTGCAATCAAACAGCAACCTGTAGCGGAAAGAATCAAGGCTGGTACTCTCCTTTTTTCCTGATCCCGAAAAAGTTTAGAGGGTTGCGATCCATCTTGGAATTGAGATGCTTGAGCAAGTTCCTTAGGAAGGACAAATTCAAGATGGTCACTCTTTCGCAGATCCTGCAGGCCCTTCAACTCCAAGATTGGATGGTGTCATTGGATCTTCAGGGTGCTTATTTTTTATGTACCAATTAATCTCAAGCACAATACCCGAGATTCACAGCTGGCAGGTCGCACTATTCATTTCGGGTACTGCCTTTCAGGCTAACCTCCACCCAGAGGGTCTTCACCAAGCTTATGGCGGCGGTGGCAGCGACTGAGGGATTCACATCTCCCTCTACCTGGATGATTGGCTGATCAGAGCCCCAACACCTGAGCAGGCTTTGGAACATCTGAACAGCACCTGCCGCTTTGTCCACAGGCTGGGGTTCTCCCTCAACTTCAAGAAGTCCCACATGACACCTTCCCAAAAGCTACAATATATTGGAGCCGTCCTGGACTTATCCTCGGGGAAAGCTTTGCCACCCGAGGTAAGGGCTATCCACATATCGCAGATGGTAAACAAATGTCCCCAAATCTTCCGTCCTTCGATTTTGTGAGGTTTCTCTGTCTCATGACATCTTGCATTTTTCTGGTGCCAGATGCCCGCCTGAGAATGAGGTCCCTCTGTGGGCTCTCGGGACTCGGTGGTCACAGTTCTCCGGCAGGATGACAGATCTGGTACAGATCCAGAGCAGGATCACGCAGGATCTCCTGTGGTGGGACGTCAAGGAGAATCTGTTAAATGGTAACCCTTTTGGCAGCCATGGGCAGAGATGACAGTGGTTACAGGCGCCTCCCTCCAGTTGGAGGGGGTCACACCAACAGTTTGATGAACAGCGGACGCTAGTCTGTCAGAGTCCAAACTGCATATCAACCTTTTAGAGCTCAGGGCAATCAGATTAGCGCTGATGGCCTTTCTGCCCTCTGTACGGGGAAAGAGTGTCCTGATAATTACGGACAACACAGTGGCCATGCATTACCTCAACAAGAGCGGGTGTAGGGTCACTACCACTGTGCAGAGGCGCGTTGGAGCTCTGGTTTTTTGGCACAGCAAGAAGGAATCTCTGTCAGCAGTTCATCTGGCTGGAGAGGAAAGCACTGCGGCAGACGCTCTAAGCAGGCAGAGTACTGTCTCCCACGAGTAGGAGCTAGCAGAGAAAGTCCTTCAAGAGATCTTTGCCCTTTGGGGGAACCCCTCAAGTGGATCTGTTTGTGTCTAGTGTCAACAGGACGTGCAACCTTTTCCGCTGCAGAGAATTTTCCTCAGAGAGGAGCTCTAGAGGATGTGCTCGTAGTGGATTGGGAATTTCTAATTCTGTACGCGTTTCCACTGATCCCTGTCATATCTCATGTTCTCAGGAGGTTTACAAAGTTTCGGAAATCCATGATCTTGATTGCCCCGACTGGGCTAGGAGGACATGGTACCCGGAACTTGTGGAAATGTCCAAATGCCCTCCAATTTGTCTTCCCCCAAAGGGAGGATCTCCTTTCGCAAGAGGGCAGTCACATTTTTCATCCAGAGATCAGTACCTTCAACCTCCACGCATGGCTTCTGAGTGATTGAGGTACAAGAATTGGGACCTTCTGGAAGACGTCATGGAGGTGTTGCTTTCAGCCAGAAGGCCAGCAACAAAATCTCTATAAAGATGCCACATTTTGCAGCTGGTGTAGAGATAAAGGAATTGACCCATTTTCTTGTGACACACCATCGGTTTTGTCTTTTCTACTACACCTAACCCATGAGGGGCTACAGGTTGCTACGGCCAAGGGCTACGTAGCTGTGCTGTCCATTTTCAAGCGCTCTCCAGAACAAGGTTCCTACTTCAAATTTCCCATCGTCATCCAGTTTTTAAAAGGGTTGACCAATATCTTCCTGCCGGTTTCATTCATTGTTCCGATCTGGGACCTCAACCTAGTTTTAAGCTTCCTGATGGGTTCTCCTTTAGAAGCATTACATTCTTGTCCACTTAGGATGTTGTCTTTGAAACAGTATTCTTGACAGCCATTACCTCTGCTCGCAGAGTGAGCGAGCTTCAAGCCTTATCTTCTAAGCCAGTAAGACTACAATGGTCATGGTCTGGCATAAAGACAAGGTCATTTTGAGTGTTCGCCCTTCTTTTCTACGGAAAATAGTGTCAGAATTTCTTTTGATGCACCAGCTTTCTTGATGCTAGAAGAGCCTTGAGCTTTTTATATTAACACGGTCTCTAAGATAAGACTGGCCGACTAACATTTTGTTGGTTACACAAGCCACAGAATGGGATAAGCGGTTACTAAGCAAACACTGTCTTAATGGATTATACTGTGTATATCTGAATGTTACAACTTGGCAGTGAAAGAGGTTCCCGAAGGGCTTAGGGCCCATTCAACTAGAAGTGTAGCCATGTCTTCAGCCCTCCAGAGAGGGCTACCGCTGCTGGACATCTGCAATGATCCCATTGGGTTGTCTCCGCAAATATTTGGAAAGCATTAGTGTTTAGATTCCCTTTTGGGCTGGGAATCCAGATTTGGAAGGGCTGTTTTACACAGCGTAAATCAAAATTGAAATCCTCTTTACCTCCTCCTGCAAAGCACTGCTATCGGAAAATATCAAAGATGAGGAATACGTGGGAGGACACCATCCATTCGAAGAATAAATTACTTACCCCAGGTAATGTTCTTTCGACTAGATGGTCCTCCCACATATTTCTCATCGCCCCTACCATCCATCCCCTCTGTCAAGAAGGAGTTTCCGTGATTTACACCTTCCTCTCAGTTAACGCTCAAGTATTTCTGATCTTCGACACTGCTCTGCTGGTGAGAGGAAAAACACAAACTGAGGCAACAGGCACGATGTATGCCTTTATATACCAATATTGACATCCTACTCTAGGACGATGGAGGCCCTTGAATGACACAAGGTTGACGCACAGCACCCTCTGCTGAAAAAAAGAGTATATCAAAGATGAGGAATACATGGGAGGAACATCCAGTCAAAAGAACATTACCAGACCTAAGTAATTTGTTCTTCTCCCACTGGCCCACATTTGAAAGTGTGTTTTTTCCATCTAGCCAGCAATCTCGAATCTAGGTGTTTTTGCATGTGTTATTGTATCAGCAATCCAGGTGTTTTTCCCCCTCTATCCAGGAATCTCGAATCTGGGTGTTTTGCATTTGCTGTTGTATTTGAAATGTAGGTGGTTTTCCCCTCTATCCAGCTAGCAGGAAGGTTAAAGGCAGCCACAAACTGGCAGAGGTCTAATAAACCAAGGAATGTAGTAGACTTCACATAGACAGCCCAAAGGATAAGGACACCAGAGGCGCGCACCCAGAAAGCACCTACCACCTCTGCCTTTAAAATCACTACCCAATGCAATCTGCTAGCTACCTGACTGTTAAGACCCCCCCCCCAAACCCCATAACCACTGACCGCTTAAACCACAAAGAAGCTCAAGGACAACTACAACAACATTTTGAAAAGTGTTTCCGGTGGGCAAGAGCCCCTGCGACCCAAACACAATAACGTAAACTCATTAAACTAGAAAACTTCAAAGGACCTCAATATGCCACGGCACAGAATGGGACGATGCGAGAGAAAACTAGGAGAAAGAATAAATCAAATGGAACCACACCATGCCAACAGAAATGGAAAACACATCCACCCACACATAGGCATGAAAGAAAATAGAATAAATGCCTTACAACTGACCACTCACCAGAACAATTTACGACCACCAACGATGCTAGACCCGCCAGCAAGATACCAGGACTCCATAGAAAAAGAGCAGAAACACCTGGAAGAAACAAGAGGAAAGCTGACACACTTACTCCATATATCACCAACATTCTAGGGCAGCAACGGCAATGAGATACAGAAGAGGAAATGGAAGAAGTCAGGAACCCAATACGAAACCTAGCCGATCTACTCAGTGACGAAACAGACCCTACTGAACACACCTCACATCCTGAGAGTAACTAGGAAACTCTCCAACAAGACCACCATAAGACAAAACCAAGAGCAAAGCAAAGCACTGTTAAAAAAATATACTGCAATCTAATCAATGCAAGATCAATGTCCAAACATGCCACATAGCTCTATGACCTTCTCTACAACAGTGGAATAGACATCCTATTCATCCCAGAAACCTGGTTAGATGACAACTATAAAGTCACACTACACAGCTGTCTACCCAACAACATAAATGCACACAGGTAAACAGAAAAGGAAAAAGAGGTAGAGGACTTGCAATAGCCTACAGATAACACCTGAAAATAAAAACAGCTGACCCGCTGAACATCAGAAACTGTGAATCTCTCGTCCTCCACCTGACAGCAAACTCAAAAACAGCCCTCACATTCATACTCATCTATAGACCACCAGCCTATGACGCAACATTCGTAGGCGCCTTCATAGAAGCCATTGCGAACCTGCCCATCAAACACAATCACCTGATAATCCTCAGGGACTTCAACATATGGTTTGAAGAAGGGCAAGCAAGCTCACAAAAATCACTAATCAAGCAGCTCGAGATAATGAAACTATTCCAGATGGTTAAAGGAGCGACACAAAAATCTTATTAAAGGCTAAATACCCCTCTGGATACCACCTCACTCGCATGGTCATAGGCAGACCACAAATATTCATACACAAAGGAGAAGGTGGCACAAATTAAGTTTCACAAATTAACTGATCTATATCGATACTGTGATGCAGTACCCTCCTGTACCTTATTGTCCTGAAAAAATAGACAAAGTACAAAGAACATATACACAATTCTAGAAATTTTAATTAACGTTACAAAAGATAAAACAATTTATAAAAATGTTCTGAATGAAATTGACCCAAAATAAAACATACATGGTAGATATAAAATTAACCTATTCACTAACATAACAAACACTAAACCACATTTAACAATTAAATATACACATATGTCTTAGACACCCAGTACACTCTCCAGGTGTTATAGTTCCAAACACATATCCCGACATGTTTTAGTTCTTTTTTGCTACTACTGCACAAACTTTCTTCAGGGGAAACACAATTATCTTAGTTACCACCATGCGATCCAGGGTCACAATTAGAATTCCAGATTCAACCACGGAGTTACCTCCAAATCTGATATTCGTAATGTTAGTGTCCAAGTCCACACAAAATAGCTGCAAACTTCATAAATCAAGTCTGGTTTTTCATTATTTCAACTGCTGTTCAGTAGCAACAGGTCCAAAGCAACGCGTAGAAAGGGTCTGATGCACAAAAGACTCAAGAAATACTCCAAACCACTGCTTTGCAGTTTCACACCGCTAGTCAATTTTCACACTCAGTGTCGCTCTTGTTAATAGGCCAAAGTACGGCTACATCAATCCAAGCAAGTTTTTTATGGAAAACACCACTGTGAGCGCTACTGTCAAGCACACACAGCAGGACACACACTTGACGCAATCTTCGCCAACACAAAACTGATCTCTACTGCGCCACAAATACAAATACTATGGAGCGACCACCTCATCATACCGTTTGTGATCCAACTACCAGCTAAAGCACCCAAACAGCCCCAAAAGGTCCCCTTGATCTGGAAAAGAAACTGAAATACCATCAAAAACAGTAACTTAAAAGAACTGGAATCCTCGAAACAATCAATCGCAACCCTGGACTGAACTGACCTAGACAAAAAAGCAGACCTATTCCAGAAATGTATCGCCAACACAATAGGCCGCATCTCCCCGGAAAAAACCCTTCATCACATCACAAAAGAAAGTAGTGGCAAGAATGTTTACACCCCGCCTCAATTCAATGCAAAAAACAACTCAGAAAACTCCTAAAAACCTGGCTCTTCAACTCAGAACTAGACGAAAACGAACGAGCAACATCCACACCCCATGGAATGAAGATACAAATGGCAAGACGGGGGACTAGGCCAGAAGTAGAGGCGTCAGAAGGGGAGGAAGACCCAGGTGCACCTGTTCCTATAAATGGCCATACTGGAAACCAAGGAGAGAGATGAGACCAACCTAAGTTGAACCACAGACAGATGGCATTAGAATTAAAAGGGCAAGAGTGGCGACTGAGCAGATAAACCATGGGCCTCAGGAAGTTCAAGGGCACAGGGAAGAGGTCCCCGCCCTCAAGGGGGCCCAGGGAGGTCATGGTGGCTGCACACCAGGATGTGCCAGGGGACAAAGCAATGTTACTCTGAGCACGAGGTGGGGTGGAGGTGGTATCCCCACTAAATAGCCCTGCTAACAACCCACAACTCTGCACAGAAAATAGGAGTGACATCCCTAATACACCAGTACACCAGTGGCAGGGATATGTGCCACAGGTGGCCAAAACTGAGGGGTTACTATAATATATCATCACTAACCAACCCCAATAAAAAAATAAATCATCCCTCAGCTTATTGCGAGAATCCTGAAGGTGTCCGCATGGCTAAACATCAGGGATCTGCCAACCAGGGACCTGTCATCCAGGTGGCAGGACACAGCCATTGCAATTGGATCCAGTTCCTGGGGTTGGACTAGTGAGGGAGGATCACCAGGATGGCGGGGTCCTCAGGGAGTGGGACACCGACAAGTGAGACGCGGTATCCCCCTTCCTTCAATACCTCTTCCCCATCCTACCACATAGGACATTCAAAAACACGCCCCCCCCCTCTTCCCAACACGAACACTTTTGCACAGCGGACTAACACTATAGCTGTTTACCTGACATGTCCCAATACAAGAGTCAGGCAAATTCAGGCAATTGACGAGAATCGCACACACCTGATGGCCCTTTCTCTTCCCCACAGTGATAAAAGGTGGAGCAAGAGAGCACATTACGAGCAAGGCAAACTGCATAACGAGACAGCTATCCAGCCCCGGCAGTTCAAGAGGAAGAGAAAGACAGTGAATATCGAGAGGCTGACAAGGAGGGACACGACCTTGACCTTTTCGACGCAGACCCGCGAAAGCTCTGCAGGGGGAATCATAAGATTGAGGACGTTAGCCCAAGTGTGTTGCAGCAGATGTCAATGGTACACTGAGCGTATCGACGCTGATAAGCTGGAGCAAGGGGGACTCATGCTTCTGTGGTACCGGCCTTGACTCCAGTTAAGAGGAAACCCAAGCGGTTCATCACAGGCGGTGAGTCGAAGGGAGAGCCGATAAGAACTGGGCTGTGAATGAAAGTCGCAAAGTGAGAGAAGTTCAAAGAACTCTAAAATTATAAAGGGGGAGACTGGCTGCAGAAGGGGACCAGCACCACGTGGGTGCTGCTCCTCCTAGAAACTCTGGTCGATCCCCGTCTGAGTAAAACTACAGATACCAGAAGCTGTAGGAGAGTCACGAAGATAGGTCAAAGTGGTCATAGAGGAGGTCAGGCAAAATCCCCGTACAGTTGAAAGTCTTTGACCTAAGAACTATAACGAAAGCAAAGGAAGTGAATCCCACCACATAAAGCAAGCGAGGTGAAAACGGCATGGCTACCTCCAAACTCGTAATGAGGCCCATTGAGATTCGTGAAGGAAAAGCCATAGTGAACCCAGTGGAGGGATGCTGAAAGTAAAAGAAGGGCCAACGCTCGGAAAAGGAGTACCCAGTAGCGAATAAATCACCCGAGAAAAGTCATAGTGAACCCAGCGGCGGGAGGCTGAAGGGGATCCAGGGATGAATCCATCACCCGAGAAATACGTAGAACAGAACTTTGTGTTTATTTGTTGGTCCTTTCTTGGTAAACCAAGCAGGCCCTCTGGACCAGGAAAGTACATCCCCTGAATGCCTTGATATCGATGGGAACTGTTTTAGGATCCAAACCCGGAAGAAGGAGATCCTGGGGGTGAAAGCAATCACCCAACACCACGAGGAACAAGGGTCAGCGCCCGGAAGAGGGGGACCCAGGGGTGAAGAATCCTCACCCTAAGTAAAACCAGGCCCTCGAAGGCAAGAGACTTTTTAGTAAAAGAGAATTGCCCATCGAAGCTCCTGATAATGGAAAAAGAACTGTCGACTCATGCTGGGAAAGCTAGAGTGTGTGCTGTGCTCCAAGATCCCACCTTACGCCGTGCTGGAAACGTGGGGAAGGAAGACCCAAGCTACCGCATCCTGACATTATTTGTGAACACTTCTTTCTTTTCTTGAAAACCAACCCACACCCTTTTTCTATTAGTTAAGTTGTAAGGTTTGGCAATTGATTTCTTAGTATAGGCCCTTTTTATTTGACACAACACCACTAGGACTGCCTTTTTTTCATTTGATGGTAAACGCTTCCTCACATCTTAGATTTAGGTTTAGATTCAGCGCTTCTCCAACCCGCATACAGTTTAATAAATATCCTTGAACTGTGATCACTTGTGTCTGTCTTTACTGTTGCCACCATGAGTTCCTTACATTACACCTCTCAAACTCTAAACTAAACACAACCATACCTCTACAGCACAACAAACCGCATGCACTTCACTACACCACAA
Organism: Ambystoma mexicanum; assembly: GCF_040938575.1. Classification (NCBI taxonomy): domain Eukaryota; kingdom Metazoa; phylum Chordata; class Amphibia; order Caudata; family Ambystomatidae; genus Ambystoma; species Ambystoma mexicanum. Next base: position 1,498,800,272 of record NC_090921.1, read on the forward strand.
CAACAAAACAAACCACACATAGCCCCTCGCACAACAGCACATGATAACTGCTGACCGAACATTCACACCTACGCTCAGCGAATGGTGTAAATCAAACTGAAGCTGCCAACAGCAGATCATAGCTCTCTTGTGCTTTTTTCCCTGCTCAGTCCTACTAACTACTGCCCCCACCTTTACCCTCTTGCTTTTCAGATCCTCGAGGTGGTCATAGTGTGTGGTATAAATATCCTTTCACATAACTTGTTAGACTCCGGTTTAGTGTTCAATTCTCTTAAATGAATAGTACGCTCAAAAATATGATTGTCCCGAGGGTTCGGGCATGTGTTTTTAAGCATACGTTGATTGATCGTACAAACATTTCCTATGCACCTTACCGTAGTTTTCCTCACTTTTACACATGCGAAATCAGGCAGCAGGGCGCGGCCATCTTGTGTTTATCCATTGCCGCATAACCCTAAGATGAACTGCCCTGGCGGCACTAAATCATATCCCCTGCCGCTGAGGCTGACATCAGTAGACGCGTACCGCCCATTTCACAATGCCAATCTACGTCTAGCATCAACATTCTCTGCTCTTCAGCTAATGGACATGTCTCCATGGAAATGGCAGGACGCCTCTTTCCTCAATAAGTATAAACAGACCGCTTCTCATCAGACAACATCAGATTTGCTTTCCAATCATTTCACTGTCTTTTTTTGTGTATCCTGTGCCGTGCAAACAGATACTAGTACTATCATTACTATCTATTTTAATTTTGTCGCATAATGGCAACAATACAGCCCTTTGGGAGAGGTGAGCGTGCACAACCTGATTTGGTAACTACTTACATTTTTTAACAAAAAGTTTGATAGTATTGTGTGGGGTGCAAACCCACTAGTAAGGTGCCTCCGTGAAATGGCACTCCAAATTAAAACAAAAACAAGGTCTTGGCCGTGAAGCCAGCGGTGTGGGCTGCACTCCCAAATACCACTTCAGTATGATGTGAGTTCTCTTGATTCATTTTTTCAAGAAGGTACTTTGACGTAAGTAATGAAATTTCAAAAAGTAAATTTATTTATTTGTTTGAAAAAGTTAATGTTTTGCAGTTGTTTTGCAGATGCATCAAACAAGACTGAAAGGAGTATGCACTTCGGATTTACATGTCCTTCCTGAGGGCCACCTCATTCTTGTCTATACCAATAGACAATTAGATTACCCAATGTTCCAGAGTGTTATCAATTCGATTATACCATAAGAAACAAAAAACAAACACACAAATACACCAGAGGTGGTGAAAATATGTCATATCCACATGTCCATCAAAAAAACATTGCATCACATGTTCAAGGGTTAAAATTCACCATAGAATACCCAAATTCACAATTAGAAACAAAGCAAGTGAGTAACAATTAATCACCATGCCAGTAGTTAATTCAACATTGATGTATAAGGGTATATACATAGCCAGTATTACATTATAAAAGTCAACAATGCGTAGAGGTACATAATATTCATACATATGTGTTTTCACGTTGCAAAACCAATGTGACGGGTTTGGAGAAAAAGGAAATGTAACAATGATCAGACAAGGAATACTCATCGAAGTATAAAATATAACATGTATCTCACATTAAGGACTGACCTGTTGATGCTCGCATTAATAATTGTTCTGAAAGGCAGTAAAAGTATAGTGTGTTACAGTAATGAACCATATCTAATGGAATACAACGGTATCTACAAAGTAGTTGTGCTTCTTACCAAAAGACCCGTGAGCGGGGTTCTCACTTTCGTTGGATGTCTGCATCCACGTTAAAGGCTGCGCGAACCGTGCACTGAAAGAATGTTAACAATCTAAGTCATAATGCTTGAAGTGTTCAGTCGATCGAAAGAACCGTATCTGTGTAGATTGCTATCTTACCTTGTACAAACAGTAGAGCTCTACACAGCTCTGTGAAGGATATGTAAATCTGAAATGCATATGCCACTACCTTTCTTGTTTGATGCAGCTGCAAAACAGTGAATTCTAACTGCAAAACATTAACAATACAGCCCTACCAGTACGAGCCGGAGTATTCCGAGGCGGAACAACTCGAAAGAGAAAGATGCAGAAACGATGGGGCTTCGGGGGCCAGTTGGGAGGACGAATCGCTAGATCAAGAGCCTGAACCTAGTCGCATGGACAACGTCTCCACCTGGTGTACCTGCAATCGGTGCGCTGTAATGCCAACCAAGGAGGAGAACTGCTGCTGCTGAGAAAACTCTGGATGCTTGTCCTACATATCGGAAGACGAGACACGGCCGCAATGCTGCATGACTTCAGGGCAGCCTGCCTCACATGGTCCTTGTTGAGGATTATGATGGTACTTATGCACGAACGTCGCGCAACAGTTCACCCTTGCAATCCAAGTAATGAGTAAGTGTACTCTAGATGCGATGCCACTTAGGCCACTAACATTTAATGTTTGCCTCCTATATTGTTGTAACTTTGTTCTATCACTACTAAATGAATCTAGTCTTGCAATTCTATACATCACTCGCGATTTTGGGGAAATCATAGTGGTCATCTTATGTTTATTTCATGTACAACCATGAAACAATATTTCTTTGTGTCCCAAATGTAATGGAATGCATAGTCATATTTTCCCACACTGTGCTGCAACCTGAAGTATATAATGTGTAGTACATTTGTGCCATCAACATCAGCAACAAAATAAAATAGAACTGAACTTTTATGAATGGTTGTTTCAATTTTTCAGTGAATCAAGTGTCTCCATTCAGCAGTGCTCTGGCCCTTTTCTGCATGCCTCATGCCCCGCCATCCCCCCTCCAGAATCAATAACTGTCAGCACCTGTGGCCGTGCCCTCCCAAGGGGGCTGGCAGGGTGGGAACGGCCATGGTGCCAAATACCATGTACACCTCAAAGGTATCTTACGCGCAGGGGCCATTGTTCACATGCCCTCCTCAGACCCAGCTTCTCCAGGCAGGCTCCCCTGAAGCAGGCCGGGTTCCTGCAATCCACATAAGTGTGTCTCCATTCAGCAGTGTTTTCCGGCCCTTTTCTGCATGCCTCATGCCCCTCCATGTCCCCTCCAGAATCAATGACTGTTAGCACCTGTGGCCGTGCCCTCCCAAGGGGGCTGGCAGGGTGGGAACAGACAAGGTGCAAAATACCATGTACACTTCATGTACACTTCAAAGGTAGATTATGCGCAGGGGCCATTTTTCACATGCCCTCCTCACACCCAGTGTCTCCAGGCAGGCTCCCCTTGAAGCAGGCCGCACCCATGCTATCCATAGACGACCACGCCATATACACATCACTCATTCACATACACACCCACTTTTCAAATTCTTTATAAACCCCTTGGTCACCTAATCATCTCTTCCTGATCTCTTAATTTCTATGTATTTCGAACAAATGTACCCAGTAGTGTAAAGTTCATTTATGTCATTGCCATTACCATTAACTTCTGTTTAATTTGTTCTGTTCTCGCTATATAGCAATTGTCATCAGTGTCAATTGGGATAGAATTGCATCCTTCGCAGACCATGTCTATAAGCATGTTTCCTTTTGATGCATGAAAGTACATTCAACGGCGGGTAACACGTTACCATTTTCGTTGCATCAATCAATTCTGTAAGAAAATTATCCCAGTGTATATTTGACTATGCAACACAGGTTTTGCCTCTGTGACCAAAAGAAACATTGCATAGAAAAATGTATGATATCATTCCATCTTTCTAACGCATACATTCAACATAATCTTTTACAGATTATTCAATCATTCCTGCTTGTATGGTTTTTGGTTGCCGTTTAAGACCCATAACAAACCTAAGGGCACAATAATGCTGAGGAATATAGATCCGATAAGAGAATGGGTCAGATATTGGGGATTTGAGCCAGACGAGCTTGAAAGTAGAGTCCAGGAAGTCTTGGGGGACTTGAGGGGAGATTGATTCCGTATCTGCAGCCTGCACTTTACCACGAATATGTATGACAAATCGCAGTACACAAAGAAGCATCTACTCAGAACGTCTCGTAAATTGCTTCCAAATGCAATTCCGACTCTTTTCATGCACACGCTGCCTCAGGTGAGTCACGGTTCATGAATTAGCTGTAGGCCTTGGGGTACTGAGCAGGTAACTACATGGACGGATTGGTGTTTTTGGTTTAAATGTTTCTTATAATACTTTGCATATTGACCAGATTGTATTGCTTTATAACCACACATCAACATCTCCACCAAATACAAAACTGAAATACGGAGTGCTAGGAAGGAAACTTACAATAATAGGATCCTGCAAGCAAAATCAGGTACCAAGGAACTGTTTGCAATTCTGAAAGAACTTGAGAATCACATCCCCATTCCTGATAATTGCGTTAAAGATAAGTCTTGGTGCTTTCACATACAGAAGGCCCTCACAGACAAAATCTCCACCCTTCAGGTGAAAATTTCTAAGAAAAAATTAAACATACCAATGACCACCTCACAAGCTTGCACACCACCTATGCTACCTAAACCAATACAACGCTTCAACTTCTCTAAAGTATCAATACTAGAGGTCGAAAAAATTATTCTGTCACTTAAACCATCTAACTGTCACGGAGACAAATGTCCTGCACAAATTATAAAAGACGCAGCCAGAGGTCTAGCACCATTCATTTACAAACTGATTAATGCCTCATTTACTACTGGTACCATCCCAAGCAATCTAAAGGAGTCCTGGCTCCTCCCACTCCCCAAGAAACAATCGCTAGATCCTTCCATACCCACCAATTATAGGCCCATTACAACAGTGCCATTCCTTCTAAAGAATCTAGACAGGGTGGTTTACCTACAAATTCATAAATTCCTTGAACAGAATCAACTGCTCGGTGTCCGGCAATCAGGATTTAGGCCACTACATGGCACGGAAACTGCCCTCATCGACCTTAAGGCTCAGTTCGACGAGTTGAGAGACAAAAGTAAATCTGCCCTACTACTCCTCCTAGATCTCTCAGCAGCATTCGGCTTGGTGGACCACAAAGTCCTCTGCAACCATCTAGACTCAGCAGCTCACTTTTCTCAACAAGCTATAGCCTGGGTACAATCATTTTTGAGTAGTAGAACGATGAGTCTTCTCTGCCACAGCAGCAGCAGACCCTATTCCCATCATCTGTGGAGTTCCCCATGAGTCATGCGTTTCCCCCACTATGTATAACATATTTACCAAGCCCCTTTTCGATGATCTGGACTGTCTTGGTGTCACCTACACTAACTATACAGATGACACCCAGATTCTCTGACCGCTTACAGAGGATTATGAGAAGGATTTGGCCTTGGTAAATAGGGTATACCACATCATTCAGGCATGGATGGCACTCCATTGGCTATGCCTGAATGATGACAAAACAGAACTCATTATGTTGGGCACCACAAATAACATAAGTAAACTTGGCCTCAAATACACCTCCTTCAACATAGATGGCAATACGATCAAGGTCGCCAAGGAGGTAAAAACCCAAGGCTTCTACTTGGACTCTAGCCTTACCTTGGCGAAACAGGTGAGCGCAATGGCATCCTCCACAACCTACACATGTACGTTGATTAGATCGGCCAGACTCTTTCTCTCAACAAGTAGCTGCACCACATTAGCCAAAGCACTTGTGTTGTCCAAACTGGACTATTGCAATGCCCTATACCTTGGCTCCAATAAATACATTACCAAAAAACAAAAAAATTCTGCAAAATAACACCTTGAGAGCAGCTCTAGGTATTCCTAAAAAAGACCATGGGCCTCATTACAACCTGTCAGGTTTGGACATAGGTGATTCCGTGACGGTGGTAACAAAGTTTCCGTGTCCACAAGGTTGCGGAAAGACTGTCCGATTACGTGCTGTCGGTCGCGCGCACCACACGGATGAGGAAACGTTGTTACCGCCATCACGGAAAAAGCCACAGAAATGGATATAGCGCTGCCACAAGTAGCGCAAAAACCGGGTCCGCCTCTGTCGCCACGGACACAGAACCGGAAATACCATGATCGCCAAAACAGGAAACAAAGAGGCGACCATCATATAAAGCAGAATCCATTGCCATCCAGAGTCAGCACAAGCAGAATCCACACTGTGAGAAGGCAAAAGGGACCACCAGCATGTCTGTCAGGATTCCAGCTCAGAGGCAGCGCAAACAGCGCTTTAGTGAGGCGGAGCTAACTGTTCTGGTGGAGCATATAGTGGAGCATGCAGAGATGCTGTTCAGTGCCGATCAACGGCGTGCCACACAGCAGCGGAGGAAGGAAGTGTGGGCGGAAGCAGCACGCAAGTGCACTGTTGTGGGCATGGCTGTGAGGAGCATCAAGGACTGCCACAAGCGGTGGGACGACCTCAGGCTGAGGGTTCGGAACCTGATCTCCACACACCGCCAACGCAGCAGTGAGACAGGTGGAGGACCCCCTTCCCCACTGAGGCTGCAAGCATGGGAGGAGCGTTGCAGCAGTGTCCTCTACCTTGAGGGCATCCATGGGATCGGGGAGGCTGAGGCAGGAGTGAGCCCACCTGCAGATGCTGGTAAGTGGTGAAACATGAATGCCACATGAGAATATGTTGATGGCATGACTGGGCTAAAGGACCCATTAACAACCCCCCGCCCCTCCCAAGCAGTGCATGACTGGGCCAAAGGACCCATTAACAACCCCCCCCCCAAGCAGTGCATGACTGGGCCAAAGGACCCATCATGATCCGTATGGCAACCAATATCACAACAATGCATACCCCCAACAATCAGATGCATGTAACTAACACTATTGAATGATCAACCTGTTGTCATGATCTCTGCTTCCAAAAGATCAGGACTTGCCCGACTCCCTTGGAAGCAGACCCATAACCCCGGTTCCGAGTGCCAGCCAGTCCCAATTGGGACCTTTTGGACCCTGTCCTGGCGCCAGTGGCACCAGGCTCATAAAGATGCCCAGTCCCAGCGCTGGAAGCGCCGGGCTCATAATGCTTGGGTGGACTTACCTGCAGCAGACCATGCTGCTTACTTACCTGCCAGTTGAACCCCTGATCCTCTTCTGTTTGGGACTACTTTTCCTGTTGGGTGGGGCAGGAGCCACTCCCTAGGTTCAGAACACTGGAACTCTTCTGGAAAGCAGGAACTCTTTTCTTACCTAGGCGTGGCTGTGGAAGGAGACACCTAAGCACTACAGGAGGCTATTTAAACCACACCCGATGGATGAATCTTGCTTTGCGTTATTCTGCATTCTCTGCAGCAGAACGCTCATCGTGTCTTCTGCTTCTGATCCTGGGCCTAAGGGAACAAAGGCTTACCATCCTGGAATCCAGTCTTCAGCAGCACCTGTAAAGACAAAGAAAGAACAGGTTAGCACTACGGTCTTCAGTGGCAGCGCATCTCTTACCTGGTCCATCGGCTGTCACCAACGCCTCGCGCTGCATTCCGGCATCTGAAAGACAAAGGCTTACCTACTCTTCGCATGCTCCGGAGGTCTTCGCACTGCATTCCGGCATCTGAAAGACAAAAGCTTACCAGCTCTTCGCACGCTCCGGAGGCCTTCGGCGCTGCATCCCGCATCTGAAAGACAAAAGAAGGTGCGTTTAAAGACATTGGGCAACTTTATTACTCACGTGCCATTACTCCTTCCCACGCCGAATCCAGTGGGTATTCCAGCACCCTTCAGCTTCTCTAAAGCTCTGAACTTGTACCTGCAAGATAAAATGGACAGTTAGTGCACATCGTGAAGCAGGCTACAAGCGCTTACTTACGTGCTTCCAGGCGCTTCTATTCCTCACGCGGGTTCGATCCTCAACTCTCATCAGCCCGCCATCCGCCATCGCCGGAACCCTGTAAAACAAGAGATATCATTACAAAAGACTTTTAAGACATTTGAAGTGCCCAGAACTTACCGTTCGTGCAGTTAACGACGGACAGCAGTCCTCTGAGGTCAAGAGGCCTGCACCCTTATCCAGTGAAGAAACTGGTTATGGCACCCTGCCCCGAGGCAGATGGAGAGCTCGGCGTTCACTTACCTAACGTGAGGGCGTTAACCTTTGGGGTTCTACAGGAGAAGAGAAAGGGAAGAGGAGAGAGGCACCCAATAACCCCAGTTCATTAATCCCATATTTTCTATCTGCAGACATCTTACTCTTCGAGTCAGACATACAGTGCACAGAGGTCCAGCCCAAAGAGCCAACCGTGTGTTACACATCACCTTTGAAGATACGGCATTCACCCAGTCAAGACCGGCGCCTCTGCGGGAATCAGGTGAGCGTTACAGAATGCAAAGCCTACCGCAAAACTCCCACCCAGGCGCTATGGAAACCTTGGATACCGACCAGCTAGCCCAGTTACTTGGGGAACTAAGAGCAGAAGTGCATGCAGCCCGTCAGGAAACGAATGCTCTAAGAAGGGAACTGATTATTTCCAAGGAGCGAACAGACGATCTCGCTAGACAATTGCTACAGTCACAAGCCGGACAAACTCCGTTACCCGCATCAGGGGCAAATCTTCCTTCAACATCCTCTACGAACCCAGTGCAGATCAACCTACCTGGGAATGTACCTCTGGCTCCGCCCGAACGATTTTCTGGTGACCCAAAGAGGTTTGCAGTATTTATTAATCAGTGCCGGTTGCACTTCTTATGCCGGCCAGCAGCCTTTCCAACTGATCAAGCTAAGGTAGCTTTCGTGCTTTCGTACCTTAGTGGCAATGCGGCAGACTGGTCGATCCCTCTAGTTAATCAAGATGATCCGGTTCTCCATGATTTTCAAGCTTTTCAGCTCAGTATGGAAAAACTGTTTGCAAGACATTCACAGGGGCAGGCCTTGGACAATGAGCTCCTTTCATTGCGACAGGGTAATCAAGACCTTTTGGCTTATATTGCGTCTTTCAACAGACTGATAGTGGAAACTCGATGGCCTGAGGACAAAAGGATTACGCTGTTTTATAGAGGTCTACGTGGAGAGCTCAAAGATGTGTTAGCCCAAGTAGTGAATCCCCCGCAAGACTGTTCGGACTATATTGACTTAGTCGTTCAAATTGACCACAGACTGCAGAACAGGAAGGCCGATAGTTCCAAGTTTGATGCTCGAGTATTTTCCAAACCACCAACTCCTACCAAAGGAGTAGATTCCGGGGAACCCATGCAAATAGGGGGCCTGAAAGGACCACTAACACAAAAGGAGCGGGAAAGGAGAAAACAGCTGCAATTATGCCTCTATTGCGGAAACTCGGGGCACTTTCTTCGAGACTGTCCGGTGAAACCAGCCAAGAAGGCAGTAGGAGCTGCAGTTACCAGGGTCACAAACTCTGAGCAGGGAAACGACCTCGCCCGACAAGAATAGAGGTCCTCTTGCCGAGCGTTAAAACCAGTTCCGTGACCTCGCATTTCGTGATACCTATGGTCCTCATTAGCCCTGAACATCCGGATCGATTGCATGCGATTGAAGCTTACGTCGACAGCGGTGCCATCGGCAATTATGTGGATCATGAAATGGTTTTGAGGATGAATCTGACTCTTTGTCCAAAGGATGTAAAGGACGTCATTACTACGGTGGATGGTACGGAGATAGCCTCCGGACCAGTAACGCATACCACCCAAGAAGTGACGCTAGTAAGTCAAGATGGACACCATGAGAAGATCGTGTTCGATGTGATCAAGGCCCCTCAGTTCCAGATTATTCTAGGAATTCCTTGGTTAGAGAAGCACAATCCTCAGATCGATTGGCGAGCAAGAACGGTTCAGTTTCCAGAATGTGTCTCTACTTGTCACCCTCGACCTGGTGTTGCACTGGCAGCAATTTCCTCGGAGGCTCCCCAGTTACCTCCTGAATACCTAGAATTCCAAGATGTTTTCCGGAAGGATCAGGCTAACTCTCTACCTCCTCATAGATCTTATGACTGCCAGATAGACCTGATACCTGGATCTACTCCTCCTTGTAGTAGAATTTATGCCCTCACCGAGCCTGAGAATCTTCACCTCCGACAATACCTGGATCAATACCTAGCAAATGGGTTTTTTCGTCCTTCCAAGTCCCCTGCTTCCTCAGCTTTGTTCTTCGTTCCAAAAAAAGAAGGGGACCTTAGAACTTGTATAGATTATCGCGCCCTGAACCAGATCACCGTTAAGAATAGATATCCGTTACCTTTGATCCCTGAACTCCTGGACCAAGTCAGAAAAGCATGCATATATACAAATCTGGATCTTAGAGGAGCTACCACTTGGTACGAGTAAAAGAGGGCGATGAATGGAAGACGGCCTTCCGCACCAAGTATGGGCTATTTGAATATCAGGTCATGCCCTTCGGACTTTGCAATGCCCCGGCCGCCTTTCAATATTTTATGAATGATGTCCTCAGAGAGCTCATAGATGTGTGTGTTGTTGTTTACATTGACGACATCCTCGTTTATTCTTCATCGGAAACTGAACATCGGAAACACGTGAAAATGGTCCTCGAGAGATTGCGTCAACACAAACTTTTCGCTAAGTTGGAAAAATGTGTTTTCAACGTGACTGAAGTTGAATTCTTGGGATTCATATTATCACCTAGCGGAGTGCGTATGGATTCAAAGAAGGTCGATGCAATTCTCAAATGGCCATCGCCATCCTCCGTAAAAGGTGTTCAAAGCATGTTAGGCTTCGCTAACTTTTACCGCAGGTTTATCCCCGAATTCTCTCGAATAGTCCAGCCCATCACCGCCTTGTTAAAGAAAAACAAACGGTTTGAATGGTCTACCGAGGCGGAACAAGCTTTCCAGAATTTGAAGACTAGATTTATCTCTGCACCGATCTTAAAACATCCTCGCCCAGAACTCCCCTATATCGTTGAAACTGATGCTTCGAGCCTTGCCATGGGGGCAGTTCTATCACAAAAGGACCCAGTAACCAATCAGTTGCATCCCGTGGCATTTTGGTCCCGCAAATTCTCGCCTCCTGAAATCAATTACACTATTACTGATAAGGAACTTCTAGCTATCAAGTCCGCCTTTAAGGCTTGGCGGCATTATCTTCTGGGGGCCCGACACACCGTTACTGTGATTACAGATCACCGAAACCTGCAATATTTGAAAACCGCAAAAGCTCAATCCTCTAGGCAACTCCGTTGGGCACTATTCTTTGCCGAGTTTGACTTCATAATTACCTATCGACCTGGTACAAAAAACGGTAAAGCTGATGCCCTTTCTCGGATGGGAGTGGAAGAACATTTGATCAATCCTAAACCTGTACCTATCATTCCCGAACAAAGAATTCTAGGTGTAATCGCCACACAATCCATAGAGGAAGTTAAGGATAAAGCCAGGCTACTGGTAACTCCAGCAGACATACAGAATTGGCATCTGCAGGGAAAGGACTTTACGGTGAAGGACAACCTATTATATTTCCAAGAACGGTTATCCCTGCCCAGCACAGATTGACAGAAAAAGGTAATCTCTTGTTATCACGATTCTTTAATGGAAGGACATCCCGGTATGACCAAGACCTCGGAAAAGATCAAGCGCTACTTCTGGTGGCCGTCTTGGAAAAAAGATATCAGAGACTTTATAATGTCCTGTGGAGTATGCGCCCAAAACAAGAGTCAAAAGGAAAAACCAGCCGGCCTCTTACGCCCTATTGACATCCCGCCTCGCCCTTGGCATACGCTTTCTATGGACTTCATCACCGATCTACCTCCATGCTCCGGATACAATACGATCCTAGTAATCGTGGACCTATTCTCCAAGATGGTGCATTTCATTCCACTCAAAGGCTTACCAACAGCAGCAACTCTGGCCCGAGAATTTCTCGAAAACATCGTCCGACTGCACGGTTTTCCTTCAGTTCTAATTTCGGATCGAGGTAGTCAATTTATTTCTCATTTTTGGCGAAGTTGCTGTCGGTCGGCTCAAATTGATGTGAGACTTTCGACCAGCCACCACCCTCAAACCGACGGACAAACCGAGAGGACCAATCAAACTCTGGAACAGTATTTGCGCTGCATGCTACAACAAACTGAAAAAACTTGGAAACATATCCTTTGGATAGCCGAATATGCCAACAATAACTCTGTCCACTCGGGAACTGGGAAGACCCCGTTTTTTCTTTTATACGGTAGTCACCCTCGAACCTCGGAGTTGGATCCACTCCAAGATCTTGGAACACCAGCAGTAGACCACCTGCATTCTACAATCACCCAAGCCTTTAAGGAAGCCGTTTCTCACCTTCAAAGGGCTAAAGAACAATACAAGAAAGGAGCAGACCAACATCGGAAGGAAGCCCCCCAATATCAAGTAGGAGATCAAGTCTGGTTATCCACCAAATATCTACCTCTAAAAGGACCACGCACATTCAACCCAAGATACCTTGGTCCCTATTCCATCACTACCATAGTAAATCCAGTAGCGGTCAAGTTGGACTTGCCCCCTCACATGAAGATACATCCGGTCTTCCACGTCTCTCTATTAAAACCTGTGCAACCTCAAACCCGACTAACTACATCTCCAAAACCTATTCTAGTTGATGGAGAACTCGAGTTTGAAGTCAAAAGCATCCTGGATTCCAAGATCTCCAAATCTAAACTATTTTACCTGATTGACTGGAAAGGCTACGGTCCCCAAGAAAGATCCTGGGAACCTGCAGAATATGTCCACGCGCCTCGTCTAATCAAAAGATTTCATCGAACATTTCCTAACAAGCCCAAACCCCCGGAGAAGCCTGGTTTGGGAGGGGCCTTGAGAGGGGTTGCTGTCATGATCTCTGCTTCCAAAAGATCAGGACTTGCCCGACTCCCTTGGAAGCAGACCCATAACCCCGGTTCCGAGTGCCAGCCAGTCCCAATTGGGACCTTTTGGACCCTGTCCTGGCGCCAGTGGCACCAGGCTCATAAAGATGCCCAGTCCCAGCGCTGGAAGCGCCGGGCTCATAATGCTTGGGTGGACTTACCTGCAGCAGACCATGCTGCTTACTTACCTGCCAGTTGAACCCCTGATCCTCTTCTGTTTGGGACTACTTTTCCTGTTGGGTGGGGCAGGAGCCACTCCCTAGGTTCAGAACACTGGAACTCTTCTGGAAAGCAGGAACTCTTTTCTTACCTAGGCGTGGCTGTGGAAGGAGGGACCTAAGCACTACAGGAGGCTATTTAAACCACACCCGATGGATGAATCTTGCTTTGCGTTATTCTGCATTCTCTGCAGCAGAACGCTCATCGTGTCTTCTGCTTCTGATCCTGGGCCTAAGGGAACAAAGGCTTACCATCCTGGAATCCAGTCTTCAGCAGCACCTGTAAAGACAAAGAAAGAACAGGTTAGCACTACGGTCTTCAGTGGCAGCGCATCTCTTACCTGGTCCATCGGCTGTCACCAACGCCTCGCGCTGCATTCCGGCATCTGAAAGACAAAGGCTTACCTACTCTTCGCATGCTCCGGAGGTCTTCGCACTGCATTCCGGCATCTGAAAGACAAAAGCTTACCAGCTCTTCGCACGCTCCGGAGGCCTTCGGCGCTGCATCCCGCATCTGAAAGACAAAAGAAGGTGCGTTTAAAGACATTGGGCAACTTTATTACTCACGTGCCATTACTCCTTCCCACGCCGAATCCAGTGGGTATTCCAGCACCCTTCAGCTTCTCTAAAGCTCCGAACTTGTACCTGCAAGATAAAAGGGACAGTTAGTGCGCATCGTGAAGCAGGCTACAAGCGCTTACTTACGTGCTTCCAGGCGCTTCTATTCCTCACGCGGGTTCGATCCTCAACTCTCATCAGCCCGCCATCGCCGGAACCCTGCAAAACAAGAGATATCATTACAAAAGACTTTTAAGACATTTGAAGTGCCCAGAACTTACCGTTCGTGCAGTTAACGATGGACAGCAGTCCTCTGAGGTCAAGAGGCCTGCACCCTTATCCAGTGAATAAACTGGTTACGGCACCCTGCCCCGAGGCAGATGGAGAGCTCGGCATTCACTTACCTAACGTGAGGGCGTTAACCTTTGGGGTTCTACAGGAGAAGAGAAAGGGAAGAGGAGAGAGGCACCCAATAACCCCAGTTCATTAATCCCATATTTTCTATCTGCAGACATCTTACTCTTCGAGTCAGACATACAGTGCACAGAGGTCCAGCCCAAAGAGCCAACCGTGTGTTAACCATCACCTTTGAAGATACGGCATTCACCCAGTCAAGACCGGCGCCTCTGCGGGAATCAGGTGAGCGTTACACCTGTATGATGCATGTGATGCACCCATCAGCCACCACCACAACACTAATTGCATGTCCTCTGTGTCCCCACAGCCGTGTCAAGTGACAGTGATACTGCACAACAAGCCAGGCAATCTGCACCGGCACGTGTCCAAGCCACCGACCCTGCACAAGAGGATGCTGCCAGCAGTTCGGCATCTCTGCCCCCAGTACCAACTGTAACAAATGTGCCGGCCACCACCACCAACATCCCCAGCATCTCCACGCTGCCTGAGTTAACACAGGTGCCACGGGAACCCATCGTGCCCACCCAAACCAACCAGAAGGCAGCTGCACTGCAGAGGAGGCAGCCTGTAGTGCCAACAGTGCCCCGGCAGAGCACTCTGATACTGGGCCACAGGGGGAGATGCCCACATTTGATGACCTGGGATCCTTCCATCAGCTGGAGTTTAGTCCCACATCACTCCGAAGTCCCATGAGGTCACCCACCCCATCTATGGCAGAGCTTAATTCCCACATGCAGCGGATGGAGGAGCAGCAGGCTACCCTCACCCAGCTGGTGGAGAGGCAGCTCGAGGAATCTAGGCTGCAGAAGGAGTGCTACAGCACATCAGTGCATCGCCTATCAAGGTCCATTGGACGCTTTGCCAGCACTATTGCACCCTGACACGCCATGTGCGGGAGGGTAATGACAACACCTCCAGGCTCATAGAGTCCATGTTGATTGGGCAACAGGCAAATATTGCACGTATGCCATCTATACCTGATTCTGTGCCATCCAATACCACCACCCCATCCAGCTCCACTACTGCCAGTCCAAGGTGGCGCTTGAGTCGGCTAACAGGGCTCTCGGGCAAGGATGCACAGGCACAGAAGCGCACACGGAAGTGATGGCATGTGTGTGGGGCACTGCAGGACATACGTGGACTTGAAGGGTGTGAGGCGTGGGTACGTTTGGGTGGTAGGGGAGGTTGTTTTGGGTGTTTGAACATTAGGGCCTGGGTGGGGGTGGGTACGTTTGGGTGGTGTGTGGGCACGGGTGTACAGCTTCCCTAACCATTGCACCTCCTTCCCTGTTGTTAATTCATCAATATATCATCATTTGAAATCAAAACATACATGTGTGGACATCTATCATTTAATTTGCAGTACAACAAATCATTTATTGTCACCACCATGTCCTTGCATTGCTGTGAATGTGCTGTGTCTCAAAAGTAAATGCGAATCAGTTCATCCCGTGCTCTTTGGCCATCAAGTGGACCCCCAGCGGGAGGTGGTGCCATCCCATCCCCATCTCCATCTCCATCTCCATCCCCATCTCCATCCCCATCTTCTTCATCTGCGTCTGGGGGCATTGGGATGTTCCTGCGCAGGCAGAGATTTGCATCATG
The DNA here is from genome assembly GCF_040938575.1 of Ambystoma mexicanum. Taxonomy (NCBI): domain Eukaryota; kingdom Metazoa; phylum Chordata; class Amphibia; order Caudata; family Ambystomatidae; genus Ambystoma; species Ambystoma mexicanum. Next base: position 1,498,815,804 of record NC_090921.1, read on the forward strand.
GCACATACGAGCGTGATTTTACCCGTCTTCACTAGGCTGTACAGCAGTGATCCGCCAGATCTGCTCAAACAGCGGAACCGGGCCTTCAGCAGTCCGAATGTCCTCTCAATCATTCCACGTGTGCGGACATGTGCCCTATTGTACGCCTCTTCATGCCTGTTCCTTGGTCTCCGTACAGGTGTCATCATCCATGGCGTGAGTGCATATCCAGCATCACCTACATGGGATGTAGATAGGGGGACATGTCAGTGTTTGTTGTATCATGTCTTCATCTGATGCTGTGCTATTTTGTATCATTGTTCATTCATGCATGTGTGCCATGCAGTGGTTGGAAGTGTTTATCGGCCATCACAGTGGATGTAGCCAAATGGATATTGACCTACACATTTACGTGCATGTGTACTCTACCCTGCGGGTGACATTTGATTGTGAGTATGGCATAGTGCAGTGATGTGCACACATGGCAGAGTCACTCCACTGTAATGAAGTAGTTAATGCAGGACGTCTCATTTACAGACATCATGTGCATTGGGAGGGCAGTGTTCCATTTGTGGGTGGGTGTTTGCAGTGGCACAAGGTGTATGGGACAGTGACCGTATCGGCTGTGTGTGCCATGTGGCAGGGTGTGTACGGGCACACTGTGTTGACCTGTCATGTCTTCCATTGTGATGTTTGGGATCCGCTATCTATTTGGTTGATGGCAGGGGGGGTGATGCATTTGCGGTCACAGCGGCACACTCACATTGCCCATTGGCCTGGAGACACACACACCACTTCAACAGGGTCGGAGCATTGTCAGCTGTACTCACCTAATAGCCATGTGTTTGGTCCAGCATAGCGTTCCATGTACCGTGGCAACGTGGAATTCCGCAGTACCACTGAGTCATGGGTTGAGCCTGGGAAACGTGCGCAGCAGTGTGTAATCAGTAGCGTGGCATCACATACCATCTATACATTCAACGAGTGATACTGTTTCCTATTGCTGAACATAATCTCAATTGCACTTGGTACTGTCAGCTCAATGTGGGTGCAGTCAACTGCACCTATGCAATTTGGCATGCCTGCTATGGCATGGAAGGCCAACTTGGTGGCAATGACCTCGGGGAGGGTACGGGGTAGGGCTATGTGTTCCGACACATGGCACAACAGGGCATCCAGTACATGTACCAGGATTTTTGAAAAACAGGGTTGTGATATGCCTTGCAGCTCACTGACCGTGTGTTGATAGGTGCCAGTACCAAGGAAATGCAGCACAGACACAACCTTCAGGGGGGGGGGGTGGCAGTGGGCGTGTCTATGTGGCTGCTGATGTTATCCTCAATCATGGCAGTGATGTACAGGATTGTTAGACGGTCCAGCCGGTATAGTGTGTGGATCTGTCCTGGGGTAAGGTTCCAGGGTGAGGCCCTGATGCGTGGTATTGCAGGCTGCCTGCGGGGTTGTGCCAGCTGGACAATGGGGTCCGCCATAGGTGCAGGGTTGGCTGGTTGGCGCATGCACCTCCTCCACCTCCGCCTCCTCCTCTGCACCATTACTGCCATCATGTGCAGTGCTGCCTGTTGGTTGAATAGGCCCAGTCCAAGTGCTACTAGAGCTGCTGCCTGCATGGTTTTGTGTTGTGTTGGGCTGGGTGTGGCCCTTTTGTAGGCTCCCAGTGTGCTGCTGGGTCCAGCTGGGCTGATTTGGTGCACCAGTGCCCTGATTCAGTTCAGCAGGCACTGTTTAACGTCATGTTCGCGTTGGCGGCGGTACCGCCACTGTGATCACGATTTTAATGCCATTTTTCTGGTGGTGTTTCCATGTCCGCGCTAGTTGTGATGCTCGCGGTGTTTCGTATTGCCAGTAACGGAGGGGTTTACGTGCAGGTGGACTTTACGGGACAATTAACTCTGTGGTGGCGGTTGGGGGAGGTGCTATTTCTGGGGCCACGGGTCATGATTGGGCAGACGCGGAAACGGTGCCGGTATGGTTATACCGGCAGCGTTAATTCCGGACCGGAGCACTTGTAATGAGGCCCCATATCTCTGAGGTAAGGAGGCAGAATAACCGGTTCTCTACCATCGACAAAATTGGACTAAAAACTGCCACATTAACCCTCAATTGTCTAAACAACACGGTACCTCAATACTTAATAGACAGGATCAATAGAAAGCCCACCCTCCGACCTACCAGAACTGCCTACACCAACTGCCTGACAGTCCCTACCTTTAAAATGGCCAAGGTTGGTGGCAATAGCTTTCCAGTTAAAGCTGCCCAACTTTGGAACTCCTTTCCCCCCTCTATAAGAGCGGACCAAACCTATTCCAACTTTAGACTGAACATTATCAACTGGTTCTAAGAAAATGATTGCTAACACCTAGATGGCCTTACCCCTAATTGAATGCCATGTTATACATACGTGGCTCACTCTTCCGCCTTCCCAATTTGAGTATAGACGCACTGTATATATCTACGCCACTGCTGTACTATAACCATGCATTTGTTAACTTATATCCTGTATCATATGCACTGTATACTTTACTTCTCTGCCTGCCACTACTATCTAACTGTACCTCACATTGTATTTTTGTCACTACTATCTAACTGTACTTCTCATTGTACTTTGTACTGCATTTTTGTAACTTTGTGCGAAAAATATTCTTGTCCCTCGGGTCTGGTGCGCATTATAAATAAATAAACAAACCCCCCCATTTTGCTATACATCTGTCCCTGGTTTTAGGAGCATCATAGAAAACTATTTATGGACACAGAAAACTATGCTATCGTGCCCTTGGAAATAAGCATAATCTTTTCGTAATTGGTTGCATTACATGTCCATTTTTTTAGGTTAGCATGTTGACTGAAGCACAGACTATCGGTAGTGACGACATCACTGACGGGTCAAGTATACTAATGGTGAGCCATACAGACTTGCTTTAAGTTCATATTGTTCAGAGTTGGATCTTCCCACATTTCTAATTCAAATCTAATTTTCCCTTTCAACTCCATGACAATGCACTGAAATTGAAGGAGCAAGATTCTGCATCCATTTATTTCCCAGAGTCAACAACAACATTGAGCATCTATCAGGTAGTTTTATTTCGCTATTCAATTCCAGAAATGTATTAGGCATGGAATTATAGATAATATGAAATAGTTTACGTATCCTGTCGTTTGTTTACATAATGTTTCATTTATGAGTTTTTATTGATATGTACCATTGTCTGCATCCCATTGTGTGTGTTCAATTTCACTTTTTTCATCCATACTAAAACAAGTACTGTGTTACAGGGTGATGCTGGTACTTCGACTACAATTACATCATCCTTTGGAGCTGATCCAGAGCCTGAGGTATGCGTACTGACAGTTCCCTTGAATGAAAGAAAGTATATCCTACATCTGATACTATTAGACAATGACATTATTATAATCGAACATCTTTTCAAACTTTTACCATTTCAGTTCTAACGTTACAATTTCTACCCTAATGCGGATTGAGGCGCTATATAAAACAATAAATACAAATGCAAAAACATTACAATCAGTAGGTTTCGCACAATGATCTCTGATCTAGTACACTAGCCATCAATTAGGTGAAATTCAAAATGTATATTTTGACTAAATGACGTACACAGTGTACAAGGGTATCTATGTAAGCCATGCGTGCGAGGAAAGAATTTGATTTCAAATATGATTTACTTTTTTTTTATGAATATTCTATTCAAGGGATGTATACAAGCTCGTGAAATAGAAGAGGAGGCACGTGGATCCGAGGTGGCGGACCAGCTTGCTGACGCTGTCATTACAGTGAAGAACAAAGTTTCACAGAAAATCAAGAAAGCAAGGGTAACTAACAAACAATTTCGATTACAAAAAGTGTTTTGGGCTGGTGTCTTCATAACATGCTTTTAAAAAAATCTAAAGTGCTATAATCTGTATGTTGGATTTACATTGAACATGTTTTTACAACCCATCTCCTAGAGGCCCAGGGGAAAACAAAGTATGAAGACACAGACAACTAATGAAACCAGAGATGCTGCTTGCCAAACAGATTTCACCATGGAGCAACTATTTTTTTCAGGTGCATAGTGGTCCAATCAATAAGCAGACTCGAGATGCTTATGCCCAAAGGCCAGAAAATATCTTGAATGTGACCGGCGAAGCCAGCAAAGTGTTGTTGGACCATTGCTACAATGTGAGAACTCCACAAGATGAAGATGAAACTGAATATAATGAAGATGCTTTTGAATTACTCGCTGGCCACTTGACACAATCTACACCTTCAAAAAAAGGGCCACCCAACAAACAATCGACATTGATGGTTTTTCCAATTCGTGTTCAAATAACACAAGCTGAAATAACAGAGACTGAAGCCTCAACGCAATTGACCGAGGAACTAGCCAAAGATCTCGACTTCAGTGTGTCCTGTTCGGCCGATATCTCCACCACAGTTGAGTCACAAACCACATTCATGCAGCACGATAGTCTAATAAAGGAGCCCAAATACATTGTAATCAACAGCTGCCTGGTAGAGATTATACTGATGCTGAAATATGTCCATCCAGTGAGAGGGGGGGGGAGTATGCGGAAAGCCATTGTTGAATGTGACTCGTGTCTCACAAGGCACTAACCTGAAAATACAAGCCACCTGTGATCTGCTGCATGCTAAATTTTCATGGTCCGCTCATCCGATGCTGGGGAAAGTGCCAGCTGGAAATCTGTGTGCAGCAGCTTTACTTTTCAGTGGCTCTACTTTTAGTAAGTTGTCCAGTTTCTGTCAATTTGTGGGACTCCCGTTCCTTTCTAAAATGCAGTACTACAAATATCAACTTGAATATTTATTCCCTTCTATTAGTGAAGCTTGGAAAATTGAACAAATGTCAATTGAAAGGACATTCTCTCACAAACGGTTCAGGCTAGCTGGCGATGGACAGTGTGGCAGCCCCGGATTTTCAGCAAAGTACTGCACATACCACTTTCAGGACATGGAAACTAAAATAATTGTGAGGTTGGTGGTCGTGCAGGTGTCCGAATGTCAATCCTCTGTGGCCACGGAGAAACATGGTTTCATCAAATCCCTGGCAGAGCTCCAATCGAGGGGAATGCAAATAGACCTAATAGCCACAGACAGACATGTTTCAATAGCCAAGACCATGAGAGAGCAGTTTCCAAATATTCACCATCAATTTGATGTATGGCATGTTGCCAAATCAATCAATAAAGAAATCTCAGCTACTGGAAAAAAAGGTTCTGAAAATATTTTACAGTGGTCCCAATCTTTCAGCAACCATCTTTGGTGGGTCTGTGGAAATTCTACTTGAAAATGGCGCTCACTAATGCATCACTGTTCCAACGTTCACTCATGGACAGAAAGCCTACATTTTCACAAATGTGCACATGGACCTTTGTTGGAGGAGCAGGAACGCAAGAAGAAGTGGTTCATTCCATCTTCACCTCCACATAAAGCTCCTGAGAAGATAGTGTTTGATAAAACTCTATCAAGAGATCTGAAGGGACTCACAAAATTTGGAGGTGTTGCACAATATGTGCCTAAAGTACAGGCCCAAGAGATTGTATTTCGGCATAGATGGGATGCAATATAGAACATTACTAGTGGTCTCAGCGCATAACGAGAACGAAGGGCGTGAACAATCGTGTCATGACCCTAAACCCTGGCCCTCACTGGCAAATTATCCTTCCAGTTAGGGCCAGGTCAAAGGCCTTAAAACCTTATCCAAGACTCTCTTGGAGTCAGTCCTGGCGCCTTTGGCGCCAGGCTCATAACCATCATGAAGACCGACATTAGAATGGGACTATTTACTTGGGACTATTTAACTTGGAGGGGGTTCAGCCAACATGGAGGCACACGCATAGCTCAGTTACAAGGAACTGAGCTATTGTAACGCTCACCTGATTCCCGTAGAGGCGCCGGTCTTGACTGGGCGTATACCGTATCTTCAAAGGTGATGTGTAACACACGGCTGGCTCTTTGGGCTGGACCTCTGTGCACTGTATGTCTGACTCGAAGGGTAAGATGTCTGCAGATAGAAAATATGGGATTAATGAACTGGGTTATTGAATGTCTCTCTCTTCTTCCCTTTCTCTTCTCCTGTAGAACCCCAAAGGTTAACGCTCTCACCTTAGGTAAGTGAACGCCGTGCTCTCCATCTGCCTCGGGGCAGGGTGCTGTAACCAGTTTCTTCACTGGATAAGGGGAGCAGGCCTCTTGACTTCAGAGGACTGCTGTCCGTCGTTTACTGCACGAACGGTAAGTTTCGAGTAATTCTAATGTCTTTAAAAGTCTTTAGTAATGATGTCTCTTGTTTTGCAGGGTTCCGGCGATGGCGGATGACGGGCTGAAGTGAGTTGAAGATGGAGCCCGTGTGATGAATAGAAGCGCCTGGAAGCACGTAAGTAAGCGCTTGTTGCCTGCTTCACGATGCGCTCTAACTGTCTTTTTATTTTGCAGGTACAAGTTCGGAGCGGCTGCAGGGTGCCGGAATACCCACTGGGTTAGATGTGGAAAGGAGTAATGGCACGTGAGTATTAACGTTCCCCAATGTCTTTAAACGCACCTTGTTTTGTCTTTCAGATGCGGGATGCAGCGCCGAAGGCCTCCGGAGCGTGCGAAGAGTTGGTAAGCTTTTGTCTTTCAGGTGCCGGAATGCAGTGCGAAGACCTCCGGAGCGCACGAAGAGTAGGTAAGCCTTTGTCTTTCAGATGCCGGAATGCAGCGCGAGGCGTTGGTGACAGCCGATGGACCAGGTAAGTGAAGCGCTGTCACTGAAGACCGTAATGCTAACCTGTTCTTTCTTGTCTTTATAGGTGTTGCTGAAGACTGGATTCAGAATGGTAAGCCTTTTTCCTTAGGCCCAGGATCAGATGCAGAAGACAAGATGAGCGTTCTGCTGCAGAGGATGCAGAATAACGCAAAGCAAGATTCATCCATCGGGTGTGGTTTAAATAGCCTCCTGTAGTGCTTAGGTGTCTCCTTCCACAGCCACGCCTAGGTAAGAAAAGAGTTCCTGCTTTCCAGAAGAGTTCCAGTGTTCTGAACCTAGGGAGTGGCTCCTGCCCCACCCAATAGGAAAAGTAGTTCCAAACAGAAGAGGATCAGAGGCTCAACTGGCAGGCAAGTAAGCAGCATGGTCTGCTGCAGGTAAGTCCACCCAAGCATTATGAGCCCGGCGCTTCCAGCGCTGGGACTGGGCATATTTATGAGCCTGGTGCCACTGGCGCCAGGACTGGGTCCAAAAGGTCCCAATTGGGACTGGTTGGCACTCGGAACCTGGGTTATGGATCTGCTTCCAAGGGAGTTGGGAAAACCCTGACCTTTTGGAAGCAGAGATCATGACAGTACCCCCCCTCAAGGCCCCTCCCAAACCGGGCTTCTCCGGGGGTTTTGGCTTGTCAGGAAATGTTCGGTGAAATCTTTTGATTAGGCGAGGAGCGTGGACATATTCAGCAGGTTACCAGGATCTCTCTTGGGGGCCGTAGCCTTTCCAGTCAATTAGGTAAAATAGTTTAGATTTGGAGATCTTGGAGTCCAGAATGCTTTTGACTTCAAACTCGAGTTCTCCATCAACTAGGATGGGTTTTGGAGATTTAGTTAGTCGGGTTTGAGGTTGCACAGGTTTTAATAGAGAGACGTGGAAGACCGGATGTATCTTCATGTGCGGGGGCAAGTCCAACTTGACCGCTACTGGGTTTACTATGGTAGTGATGGAATAGGGACCAAGGTATCTTGGGTTGAATGTGCGTGGCCCTTTTAGAGGTAGATATTTGGTGGATAACCAGACTTGATCCCCTACTTGATATTGAGGGGCTTCCTTCCGATGTTGATCTGCTCCTTTCTTGTATTGTTCTTTAGCCCTTTGAAGGTGAGAAACAGCTTCCTTAAAGGCTTGGGTGATTGTAGAATGCAGGTAGTCTACTGCTGGTGTTTCAAGATCTTGGAGGGGATCCAACTCCGAGGTTCGAGGGTGACTGCCGTATAAAAGAAAAAACGGGGTTTTCCCAGTTCCCGAATGGACAGAGTTATTGTAGGCATATTCGGCTATCCAAAGGATGTCTTTCCAAGTTTTTTCAGTTTGTTGCAGCATGCAGCGTAAATACTGTTCCAGAGTTTGATTGGTCCTCTCGGTTTGTCCGTCGGTCTGAGGGTGGTGACTGGTCGATAGTCTCACATCAATTTGAGCCGACCGACAGCAACTTCGCCAAAAATGAGAAATAAATTGACTCCCTCGATCCGAAATTAGAACCGAAGGAAAACCGTGCAGTCGGACGATGTTTTCAAGAAATTCTCGGGCCAGAGTTGCTGCTGTTGGCAAGCCTTTGAGCGGAATGAAATGCGCCATCTTGGAGAATAAGTCCACGATTACTAGAATCGTATTGTATCCGGAGCATGGAGGTAGATCGGTGATGAAGTCCATAGAAAGCGTATGCCAAGGGCGAGGTGGGATGTCAATAGGGCGTAAGAGGCCTGCTGGTCTTTCCTTTTGACTCTTGTTTTGGGCGCATACTCCACAGGACATTATAAAGTCTCTGATATCTTTTTTCCAAGACGGCCACCAGAAGTAGCGCTTGATCTTTTCTGAGGTCTTGGCCATACCGGGATGTCCTTCCATTAAAGAATCGTGATAACAAGAGATTACTTTTTTCTGTAAATCTGTGCTGGGCAGGTATAATCGTTCTTGGAAATACAATAAGTTGTCCTTTACTGCAAAGTCCTTTCCCTGCAGATGCCAATTCTGTATGTCTGCTGGAGTTACAAGTTGCCTGGCTTTATCCTTAACTTCCTCTATGGATTGTGTGGCGATTACACCCAGAATTCTTTGTTCGGGAATGATTGGTACAGGTTTAGGGTTGATCAAGTGTTCTTCCACTCCCATCCGAGAAAGGGCATCAGCTTTACCGTTTTTTGTACCAGGTCGATAGGTAATTATGAAGTCAAACTCGGCAAAGAATAATGCCCAACGGAGTTGTCTAGAGGATTGGGCTTTTGCGGTTTTCAAATATTGCAGGTTTCAGTGATCCGTAATCACAGTAACGGTGTGTCGGGCCCCCAGCAGATAATGCCGCCAAGCCTTAAAGGCAGACTTGATAGCCAGAAGTTCCTTGTCAGTAATCGTGTAATTGATTTCAGGAGGCGAGAATTTGCGGGACCAAAATACCACGGGATGCAACTGATTGGTTACCGGGTCCTTTTGTGATAGAACTGCCCCCATTGCAAGGCTTGAAGCATCAGTTTCCACGATGTAGGGGAGTTCGGGGCGAGGGTGTTTTAAGATTGGTGCAGAGATAAATTTAGTCTTCAAATCCTGGAAAGCTTGTTCCGCCTCGGTAGACCATTCAAAACGTTTGTTTTTCTTTAACAAGGCAGTGATGGGCTGGACTATTCGAGAAAATTCGGGGATAAACCTGCGGTAAAAGTTAGCGAAGCCTAACATGCTTTGCACACTTTTTACGGAGGATGGTGATGGCCATTTGAGAACTGCATCGACCTTCTTTGAATCCATACGCACTCCGCTAGCTGATAATATGAATCCCACGAATTCAACTTCAGTCACGTTGAAAACACATTTTTCCAACTTAGCGAAAAGTTTGTGTTGACGCAATCTTTCGAGGACCATTTTCACGTGTTTCCGATGTTCAGATTCCGATGAAGAATAAACGAGGATGTCGTCAATGTAAACAACAACACACATATCTATGAGCTCTCTGAGGACATCGTTCATAAAATATTGAAAGGCGGCCGGGGCATTGCAAAGTCCTAAGGGCATGACCTGATATTCAAATAGCCCATATTTGGTGCGGAAGGCCGTCTTCAATTTATTCTCCTCTTTTACTCGTACCAAGTGGTAGGCTCCTCTAAGATCCAGCTTTGTATATATGCATGCTTTTCTGACTTGGTCCAGGAGTTCAGGGATCAAAGGTAACGGATATCTATTCTTGACGGTGATCTGGTTCAGGGAGCGATAATCTATACAAGTTCTAAGGTCTCCTTCCTTTTTTGGAACGAAGAACAAAGCTGAAGAAGCAGGGGACTTGGAAGGACGAATAAACCCATTTGCCATGTATTGATCCAGGTATTGTCGAAGGTGAAGGTTCTCAGGCTCGGTGAGGGCATATATTCTACTACAAGGAGGAGTAGATCCAGGTATCAGGTCTATCTGGCAGTCATAAGACCTATGAGGAGGTAGAGAGTTAGCCTGATCCTTCCGTAAAACATCTTGGTATTCTAGGTATTCGGGAGGTAACTGGGGAGTCTCTGAAGAAATTGCTGCCAGTGCAACACCAGGTGGAGGGTGACAAGTAGAGACACATTCTGGAAACTGGATCGTTCTTGCTCGCCAATCGATCAGAGGATTGTGTTTCTCTAACCAAGGTATTCTTAGAATAATCTGAAACTGAGGAGCCTTGATCACATCGAACATGATCTTCTCATGGTGTCCATCTTGACTTACTAGCGTCACTTCTTGAGTGGTATGCGTTACTGGTCCGGAGGCTATCTCCGTTCCATCCACCGTAGTAATGACGTCCTTTACAGCCTTGGGACAAAGAGTTAGATTCATCCTCAAAACCATTTCATGATCCACATAATTGCCGATGGCACCGCTGTCGACGTAAGCTTCAATTGCATGTAATCGATCCGGATTATCAGGGCTAATGAGGACCATAGGTATCACGAAATGCGAGGTCACGGAACTGGTTTTCACGCTCGGCAAGAGGACCTCTATTCTTGTCGGGCGAGGTCGTTTCCCTGCTCAGAGTTTGTAACTTTGGTAACTGCAGCTCCTACTGCCTTCTTGGCAGGTTTCACCGGACAGTCTCGAAGAAAGTGCCCTGAGTTTCCGCAATAGAGGCATAATTGCAACTGTTTTCTCCTTTCCCGCTCCTTTTGTGTTAGAGGACCTTTCAGGCCCCCTATTTGCATGGGTTCCCCGGAGTCTACTCCTTTGGAAGGAGTTGGCGGTTTGGAAAATACTCGAGCATCAAAGTTGGAACGATCGGCCTTCCTGTTCTGCAGTCTGTGATCTATTTGAACGACTAAGTCTATATAGTCCGAACAATCTTGTGGGGGATTCACTACTTGGGCTAACACATCTTTGAGCTCTCCACGTAGACCTCTATAAAACAGCGTAATCCTTTTGTCCTCAGGCCATTGAGTTTCCACTATCAGTCTGTTGAAAGACGCAATATAAGCTAAAAGGTCTTGATTACCTTGTCGCAACGAAAGAAGCTCATTGTCCAAGGCCTGACCCTGTGAATGTCTTGCGAACAGTTTTTCCATACTGAGCTGAAAAGCTTGAAAATCATGGAGGACCGGATCATCTTGATTTACTAGAGGGATCGACCAGTCTGCCGCATTGCCACTAAGGTACGAAAGCACGAAAGCTACTTTAGCTTGATCAGTTGGAAAGGCTGCTGGCCGGCATAAGAAATGCAACCAGCACTGATTGATAAATACTGCAAACCTCTTTGGGTCACCAGAAAATCGTTCGGGCGGAGCCAGAGGTACATTCCCAGGTAGGGTGATCTGCACTGGATTCATAGAGGATGTAGAAGGAAGATTTCCCCCAGATGCGGGTAACGGGGTCTGTCCGGCTTGTGACTGTAGCAATTGTCTAGCGAGATCATCTCTTCGCTCCTTGGAAATAATCAGTTCCCTTCTTAGAGCGTTCGTTTCCTGACGGGCTGCATGCACTTCTGCCCTTAGTTCCCCAAGTAACTGGGCTAGCTGGTCGGTATCCGAGGTTTCCATAGCGCCTGGACGGGAGTTTTGCGGTAGGCTTTGCGTTCTGTAACGCTCACCTGATTCCCGTAGAGGCGCCGGTCTTGACTGGGCGTATACCGTATCTTCAAAGGTGATGTGTAACACACGGCTGGCTCTTTGGGCTGGACCTCTGTGCACTGTATGTCTGACTCGAAGGGTAAGATGTCTGCAGATAGAAAATATGGGATTAATGAACTGGGTTATTGAATGTCTCTCTCTTCTTCCCTTTCTCTTCTCCTGTAGAACCCGAAAGGTTAACGCTCTCACCTTAGGTAAGTGAACGCCGTGCTCTCCATCTGCCTCGGGGCAGGGTGCTGTAACCAGTTTCTTCACTGGATAAGGGGAGCAGGCCTCTTGACTTCAGAGGACTGCTGTCCGTCGTTTACTGCACGAACGGTAAGTTTCGAGTAATTCTAATGTCTTTAAAAGTCTTTAGTAATGATGTCTCTTGTTTTGCAGGGTTCCGGCGATGGCGGATGACGGGCTGAAGTGAGTTTAAGATGGAGCCCGTGTGATGAATAGAAGCGCCTGGAAGCACGTAAGTAAGCGCTTGTTGCCTGCTTCACGATGCGCTCTAACTGTCTTTTTATTTTGCAGGTACAAGTTCGGAGCGGCTGCAGGGTGCCGGAATACCCACTGGGTTAGATGTGGAAAGGAGTAATGGCACGTGAGTATTAACGTTCCCCAATGTCTTTAAACGCACCTTGTTTTGTCTTTCAGATGCGGGATGCAGCGCCGAAGGCCTCCGGAGCGTGCGAAGAGTTGGTAAGCTTTTGTCTTTCAGATGCCGGAATGCAGTGCGAAGACCTCCGGAGCGCACGAAGAGTAGGTAAGCCTTTGTCTTTCAGATGCCGGAATGCAGCGCGAGGCGTTGGTGACAGCCGATGGACCAGGTAAGTGAAGCGCTGTCACTGAAGACCGTAATGCTAACCTGTTCTTTCTTGTCTTTATAGGTGTTGCTGAAGACTGGATTCAGAATGGTAAGACTTTTTCCTTAGGCCCAGGATCAGATGCAGAAGACACGATGAGCGTTCTGCTGCAGAGGATGCAGAATAACGCAAAGCAAGATTCATCCATCGGGTGTGGTTTAAATAGCCTCCTGTAGTGCTTAGGTGTCTCCTTCCACAGCCACGCCTAAGAAAAGAGTTCCTGCTTTCCAGAAGAGTTCCAGTGTTCTGAACCTAGGGAGTGGCTCCTGCCCCACCCAACAGGAAAAGTAGTTCCAAACAGAAGAGGATCAGAGGCTCAACTGGCAGGCAAGTAAGCAGCATGGTCTGCTGCAGGTAAGTCCACCCAAGCATTATGAGCCCGGCGCTTCCAGCGCTGGGACTGGGCATATTTATGAGCCTGGTGCCACTGGCGCCAGGACTGGGTCCAAAAGGTCCCAATTGGGACTGGTTGGCACTCGGAACCTGGGTTATGGATCTGCTTCCAAGGGAGTTGGGAAAACCCTGACCTTTTGGAAGCAGAGATCATGACAGCTATGCACTCTAATCTTTTGGGTGTGGCAGGCCTGGGACTACTTTCCCTGGACTACTTTGGGTGTGGCAGGCCTGGGACTATTTTACCTGGACTACTTTACCTGAGACTATTTAAACCACACCCAAACAGCAGAACACGCTTCGTGTTATTCTGCTGTGGGCATCATAACGCTCACTGTTTCCAGTTCTTGATGCAGCTTACCTGAAACCAAGGACCTGCAGAGAGAGAAATAACACTACAAAACTTACCTGGAATAGTATCCTTTCTTCAATCCATTGCCGACTTCAGTTCCACTCACCTGAAGGTATGACCTCCATCATCCGGTACCGCATGCATCCTGGAATACAATAACCTAGAAAGAGAAGGAAGAAAGACAGCATTAATAAGCGTTTACTCACGTTTCCTCCTGAACGAAGAAAGCCACACAATTTTTACCTGGGTAGTCATCTCCTGGTCAGTATCATTGCTGGAACATCACGGTCCTCGGCGAGGAACATCGCGACCTGCAAGGAGAGAAAAGACACAGGTTAGCAATATAAAAGGAGAAACAGCGCCACGCATCGCGCATTACTCACCGGACAGCGTCGCGCACACCGAACTTTTGCCTACCGGCCCATGCTCATCTTCAAACTGCATGACAACACCAAAATACCTTTCCATACCTAAAAGGAAAGAAGCAAGACATTATTATTCGAACTAAGAGGAACATAAGAACTGCATATAAAGACTGTAAAGCAGCAAATCTACAGAGTCGCAGCAGGCCTGGATTCCCACAGGGGGAGGAGGCTTGCACCAGTGAAGTAACTTGGTTGCTGCTTGCCCCCCCACATCTACGCGCCCCTGCCACGAGGAGCAGGATGGAGAATCCACCTTTTACAGTATTAAGGTGAGGAGAAGGCCCAAGGGGGAGGAAGGAGTTGAGGCCAAGGGAGGTGGGAAAACATAAAGACAATCTGGTATTGAATCCAGCTCTCCTATATTGCAGACCCATCTTTAACCAGAGGCCTTACCAAGGGACCGGGAGAGGGTTCGAGAGTGCAAATCATCCAACCAGGGCTGGGTGGCATCCCCGTGGATACCAGGTGAATGTAACAGAACACAAAGCCTCAATAATATTATCCACGTGGGCGTCATGGGGACTTCAGAGATTGACCAGTTAGCTCAGCTGTTGGGACAATTATGTGCTGAAGTACATTCAGCCAGGCAAGAAACCAACGCTCTTAGGAGGGATTTGATTGTTACTAAGGATCGTACCTACGAAATAAGTAGACAACTGCTCCAATCACAGGTAGGACAGACCCCATTGCCTGGTAACATTCCGCCAGCAAACACTTGTGTATAGGCGCGTTACAAATACCATATCATATCATATCATATCAGCACCTGTGCCAACTTCTTCCACCAATCCAGTACAAATAACCCTTCCTGGGGCAGTTCCTTTAGCGCCACCTGAATGATTTACAGGGGACCCCAAGAAGTACCCAACGTTCATGAACCAGTGTCGTCTTCATTTCCTTTGCAGACCTGGGGCTTTTCCTAACGACCAAGCGTGGGTTGTTTTTGTCTTGTCATTTCTGAGTGGCAGTAGTGCGGATTGGTCGGTACCATTGGTAAGTCAGGATAACCCGTTGTTACATGACTTTGGGGGTTTCCAGATGGAAATGGAAAAACTCTTTGCTTGTCATACCCAAAGCCAAGCATTAGACAACAAACGTTTGTTACTCTGTCAAGGAAGTCAAGACTTGCTTACATATGTAGCAACATTTAATAGACTAGTCGTTGAAGCTGGGTGGCCTGAGGAAAGAAGGACCACACTATTTCATCGGGGTCTACGAGGGAACTAAAGGATGTCCTTACTCAAGTGGTTAACCCACCTAAAGACTGTGCAGAATTCATCAACCTTGTGGTGCAATTAGATCACATATTACAAGATCGGAAAGCGGACCGGATAAGGTTAGACACTCGGGCTGCGTAAGTCTGGTCAAAGGATAATGTTCCACGTACATTGGAAAACCCGGAAGAACCCATGCAAATCGGAGGTGTACTGCCCCCTTTAACTAAAACTGAAAGAGACAACAGAAGGCAACAGCAATTATGCTTATATTGCAGAAAATCAGGCCACTTCCTCAAAGAATGTCCAGTGAAACCACCAAGGAGAACTTTTGGAGCCACAGAGAAGGAAGATAATAACAAGGAGTCGGAAAACTACCAAGCTCGGCAAGCGTAGAGGTCCGATTGTCGAGCGAGAAGCATGAGCTACAGACCTCACACTTTGCATAACCAGTGATTTTGATCAATCACCAACAACCATCTCGGATGCATGCTGTCGAACCATACATAGACAGCGGAGCAGTTGGGAATTATGTAGACCAAGATCTGGCAGCAGAGATGGGGCTTCCCTTATGCTCTAAGTCGACTACTGAAAAAGTTACTACTGTTGATGGTACAGAAATAGCTTCTGGACCAGTAACCCAATGTACAGCAGCACTAACGCTACTGTGCCAGGATGGACACCGAGAATCGATTGCATTCGATCTCATCAAAGCTCCTCAGTTTCGAATAATCTTAGGGATGCCATGGTTGGTAGCTCACAACCCTCTAATAGATTGGCGTGCCAAGAAGTTGGCCTTTTCCGATGATTGTGCTTGCACCTGTTATTACTAAGAAAAGGGGAAAACAGACTTATGTACATCTGCTACTCCCAGTACAGTGGCGATTTTACTAGGTGTGACTAGTACTCTACCAAGTGAATACCAAGATTTTCAAACGTGTTCCAGAAAGAACAAGCCAATACTCTACCACCGCACAGGCCCTACAATTGTCAGATCAACCTCATACCTGGTGTGCAAATTCCTTGTGGCCGAATCTATGCACTTACTGAACCAGAAAACCTCAATTTGAAATCTTATCTTGATCAGTACCTGGCAAATGGATTTATCCGCCCGTCTAAATCACCGGCAGCCAGTCCCTTATTCTTCGTACCAAAGAGGGAAGGAGATTTGAGGACTTTCAACGACTATCGCGCATTAAACCAGATCACAGTAAAAAAACGTTATCCACTGCCCCTTATTCCTGAATTATTGGATCAAGTCAAAGACGCCCAAATCTATACCAAACTGGACCTTATGGGGGCGTACCATCTTGTTCGAGTGAAGAAAGGAGACAAATGGAAAACCGCCTTTCGTACCAAATACGGCTTGTATGAAAAACCAGGTAATGCCTTTTGGACTTTGCAACGCTCCTGCTGCATTCCAGTACTTTATGAATGATGTTTTGCGGGAGTTAATCGACGTTTGCGCCCTGGTTTACATTAATGACATTTTAGTGTATTCTGCTACAAAAGAAGACCATGTCAGGCATGCCCGCTCCGTCCTTACTAAACTCTGCCAACATAAACTGTATGCTAAACTTGAAAAATGCTCTTTTCATGTCAAGGAAGTGGAGTTCCTCGTTTTTATCCTCACAACAAAAGGTATCAAAATGGAAAGGCACACGGTAGATGCCATTCTTAACTGGCCGTCACCAACTTCATTTAAAGGAATCCAGAGTATGTTGGGCTTTGCAAACTTTTACCGCCTTCTGGTCATGAAAATGCTCACCTCCCGAACTCAACTATGCTATCACAGACAAAGAACTCTTGGCTATAAAATCAGCTTTCAAGGCATGGCGACACTATCTCCTTGGTGCTAGACATACTGTCACAGTCATAACTGATCATCGAAACCTGCAATACCTAAAAACAGCAAAGGCTCAATCATCCCATCAACTGCGGTGGGCTCTTTTCTTTGCTGAATATGACTATGTGATCACCTACCGGCCCGGAGTCCGAAACGGAAATGCAGACGCCTTGTCCAGCATGGATGTTGATGAAAAGGTATACATAACTCCAGATCCAGTAGCCATCATTCCAGAAGACAAACTCCTGGATCTTATGACAAAATTGACACAGGGTGAACTCCAAAACAAGATCCAACTCTTAATGGATCCCACTCTCTCACAAGAGTGGTGTACTCAAGGAGAACATTACACCATTAAAGACCAGTTACTATATTTTAGGAACCGGCTATACCTGCCAAGTAAAGATTTACAAGAGCAGGTTATTTTGGGTTATCACGACTCCCTGATTGAAGGTCATCCTGGAATTGCCAAAAATGTAGCTAAAGTAAAACGAAACTATTGGTGGCCCACATGGCGTAAAGACATCATCCAATTTATCCAATCCTGCAGTGTGTGTGCACAAAAGAAGTCCCAAAAGCAGAAAACAGCTGGTCTTCTCCAACCATTGGAAATTCCTCCCGCACCATGGCACACACTGTCCCTTGATTTCATTACAGATCTACCTCCCAGTCAAGGATTCAACACCATCTTAGTAATTGTAGACTTGTTCTCTAAAATTGCACACTTTATTCCTTTTAAGGGTCTTCCAAATGCATCCAGTTTAGCAAATGTATTCTTAGTGGAAATCGTACGGCTACATGGCTTTCCATCGGTCTTGATCTCAGATCGAGGTAGTCAGTTTGTATCCAATTTCTGGAGGAAATGCTGTCCAATGGCCCAAATTGACATTCGACTATCCACAAGTCACCATCCTCAAACAAATGGCCAAACAGAAAGATCAAACCAAACCCTCGAGCAATACTTATGTTGCATGTTACATCAAGTGGCAAGAAATTGGAAGGACTTGTTACGGATAGCTGAATATGCCTAATATAATAATTCATTACACGCCAGCACTGGACAAACCCCTTTCTACACTATATATGGTAGACATTGAATTGGATCTCCCAACCCCTTTGGAAATGGCAGCGGTTAAAACCCTACATACGACTATTTCCGAGGCCTACAAAGAAGCAGCAGAACATTTACTCCAAGCCAAGAACAGACAAAAGAAATTCGCTGATCAACATCGTAGTAAAGCCCCGACTATCAAATTGGAGACAAGGTCTGGTTAGCATCAAAATATGTACCCATAAAAGGGACTCAGACCTTTCGTCCCCGATATCTGGGACCTTATTCTATTGAATCCATAATAAATCCAGTGGCAGTTAAATTAGCCCTGCCTCCCACTATGCAGATTCATCCTGTGTTTCACGTATCACTCCTGACACCGGTACAACCTGGTACTCGGGTTACAACACCACCAAAACCAGTATTAGTTGACGGAGAACCAGAGTTTGAAGTAAAGGATATCCTAGACTCAAAATACACCTGATCCAAACTATACTACTTAGTTGATTGGAAGGGATACGGCCCTCAAGACAGATCATGGGAACCTAGTGAATACATCCATGCACCTCGCTTAATTAAAAGGTTCCATCAGAATTACCCAGCCAAACCAGGACCAGGCAGAAGTGCCACCGTGAGAGGGGCCTTGGGGGGGAGTGCTGTCATGACCCTAAACCCTGGCCCTCACTGGCAAGTCAGCCTTCCAGTTAGGGCCAGGTCAAAGGCCTTAAACCCTTATCCAAGACTCTCTTGGAGTCAGTCCTGGCGCCTTTGGCACCAGGCTCATAACCATCATGAAGACCAACATTAAAATGGGACTATTTACTTGGGACTATTTAACTTGGGGGGGTTCAGCCAACATGGAGGCCCACACATAGCTCAGTTACAAGGAACTGAACTATGCGGTCTAGTCTTTTGGGTGTGGCAGACCTGGGACTATTTTACCTGGACAACTTTACCTGAGACTATTTAAACCACACCCTAACAGCAGAACACGCTTTGTGTTATTCTGCTGTGGGCAGCGTAACGCTCACCGTGTCCAGTTCTTGATGCCAGCTTACCTGAAACCAGGGACCTGCAGAGAGAGAAAGAACACTACAAAACTTACCTGGAATAGTATCCTGTCTTCAGTCCATCGCCGACTTCAGTTCCACTCACCTGAAGGTACGAACTCCATCATCCGGCACCGCATGCATCCTGAAATACCATAACCTGGAAAGAGGAGGAAGAAAGACAGCATTAAGAAGCGTTTACTCACGTTTCCTCCCGAACGAGGAAAGCCACACAATTCTTACCTGGGTAGTCATCTCCTGGTCAGTATCATTGCTGGAACATCACGGCGCTCGGCGAGGAGCATCGCAACCTGCAAGGAGAGAAAAGACACAGGTTAGCAATATAAAAGGCAAAACAGCACCACGCATCGCGCATTACTCACCGGACAGCATCGCGCACACTGCGCTTTCGCCTTACCGGTCCATGCTAATCTTCAAAGTGCATGACAACACCAAAATACCTTTCCATACCTAAAAGGAAAGAAGCAAGACATTATTATTCGAACTAAGAGGAACATAAACTGCATATAAAGACTGTAAAGCAGCAAACCTACGGAGTCGCAGCAGGCCTGGATTCCCACAGGGGGCATGCACCAGTGCAGTAACTTGGTCGCTGCTCACCCCCCACATCTATGCGCCCCTGCCACGAGAAGCAGGACGGAGAATCCACCTTTTACAATATTAAGGTGAGGAGAAGGCCCAAGGGGGAGGAAGGAGTTGAGGCCAAGGGAGGTGGGAAAACATAAAGAAAATCTGGTATTGAATCCAGCTCTCCTATATTGCAGACCCATCTTTAACCAGAGGCCTTACCAAGGGACTGGGAGAGGGCTTGAGAGTGCAAATCATCCAACCAGGGCTGGGTGGCGTCCCCGTGGATACCAGGTGAGCGTAACAGGCGGTGCCCCTTCTGGACGATGTGTAGGAGGAGAGCCTGGCCCTCTTGAAGAATTCTTGCATGGCTGCGGCCAAACGGGATAGGCTGGAGAAGAAGTACCAGGTGCTGGAATCAGCACCCAAGTGCCTGAGGTCACAACCATCGCCGGATTCAGTGGTTTCTGCGGCCGTGAGGAAACGGTCGGCTAACCCGGCCTCCTCGTCTTCAGTCCCTCCGGACAGCGAGGGGAAGAGCATGGACGCCATGAAAAGGAAGGTCATTTATACCGCAGCATCCACCATCAAGGTGGTCAACGCACTGGTGATCCTGCCCAGGTACGACTGGAAGCTGTGGTACAAGCCGGGCAAGATTCTGGAATTTCTCCCCGACGAAGGAGGCGATCGACCTCTTCCAGGAGGGAGAGGTGGCATCGGATCACACTGTCACGGTGGAATTGGACTTTGCCGACACAGGGTTCCGGCAGATCGGAAACCGCGTCTGCCTTCATCACCAGGGCTGGTTGAAGGCCACGAATTTCTGCCAGACGAGGGTACTGGACATGCCTTTCGACTGAGACTACTTTTTTAGAAATGTCTGTCATGATTCACCGTTTCAGCCCTTTCTGGACTACATGGTCCAAAAGACAGCGCAACATCCTTTCAAGCATAATTCCAACATGGCCGATGCCAGTGCAAAGGTACCGCTCTAGTGTTTCCACGGATTTGCCATCTCCTAGAAAATAGACGCACCCTCCGCAGTTCTGCGCGTCTCAACGCTACCTTTCCGAACTTCTGGCAAGTATGTGTGAAACTTTTCCTTGTCCCTGTGATATCGCCCTTGTCAGCGCTTATTAATCCTTCCAGGTGAATATTAGCTCCATCCGCGCTTCCCGCTTGTGAACCAGTCCTCCACCTCCTCCCTGGGGGCCCTTTCCCGGGCCATTGTGCACTCGTACTCTACCTGTTAACAGTACGAGTTCCAGTTCCTTCCTGGTTTCCTTCCTCCCGGGACTTCTTACCTGATCCTCCCTGGAGTTCTGAACGCCTGCATATCTACGGACGGATACCTACCTGCACACTGGCGACAGAGGACGCTCGCCTGTGTTTATACAAGACCCGAGTCGTCCGGAAGAAAGAAAAATCCCAAACCAAGACTTCAAAAGATAAAAAGGTGAAATTGAAGGCTAAGTGTGACAGTTTGAGACTCCAAGGATTTCATATTGATACAAATATGGAAGCCGTTGTTCAGGACCTCATGAGAGGAATGCAAGAGCTGACTACTGAAGGGCAGAACCTTAAAGCCGAAAATGCAGCATTGAAACAGCTTGTTCTATCCAGGGATTCGGCATTCCAAGAAAGTGCCATGGTTGGGGGCATAGTGGACAAATACGATGGAACCACCAAGGCACTACGTTCCTTCCTTGATCCTGAGCCTATGCAACTTGGTTCTTTACGGGGACCCCTTTCTCCACAAGATAGAACTCGTCTAATCAATACTGGACTTTGTATGTATTGTGCTTCTGACAAACACCTCGTAAGAAATTGCCCAATAGCTCCACCTCGGCGTTCGGGAAATGCCAGCTCCCGATCTTGAGCGGAGCCCAGCTTTGGGAGAAAGGTACATGCTCCGAATCTTCTCCAAGCGAAATCAGTCAACACTCGAATAGCTTGGTGATTCTTCAGGTGTTCCTGTCAACCACTAATAAGGAGAAGCACTCCGTCCTGGCCCTGGTAGATTGTGGAGAAATGGGTATTTTTCTGGACCATGAGTGGGCTCTGAAACACCATATTCCCTGAGAATCCAAGGACATCATACAGGCAGTCGGAGGAACCGATGGGAAACCATTATCTTCGGGACCCATAACTCAGCAAACTACGGAACTGCTACTATCAATAAACAACCACCAGGAGACACTGCATTTCGACAAAATAAAAGCAGCCCATTATACAATGGTTTTAGGCAAGCCTTGGCTCCAAAAACACAACCCATAATCAACTGGGCAGCAGGTTCCTTGTTTCTAGGCTCAGAATATTGTCTATCAAATTGCCTGTCCCAGGATATGCAACCCATTTCCTCAGAAACCCTGGATTCCTAGAAATCATCCATTAGTGTGTCCAACATTGCCCAGGTGCCTGAGAAATACCAACAATTCTCAGATGTATTCTCATCAGATATCGTTCAAGCATTACCTCCCCGTGGTACAGAAGACTGTGCTATCGACACTGAGGAATCTGCAGTTATAGCATTTGGAAGGATGTTCCTACTTTCTGAACCTGAGAAGAGAGCTCTACGTGAATACTTGGACACCAATCTCGCCAATGGAACCATTCACCCTTCTAAGTCCCCTGCAGGGGCATCCTTATTTTTTGTACCTAAGAAAGATACCAAGGAACTCTGACCCTGCCTGGACTACCTGGGTCTTAATCAGTGCACTCGTAAGGACCGTTATCCATTGCTGCTCATTTCAGATATCCTGGAAGCAGTTTGTGGCGCTGTTTACTTTACCAAACTTGATCTACGGGGCGCGTACCATCTGATCCGAATAAAGGAAGGTGATGAGTGGAAGACTGCCTTCAGGATATCCTTTGGACATTTCGAATATCTAGTGATGCCATTCGGCTTAACCAATGCTCCAGCAGTTTTCCAACGCTTTATGGACAGAGTATTCTCAGACATGCTATTCCTTTTTGTTATCATCTATCTGGACGACATTCTGATTTATTCCAAGGATCCCATACTACATCAAGAACATGTGTCTCTGGTCTTACAACGCTTATGAGAGAATAAACTGCTGGCTAAGCCAGAGAAGTGTATTTTCCATGTTCCTACTGTTCATTATCTGGGTTTCGTCTTAGGTCCTCAAGGAATTGAAATGGATCCTGCCAAAGTTGACTAAATCCTTTCGTGGCCGGCTCGCACATCAGTAAAACAAATACAATCCATCCTGGGACTTGCAAACTTTTATAGGAAATTCATCCCTACCTTTTCTGCCATTGTACAGCCTATAGTTGCCTTACTGAAGAAAGATGTTCCTTTCAACTGGTCGACAGACCAAGAATCCGCCATTCAAGAACTAAAACAAAGATGCACTCAAAGACCCATCCTGGCTCAACCTGACATCAACAAACCCTTCCTGGTGGAACTGATGCCTCGGATTACGCCATAGGGGCCGTTCTAAAACAAGAATCTGAAGACAAGGAAGAACATCCCATTGCATATTTATCTCGTACTTTGAATTCTAGCGAAACACATTACTCAGTACTGGAGAAGGAATTGCTTGCCATCCAACAGGCTTTTACTAAATGGCGTCATCTGCTCTTGGGTGCTAAGTTTCCTGTACAAGTTCTAAATGATCACCGGAATTTACAGATCCTTCAGTCCCTGGAGTGTAGAAACAGTCGTCAGGCTTGCTGCGCCTTCTTTTTCACCCAATACCAGTTTCACATACACCATGTACCAGGAACAACCAACATTTTAGCTGACTCATTATCCAGACGTCCTGATTATGAACCTGATGAAACCTGTGCCCTTCCGAAGATGTTTCCTGAGTCTGTTTTTATTGCCCAGGCCAATTTTCTATTGGATAACATCTGCACAGAGACCCCACTCTCTGATCTTTGGAAGGAATACACTGAGACGAACAGATGGGTTCTCACTGCTAAAGACGGTTACCTTTTTAAGGACAAGTGTCTGGTTATACCTACACAAGATTTGAGATCCAAAATAACAAACCTCTGTCATGATACCTTTCATTCCGGGCATTGGGCATTACGGCAATTCTTCGACTCATTCAGAGGAACTTTCGGTGGCCCAGAATGGCCGATGATATAAAAGCATACATCCAAGCCTGTGCTGTCTGCAGTCAGAATAAGTGTAACAATAAAAAACCAGCTGGTCTTCTGCATCAACCTGCATTACCAGATCGACCGTGGTCGATAATTGCCACCAACTTCATTGCGGAATTATCTCCGTCCAAGGGCTTCACAACCATCATGGTTACCATCAACCTGTTTTCCCATATGGCCCATTACATTCCCTTGGAGAAGCTACCATCAGCACAAGAAATGGCAGGAATTTTCTTAAGCCACATCTTCAGACTTCATGGCATCCCTTCCAAAACCATTTCTGACTGCGGACCTCAATATATTTCTCAGTTCTGGAAGTACTTGTGCAAGATGTTGGGTATTCAACGTGCCATGTCTTCAGGATATCATCCTCAAACCAACGGGATAACCGAACAAGTAAATCAGACTCTTGAACAATACCTACGATGCTTTGCCTCCAAAGTCCAGGATGATTGGTCTGTGTTGATTCCAGTGGCTGAATTTGCTTATAACAACTCTGACCATGCTGCCATTAAGACCAGTCCTTTCTTTTGCTCCCAAGGATTCCATCCATCTGTTCTACCTACACTCCTGCCCCCCTCCACCCCGGTTCCATCGGTTGATTCCTGGATAGTGCATTTGGTACACAAAAATGTGAAAGGACATTTGGAAAAGGCCAGGATGGACGTCAAACAATATGCTGATACCAGGAGGAGACCCGGTCCAATATATGCCATCAGTGACAAGGTCTGGCTTTCTTCAAGACTCTTACCTCGACACCTACAACCCAACAAGTTGGCTCCACGTTTCTATGGGCCTTTTGCGATAAAGATATCAACCCTGTAGCCTTCCGACTGCAATTACCAGATTCATGGAAGAAGATCCATCCTGTTTTTCGCACATCCTTGCTTAAACCTTATTCTCAAACCACCAGGACTACTCCTCGACCTATCCACATACTTAACAATGAGCAAGTTAAATATGAAGTTTCCAGAATATATGACTCCAGATACAGAAGGGGTCAACTGCAATATGTAGTGGAATGGAAAGGATATCCACCCAGCGAACGTACTTGGGAACCAATGTCCAACATGAATGCCCCCCGTTTGCTACAGCGATTCCCCTTAATCCATCCAGGCAAACCAGGTGGATCACAGTTTAAGAGGGGGCATGCTGTCATGATTCGCTGTTTCAGCCCTTTCTGGACTACGTGGTCCATAAGACACCGCAACATCCTTTCAAGCATAATTCCAACATGGCCGTTGCCAGTGCAAAGGTACCGCTCTAGTGTTTCCACGGATTTGCCATCTCCTAGAAAATAAACATGCCCCCGCAGCTCTGCGTGTCTCAAAGCTACCTTTCCGAACTTCCGGCAAGTGTGTGTCAAACTTTTACTTTTCCCCTTGCTATCGCCCTTGTTAGCGCTTATTAATCCTTCCAGGTGAATATTAGCTCCATCCGTGCTTCCCGCTTGTGAACCAGTCCTCCACCTCCTCCCTGGGGGCCCTTTCCGGGGCCATTGTGCATTCGTACCCTACCTGTTAACGGTACGAGTTCCAGTTCCTTCCTGGTTTCCTTCCTCCCGGGACTTCTTACCTGATCCTCCCTGGAGTTCTGAACGCCTGCATATCTACGGACGGATACCTACCTGCACACTGGCGACAGAGGACACTCACCCTTGTTTATACAAGACCCGAGTCGTCCGGAAGGAAGAAAAACCCCAGACCAAGATAAACAGGTGAGATTCAAGGCTAAGTTTGCCAATGTCGTAGACAAGTCCCTGCAGCCCATCAAGGCGGATACAGAGATGGCCCGTTCTTTGGGCATGTTCCAGCAGCACCACTCTTCCTTGCGCTCCTCCAGAGGGAAGTCGAGCAGGTCGTCAAGATTTTTCCCTGTCGTACCGTCAGCCTTCAAGGTCCATGACCCAGGAAGCCTACAGAGGCCGTTACCAGGCCTATGGTGGAGGAGGTCAGCGCCGCCGTCGCTAGCAACGCAGGACGCTGGCGCCAAAGCAGGTTCGAACCGGCCAGGATGTCGGGCCCCCCCCGTGCACCCTAGTGGATGGCTGGCTGACGGGATTCGTCAGCGGGTGGGAAAAGATCAACACCGGCAGATGAGTGCTGAACGCTCTCGCCCAAGGACATACCCTGCAGTTTTAGCACAGGTGTCTGTGGATCTCTCCGGTGGCCCAACAGGAGCAGCGCATCCCTCAGCTCTTAGAGGAGGTACGGGCCATGGTACGAAAGGGGGTGATGGAGCTGGTTCCCCAATGACTCCGGGGCTCCAGAGTCTATACCAGATACTTTTTATTCCAGAAAAAGACAGGCGGCTGGAGACCCATTCTAGACATGTGACGTCTAAACAAGTACCTAAAGTCCCAAAAGTTTAGGATGGTCACGTTGCAGCACATGCTCGGCCAGCTGGAGGTGGGAGACATCTTGACGTTGCTGGACCTGGAGTACGCCTACTTCCACGTCCCCATTCACAAGAAACACGAAAAGTTTTTACACTTTATAGTGCAGGGACAGCACTACCAGTTCAAGGCCCTTCCTTTTGACTTGAAGTCGGCCCCCAGGGTGTTCACGAAGTGCCTGGCACCGGTGGCGGCCCATCTGCATCCACGGGGATACACATGTACCCGTACCTCGATGACTGGCTCATCCGGGCTCGCTCGCGAGAGTTGGCCATCAGACACACAGAGACGACTGGTCAGCTGCTGACGGATCTGGGATTCTCCATCAATTATCCGAAGTCCTGCTTGACACCATAGCAGAGTGCTCTGTTCCTAGGAGCCAGACTCAGCATGGTCTCCTGCCTAGTGTCACCCTTGGAGGAGAGGGTAGCAGCCATTCAGGAGACAGTGCAACGACTGTTGTCAATGAAGACCGCCTCAGTGGGGACCATCAAGTCACTGCTCAGCATTATGTCCTCTTGCATCTACCTTATCCGGGTCTGCAGGTTGCAGATGCGGCCTCTTCAGGAGTTCCTGGATGCCCACTGGATACAGATGTCCAGAAGCTTCACGGACAAGATCCTGCTCGACGAGGAGTTCCGTCAGGCGATAAGGTGGTGGGGCGTTCACTCCAACATCGCCTGGGGCCCAATGTTTCAAAACCCCCATGCCAGGAGACAGTTACCACAGACGCCTCCCTGGAAGGCAGGTGAGCCCACACTGGATGTCTGCATGCCAGAGGCCTGTGGCTGTCGGAAGAGAAGGATCTCCATAGCAATATCCTGGAGCTATGGGCAGTGTTCTGGGCCCGCAAGTCATTCCTCCCGTCTCTGAAGGGCAAGATGATAGGGATCTTCACAGACAACACCACCACAATGTTCTACATCAGGAAGCATGGGGACACTCGATCCCTGGAACTCTCCAAGGAAGCGCAGATCTTGTGGCACTGGGCCGTCAGACAAGGGATTTTTCTCTTTACCTGGCAAGAGTCAAGAACACCATTGCGGACTCCCTCAGCATGGAGTTGTGCTCCTGCCACGAGTGAGAACTTTGGCAGGACCAGGTGGGTCGCATCTTCGTCAAGTGGGGCAGGCCCCAGATTGATCTGTTTGTGATGGCAGCAAACTCCAAATGGCAGAAGTTTACCAGCAGGTTCCACCAACCGAAGAGGCTGGGGACGCGTTCTCCTTCCCATGGGAAGGCCTGTTTCTGTATGCGTTTCCACTGCTGCCTCTCCTGCTACGAGTCATCAACATGCTCAGACAGTACCAATGCAAGATGATACTCATCGCCCTGGCGTGGCCGAGGCAGATTTGGTAGCCAGGCCTTCTCAGCCTGTCAGCGGTGCCTCCGGTCAAGCTGCTAGTGGTTCCGGATCTTCTCACCAGAGGATGAGGCACAATCCTTCACCACGAACCAAGACCGCTGAACCTGAGGGCTTGGCTCCTGCAGCCATAGAGTTTGGAGGCTATGAGCTGCATGCGGACTGTAGGGAGGTCCTCACCAAGGCCCGGTCGTTGTTGACTCTGGAGTGCTATGGTTACAAGTTGCAGTGTTACGCTACGTGGTGCCTGTTGAAGAAGATACCCCTCTGAGGGTCACGGCCCCACAGATTGTTCCATACTTGCTATCCTTGGCCAAGGCCGGACTGGCGCACGCCTCTATCAAGGTACATCTGGCAGCCATCTCCCGCTACACCTGGTCCCCAGGAAGATCTTCAGTTTGGTCTCATCAACTCATCAAGGAGTTCCTTAAAGGACTGTTTTGATCTTTCCCGCTGGAGAAGGCTCCTGCCCCGGCATGGGAACTGAATGTAGTGCTGACGAGGCTCAAGGGGGGCCCCCTTTGAGCCTATGCATCAGGCCCCTCTCAAGTTCCTCTTGTGGAAAACGGCTTTCCATGTGCCCATCACCTCTGCCAGGAGGGTGGTGCTGCAGACACACCCCTCTTGTATGCCAACAGTTCCGTTGGAATTCCACCTCAACGAGCCTTTGGCTACCTGTTTTTTTCCCCTGAAGCCTTTGTCACTGACTGAAAGGGCCTTGCACTCGCTGGACGTTGCTTGTGACCTGAAGGTCTAAGGGGCACGCACAAAGAGTTTTTGGAAGACTTCTCAACTGTTTGTGAACTTTGGTCCTGTGAACCATGGGAAGGCCTTGTCCAAGGCTTCCAACTCAGGAGGCTGACCGGTGTCATGCACTGTCATCGTTTGGCGAACAGACCACTGCCTGGCCGTCCGAGAGCCCAATCCACCAGAGTGATCGCTGCGACCACGGCGTTCCTGTTTGGTGTGTCCCTGCTGGACATCTGCGGCGCGGCTAAGTGCAGGTCCTCGCACACCTTCATGAAATTCTACTGCGTGGACAGGGATTCCAGAGCGGAGTCCAGAGTGGAGTCCAGAGTCTGACAAGCAGTGCTAGGCAACCTGTTTCCTTGAGGTGAGATGAGTCTGTTCCAGAGGTATTTGTAATTCTTCAAGGTAAGAGTTGATTGCTTCTGTTGAGCCTTGCCACCTCCCGTGGTTGTGTAATGTTGTACTGCTATGTATTCATTATTCATGAGCATGTGAATCCATGCCAGACCCCATGCTGGAGAAGGAACTAGTTACTTACCTGTAACTATTGTTCTCCAGCATGTGTCTGGCATGGATTCAAATGTGAACCCTTCCTTTCGTCCCCTCTCCGGCTCTTCTTGGGCATACTGCCACATTACATGCTTACCAAATCTGAAGATGGCTGCCAGAAGAGGGTCTTAAGGAGAGGATTGTCATTGGATGGGGCAGTATGACCCATAGGACAGTGATTGGTTTAAAGGAGAAATACAGTTTGTAAGTGAAAGTGAAACTTTTCTTTTACAGAGGAGTCCCAGCCTGATGACAGGGAATAATCATGAACATGTGAATCCATGGCAGACCCATGCTGGAGAACAACAGTTACAGGTAAGTAACTAATTCCATGTTATATTTCAGCAAGACTGGTTTTAAAAACGTAAATAATTTGGGCATATAAACAAAAAATTGACAATATCTTTCCTGCTGAACAGGCAAACAGCAGATCTCAGTTTCAATCGCACTCCATTTAAAAAGTAACATATTTAATGTTAACAGTAGTAACATATTTAATGGTAACAGTCCCAGCCTAAACTTCATGTACAAAGATCTCACTTCTTGTACAAAGGGGGCGTCCCTGCAGCCAATGGATGAGGACGTGATCCCCTTTGCCTCCTCCGAATTGTGGTGCGAGAGTAGCTGGAAGATGGATCCCCGACTAGCGGAACATCAGGGGTGCTTTGGTGCAGTTGTCTGAGTGGAGGGTGTTCTCCTGATTGAGCTCTTTGGAGAGCAGTGTTGGCAACAAAGGACGTGAACAGCGCAGCAGTAATGGCCGCTGCAACCTGCTAGAGCACTGAGAGGAGGGGCGACAGCACTGCTCTGTACCCCTGAGCGTGGAGCCCTCCCAGCAGCTTTGAACCAGTGGGCTTATAGAACAGAGGGGCTACGCCGGTATTGTGCTGGGAGCTGAGCCGCAGGGTCTTGGTGAGCAGCCTGACCTTGCTATCAGGACCTGCCTGGCCTGTGATGAGCTACGGAACAGTGCGACGTTGGCAGCGCGACTCCAGTGGCAGTCCTAAGATCACGGCTGCTTTGGGAGAGGACGGCAGGAGGAGTGCATGGAACAAGCCAAGGTAAGCGGCAGCATGTGAGTGAGGTATCCTATGAGCTAGGGGTGTGGAGCGGAGGAACAGATCATTCAGCAAAGGGGCACAGCCTTGAGGGCAGGAATATAAGGTTTTGGTAGGTGGAGGCAACCACAGAGAAAGAAGGGACGCATGGCCGCAATACACTAGGGACTCCCTCCCCTGAAGTTTCACATGAACCTGGGCTCTCTTTGAAGGCCCCATTTTTGCTGAGGGGTGGGGGGCACTGAGGAAAGGGCCAGAGGAGCAACGGCGCAAGAAACAAGTACACCTCACTGACAGGTGGAGTGTGGGGAAGAGGATTGGAGGTGAGGGGCACTACCTCAGCTAGCAAGACAGTTGTGCTTGAAGCAGAGGGCTGGTCCAGAGAGCGGCATCACCCAGGCCCAGGCGTGTGGTGAAGTAAACCAGGGATACCATAGGGAGCACCATTCAGAGGATACATCATCCAGCGTGGCTTTGTAGATACTGCCCCCCACCCCTGAGCAAGGTCCAAGCAGACTATGGGGGGCAAGGGTAGGCAACCACGGATGGACTCCTTTACAACCACAACAGCTCACACAAACACTTCAGTAGCTGTGGCCCCTCAGGGGGGATAAAGGAGACTTCACTTGTGCATTTGAGAGGCATATTACAGAGGTGCTCCTAGCAGTACAGAGTTCTAGAACAGCGTTAAAGATGCAGATTGGTCATTTTGGGAAGGGTCTCAACCTATTACGAGCAGATGTGCACAAAGTGACTGAGAAGCAGAAAGGAACAGACACTAAAATCACATCCACTGAAGCAGACATACAAACCCTCAAACCACAAGTCTCCCAGTTACTGCAGACAATAAAAATACTGGCAGCGAGTGCGGAGGACGCAGAGGGACGTTCCCACTGAAACAATATATGCATCATTGGCCTGCTGAAAAACCCAGAGAGCGAGTCAATGGAATTATTCCTGGAGGACTGGCTAAAACACGAACTGGGCTCGAAGAGTTTCTTGCAATGGTTTGTAGTAGAACGTGCCCACAGGGTTCTGGCATGCAAACCCCTACCGGGGACTCGGCCCCACCCGGTGATAGCTTGCATATTCAACCACAGGGACTGGGACGCCATACTCCAGTTGGCAAGGCGGTGGGACCCCATATCAGCATAGCACGGGGCAATCCTCGCATTCCCGGACTATACGAAGCAAGTCCAACTCCAGCGCTTTGAAATTAAATGACTCCAATAGGACCTGATACATGCTACTGTACCCAGCCCGCTTAACGATCACAACGGGGGAGAAATAATGGTTTTGTAACTCGCCTGAGGAAGCCTGGCACATATATGATGATATGATAGGTTATTTATAGCGCGCTTAATACCAAGAGGTTTGAAGCACGGACCCGGGGATCAAACCTGTGTTGCTCTGTGTCGTCTTGCTTCCGAAGCGAGCACGTTGCCCCTGAGCTATCCTCCCGAGATGACAGGTGAGAAGTGGAGGGAAGCTGTACGACAGTGGAGACCTTGGGACTAGGGAACCGCAAGCTGCGACCCTTGCATCCACACGTAGGAAAAATAACTGAGAGAATGAACATATGTCCAAGGGGCTCAAAGGTGACCAAGTGTTGGGTGCAGAAGACGGCACCCTACAGATATTGGCTGTAGAAAACGATGAGGAAATGATGGCAAGTCACCGTGCAGAAGAACTGCTCTATGTGGAAGACTCACCTGGTCATTTGGAGGACTCACACAGCCAAGACACTTGAGCCCTGCTTTTAGGGGTGACAATCATACTCTGCACACCACAAGAAGTCTCAAGGGACTGACCTAAGGGTAGCGGAGGAGAGAAGGGACCTATGGAGTCAGAACTCCTAATGTTATCACTCCAAGGACCCGGCAGCTCCCTACTGACTCCCTCCTCTGCTGAGTGACAAAGGGGGGCCTGCTGACCCCAGCCATCTATTGGCTTTGGTTCCCCCCTGACAAAAGGGAACCGGCACACCGACAAACACACGGGTTACAGGTATTGGTTAAGCTCCCTCCGGTTGAGGGAAAAGTTTCAATGTTGGTTGTTTGGAGTTTGGGAAGGATGGGGAGTCACAGGGGAAGGAGGTAGAGGGGAGGAGAGGGTGGGTTACAACTCAGGACAACACACAACTGGCCGAAGACAGAGGGGTCAAATGTTGAGACCAAAGGAGAGAATTGGGAGGCGAGAATTGAGATATCCACAATGGGGAACCTAACAATAATAACATGGAGCGTGCGAGGGATGGGGCAGGCTAGGAAGCACTGGGAAATTCTGAGCTTGCTGAAAAGGTGCAAAGTTCAAGTCGCAATGCTACAAGAAACTCACTTAATAAACACAGAATTTGGTAGGGTGAAAACAGCATGGGGAGGGGAAATGTATGGTTCACAGTTTTCCACAAACTCTAGAGGTGTCCTGATATGGATAGCGCGGGGAACCCAGCTACAAGTCTCTAAGGTCCTCCGGGATGAAGAAGGGAGGACGCTCATCCTTCTGGGCACTATAGAAGGAAGGGAGGTTAATTTATTGAACTCCTACTCCTCGAATGTGGACACTAACTCCTATTTCCCAGGGGTGGTGTCACTGTTGGGGGCTTATATACACAGGGAAACGATATGGGGAGGCGACTTCAACTGCCCAACCCACCCACTCCTGGACAGATCAGGAGGAGGCGTGTTACACAAACGACTAGCAACACAGTCCCTACATAAAGTAATGTCAGTGCTGGCGTTGATAGACCTGTTTAGGAAACATAAAGGGAACGAGGAAGGGTACTCATTCTTCTCACACCCGCACGGTACCCACGCCTGCACTGATATCCTACTAGCGGGGAAGGCCCAAATCACACACTGCGGTGAAGCTGAGTACCTGGTTAAGAGGATATCAGACCATGCCCCCTTGCGCACCACACTGAAATGGGGGAGGAGAAGAGGGGCGATACCTACGTGTAAACTTAGAGGAGAGGCGTTACGAGATGACATATACAGGGAAGAAGTGAGATGGGCTATTATAGATTTTTTTCAGTTAAACAAGATTTCGGTAGAAAACTATGGCATACTTTTGGAGGCATTTAAGGTGGGAAAAAACACCAGGGTCAATTAGGCTTGAGAAGCCGGGACTGCTACTGCATAACCGTAGAACAAACGTACTGGTACACAAAAAACGGTTCCTTGGGAGAACAAAGGTCTAATTGCAGTTGAAGGCAAAAGTGAGTGGTGGTGGCGACTGAAAAGTAGTCCCAAAAGTGAGACACAAGATGATGAGCTGTTCTGACCCTCAGGAAGGACACCCTATCCCTGCCAGGGTGGTGGGGGGGGTGCCTGTCCCTAGACAGAGGATGGTGCAATGCCTATCTAAGAGGGAGAGGAGGAGAGACAGTCCCTGACTCTCTACAAAGAATGTGGTTATCTATACAACACACTCAATTCTTTAACCAACAGCCTAACAAGAGAGAGGGGCAACCAACAGTGTTTAAGGTGAGTACGAGAGGGGAATTAGATCTCGTAGTCATAAGCCCAACTGCTTCAGTTAGCATGTGGGGGACTGGAGACATCAGGATTTAGAGCGATTTTTAATTACCCTGATGGCTCCACATTCTCTGCATGCTGATGGTTGCCCAATCGCTGGGGATGTAAAACATTGAAATTTTAAATTAAAATGTTCTTAAAAACACATAAGCCCCACTGGCTATGGGGTTTGCTATAGATAGAACTTGTGCTATGTGGGTTCTTTGTAAGTTATTGCAGGGCCCCCTGCTGATATAGGGGATATCTCGTGGTGTTGTGGTGGAGTCACAACAGATCTGGTGGACAGGTTTCGATGGTGCACTAGTGGTTTAGACCATCTTCTTCAGGACGCAGATTTCTTCACAGATTGGTCAATAAAATCAGGTGACCATCAGAGGGAAATGTATGGCAACCACACATGGGATGAAAGTGGAACTGAAGTCCCACCTAAAAAGCTTGGAGGATAAAATTCAAAAACTGGATAAGGAGCTGGCAGGGGTGGGGGAGTTCTCTGCGGTGGAATTAATTAGGGAAAGGGAGAGACGGGCAGAGGCACTAGAGAAGCTGGGAACATATGAATATGCACAGTATACGCAGCGTATACATGGGGAAGGAGATAAAGCAGGTAAACTATTTGCCTGGCTCCAAGAAGACCGAACCCAGATACCATGGTCATTCGGATCGCTACAGATAGTGGGAAGGATATGCTCACGCAAGAAGGTATAAATGTAGAGTTTTGCAAGGTCTATACTCAAGCAGGGGCCCATCAGACGCTGAGGTTATATCTGACATTCCAGACCAGGCTTGCCTACCAACACTCAGGACCAAAGCAGTAGAAGAATTAGAAAACCCAATCACAGAGGAGGAGGAGATTCAGGGGTTGATAACCTCCATGAAGACTGGGAAATATCCAGGGACTCCCAGTGGAATTTTACATGACATATGCGGATGTATTAACCCCCAAACTGAAGAAGGTATATGACATGGCCTTCCAGGAAGGGACGCCAGCCCAATCCATGAGAGAAGCAATAATAATAATAAAAATAATGATACTAGCTAAACCTGGGAAAGACCCAAACGGATGTGAATCTTATCGCCCCATCTCACTGCTTAATGTGGATGGGAAAATCGTAGGCAAGATCCTAGCCAACCACTTAGCGAAACATGTGGGGGTTGATCCACCAGGATCAATGCGGATTTGTGAAGGGTAGAAATACAACCATGAATCTGAGGTGCTTACAACAAATGCTGGAGAGAACGGAGAAGACAGACAGAGAACTGGCGCTAATAGCGATTGATGCTATCAAGGCATTTGACACGGTAGAGTGGAGATTACTTTTCAAGGTCTTGTCCAGAACGGGGATGGGCCTGAATATGCAGCGTTGGATACAGAGCATGTGTAACAAAAAAACTAGCAAGAGTAAGAATGGGCAGATAGGTATCTCCTCAGTGGGCACTAGAAAGTGGAACAAGAGAGGGTTGTCTCCTTTCCTCCATCCTTTTTGCCCTGGCCTTGGAGCCGCTGGCCAATATCCTCTGGGACCAATATAAAGATGCAGGCTTCGAGGTGGATGGGCAGAGACAGGTCATCTCCCTCTATGCGGATGATGTCCTTTTGGATGTGCAGAATCCTGACCTACATATCCCATATATACTGGAAGTAATCAACAATGTGGGACAGTGCACAGGGTTTCACATCAACAAAGAGAAATCAGTAGCGTTTCCCGCAGGATCTCAGCAGGGGAGGACTCGGGAGGTCTTACCAGAAGTGGGCCTGAAGTGGGAGAAGGAATCATCCAAATATCTGGGTATACAGATACATCAACTCTGCAACAGACATATTCCAACACAACGTGGGGAGGGCAATCTCGGAGCTAGAGGATAAAATTAAGTTCTGGAATAAGCCCTTTTACTCATGGGGAAAAAAGTGATTTGCAAAATGGTCATCCTGCCCCGATTCTTAAGTGTCCGTGGGCAGGCTGCAGAGAAGGCATCCAGATGGGGGCATTCTCCTTACCAAACTTTGAACCCTACTACATGGATGCGCAGCTGCAACAAGCAGCGAGGTGGAAAAGCCAGGTGGGGTGGGGGGACAGACAGACCATTGTTAGGCCCAACCCGGCAGTACCACACCGGGATGGAAGAATTGTGGGGGAAAGGGAAAGATCCCAAAGCAACTGGAGTCGCAACAGTAATACAAACAGGTGTGGAAAAGAGCATGCCTTAAGCTAAGAATGGCAGTGTGGTATAGTCGGGAAATGCCATTGCGGACCCTCCCCGAACTTGGAAAGGTCTTGAATGGCATAGCTGACAGAAAATGCGAGAAGGCTGGACTTCGCACCTTGGCAGATATGTTCGAAAGGGGCAAATTACTGATGTTTGTAGACTGGGTGCAGAAATTCCAGATGCCAAAAGGGCAATTTCTGAATTTTGCACGACTTACAAGAATCAAGGCTGCCACATGGGACTCTATACCAGAGGAGCCTCCGATCTCCCCAGTACTCCACACCATCCTTACAATAGGTCTAGAAAGACACTCAATCACACAAATATACATGCCACTACAAGAAAGTGAGAAACAACCCCCCCCCTCCCA
The DNA here is from genome assembly GCF_040938575.1 of Ambystoma mexicanum. NCBI lineage: Eukaryota > Metazoa > Chordata > Amphibia > Caudata > Ambystomatidae > Ambystoma > Ambystoma mexicanum. The sequence goes on from NC_090921.1 coordinate 1,498,851,763, forward strand.
GTCAAGGAGAAATGGAAACGGGACTTAGACACAGAACTAGGGGAGAAAACATGGGTGAAGGTTTACATGGGGATCTTCAAGACTTCACAAAATGCTAGATTCAAGCTAATCAAATTTAACATTGTACATCAGGTATACATGATGCCACACAAGTTACACATAATTGAGAGAAAGCTGTCACATAACTGCCCGAGATGTGGCGGCGAGGATGCAAATTTCTGACACATGGTTTGGACATGTTCACTTATAGCAGGCTACTGGCTGGAAGTGATGCAGAAAATGAACACCCTGTTAGGTAGACAATTCGAATGCACACCCCAGCTCTGCCTACTAGGGTTCCTCCCTGGGGGAAAGGGAGGGAAAGAAGACAATCTAATAGCATAGCAAAGTTTCTGATAGCTTGGCCGTCATTTGGAAAAATCCCACAGGGCTGCAGCTGCGGCAATGGACCCAGGACATAATAAACTGGGCAGCGGCTGAATCAGCCATAATTAAAGAGAAAAGGGCGAATGAGGATGTAGAAACTCTGTCATTACAGCTGGGCAGCCTGCTGGATGGCCTCTGCACATCACCGGATGATCTTCCCCCATGAAAGACTCAAGACTAAGATGAAATGCAAGAGATCCTGGCCAGTTCAGGAGGCTGACGCGATCTGAAGGGAGGACCGCTCCTAACATATTACTCATTCAATAAGGTTAGACATTTGCGTGAGTTGGTGGGTAGGGGCCGATCTTTGGTTGGGAAATGGGGAGATTCGGGATGGGGGGGAAGTGTATAAATGGTGAAGTCACAAACTGCAATGTAGAAAAAGCATGCAGGGTGGGTGAGAAAGGGGGGATGTGGGTTGTTAAGAAAGATGGTGATGTTTTTTTAATCATTTATGAAACTGAATAAACATATTTAAACCAAAAAAAGATCTCAACAGTAGCATGGTAATGTAATCCAGATACTCCTCCTTCTCCAGTATGGGGCCTGGCATGTACCACTGTACTCATACTTCCTTCCTCTGGCACTTGCCGCCTTTGCCCGCCCAGCACTTTCCGCCTTTGCCCGCCCAGCACTTTCTGCCTTTGCCCGCCCAGCACTTGCATACCCCCATCTTTGGGGTTTGGGGGGGCAGCCCACTCTTCCCTCTATCACCTCCCCCTTGAATTTACCACCTTGTCATGCACTTGCATGGTTGGATTGTCACATGGTCAATGTAACGGTTTTAGAGATAGACTTAGAGAAGATTGGTAGAGCCAAGTTGAAAAGGAGGGTCTTCACTAATTTCTTAAAGATCATCAGAGAGGAAGAGTCTCATAATTTCATCGGGAGCGTGTTACATTCCCTGGATGCATGATTTTCAAAACTTCTACCACCAAATTTTTCCAAGTGGTAGCGTGGTTGGTTCAATGTGAGAGAGTCATTGGATCTTAATGTTTGAATGCGTTGTTTAGTGGATATTCTGTCCAAGAGATATTGGGAGGGCTGCTTTGTGATTGCATATTCCCCGTCATCAGGCCAGGAATCCTTGGTAAAAAAGAAAGCAGCCTTGCTTTAAAAGCTTTGAAACTGACTTTCTCCCATTAACCAATCACTGGAAACTGGGTCATACTGCACCCATCCAATGTCGACCATCCCGTAAGCCTCACCCACGCTGGCCATCTTCAGATTTTTACTGCACCCTTCTGTGCAGGGAGTCCTCTTGTGTTGATTTTTGAGCCATTTTTTCCTATTTGTGAATTTTTCAACAGATAGATATTTCTAATTTTGGCCAAAGCTCTCTCATTTGCTGACCGTTGGTCAGTGCCGGCAGCGGTGATCCATTGCCAGTGAAGATCGACTGCTACATTGTAGAATCTTTGTTCTCCAGTTCGGAAGGCCTAGTGGAGGCCTACTTCGCGGCTCACCATGTCGGAAGAAGGAAGGCAAGAGGAGTTTGTTTAGGCTCTGCTCCAGATGTGGTTTGAGGAACATCTACGTGGACGACCGGCACTCAAGGGGCCTCTATTGTCTGCATCCCGTCCATGCCGAGGATCGATGCAACATCTGCAGAGGTTTCCCAGCCAAGATGTAGCGGGACCGTTACCAGAGGTTGGTGGCGTGGCTGAAGGAAGAAAGGACTCCAGGCGTGGCCTCTGGGCGCACACAGGCCCCCTCCATGTCTGGATGACCTTTGGAGCATTCTACCTTAGGGAAGAGGTTGAGATGCACCAAGGATGTTCCTCCACAGGATGTCCACAGAGAGGCTATCTGCCATGCTGCAGATCTGACACGGGCTGCTGCAGGTCCCAGTTCGGAGCACACGTGCTCTCCCTCGCCTTCCCCTTCCACAGTTAGCCTGCCAGTGGGTGGTGTGTCTTCAGAGAGACAGTCCCTCTCTTCCAAGCAAGGCCCTTTGTCGAAGGATAGACCAAGGAAACATTCTCACAAGGAAGGCTCTGTGCGGCCATCGCTGAGGCATACGCCCACGGCTTCGCCAGCGGTGACACAATCAGTGCATCACAAGCAGAGACCCCCATCGTCTACCATGGGCACGATGACCAGGACCCCATCGATGGCTGTTCCGTAGACGATCGTTACTGCAACCTCGACGACCCTGTCTATTACCATGGCAAGTCAACAGAGAAATCGTCATCCAGGGTTACACTGCCTCCCTGGCCAATGACTACGATCGCCTCGACAACGACTACCCAGTCTATGTAGGCACTGGCTGTTTCTTCTTTCCTGAAGGAGGGAGGAAGATCAGGGGAACTGTTGCCACTAACAGATTTTCACCCCAGGCCTATGGTGGGTCTAAGGGAAGTAGCAAGGGATCCAGTCATGCCGATCTACACAAGCTCAGACAAAGCAGGAAGGCTGCTGTTCAGACAAGGAAGAGACCCCTCCTTGTGGAGCAGGGCTGGCCATGGGTCCCGGCAAGGCACGCTAGCCCTTCATCAGTGCCAGCCCTGGTGATCCCCAGCAGGGCCCTAGTGACATGTCCCTGGATATTATGACTATGCTACACAGGTTGAGGTCAGAAATACAGCAGCTGCTCCTGCCCCGATGGCCCCGGTGGGGAGCAGCCCCAGGCACAACCATCAAAGACCACGGCATAAAAAGCTTCCTCCAACACAGAGGCGGCCAGCGCCACCCACAGTGCAGCTGTACCAGTGGTGGATCCACTCCTGATGGACACTGGAGTGGACACGGATACAGGCACCATGGAAACAGATGAGTTTGATGACTTTGTGCCACCGGATGGAGAACCGTTGGGTGCCAATGATCCCCCGCAGGGCATCTCCTCCTGATGAGCTGGGTTCCTTCCACTCCATGCTTTCAAGGGCATCTACCCTCTTCAACTTAGTGCAGAGGAAAAGAAGGAGGGATTTCTTTACCAGAGGCTCGCATCATCTAGGAAGACGGTGAGGTCCATTCCTCTGCTGGACGGGGTTTGGGATGAAGGCTTGGCTCTCATGAAAACCCCAAGCTCTACAGCAGCGAAACAGGACATGTTTGAGAAGAAATATAGGGATCCTGACTCAGCCCCTAAATACCTCAGATTGCAGCCGTCCCCAGACTCTGTCGTGACAGCTTCCGCCAGTAAGTGGTCGGCAAACCCATCCTCCAAATCCATGGTTCCCCCTGACCAGGAGGGGAAAAAGCTGGACGCTATGGGCAAGCGCATCATCTATACTGTTGCCTCAACGGTGAAGGCCGCAAATGCCCTGACCATCCTGGCCCGTAATGACAGGGAGTTGTGGTTGGGCCCAATCCTGGATTTCTTGCTGGTTGACAAAAAGACTGAGGCTTTAGCCCTACTTCAAGAAGGTGAGGTGGCCTCAGACCACGCCATCATGGTTGTGGTGGATGTCACAGACTCAGGTTTTCAGCAAATGGGAAATGGAGTGGCACTCAGATGCCAATTTGAGACCAGATGTCCAAGCCAAGGTGGTGGATATGCCCTTCGATGGGGATAATCTCTTTGGCAAGGTGGTGGACGAAATGCTGCAAGCTATAAAAACAGACACAAAAACAGCAAGATCGCTGTGAACCTTGCAACAGCGACCATCTTGGACCTTTTGATCCTCTAGAGGGGGAAGTTCAACAGATCCTCTGAGGGCTACGCATCCAGCTCATACCGCCAACACTCCCGCTCCACATCCCAAGAGACATACAGGGGTTGGTTGCAGGCCTTCAGCAGAGGGGCACAGCACTGATGTTGTCCGCAAAGCAGCATGCAAACACCCAAGCAAGCCTGACAAAGCTCTGGGCCCAGACACCCACTTTTGCACCCCGGTAGGGGGGCCGTCTAATGCACTTCATTAACGAGTGGAAGAACATCACCACTGACGAGTGGATGCTGGACATACTTTGTCAACGGAACAGCCTGGAATTTTATCACAGGTGCCCTTGCATTCCCCCTGTGGCAAGAAAGGAGCTGCACATGGCCCAGATGCTCCAAGAAGTGCAGGCCATGTTAAGAAAAGGGACAATAAAACCCGTTCCACTGTGCCACCGGGGCTCTGCAGTGTACTCCAGATACTTTCTGGTCTGGAAGAAGTCAGGAAGGTGGCATCCGATCCTAGACCTATGACGCCTCAACAAATATCTGAAGTCCCAGAAATTCAGGATGGTTACATTGCAGCAAGTGCTCCGTCAGCTGGAGGAAAGGGATTTCCTGCCGATGTTACATCAAAAGCATTGAAAAGGCGTGTGCTTTGTAGTTCTGGGACGTCACTATCAGTTCAAGAATCTGCCGTTTGGCCTCAAACCGGCGCTAAGGGTGTTCACAAAGTGCCTGGCCCTGGTGGCAGCACACCTGCACCCCAAGAGCATACACGTCTATCTATACTTGGACAACTGGCTCATCTGGTTGCACTCTCAGGCCTTGGCGGTGCAGCACACCAGGGAGACCATACGCCTTCTGACGGAGCTCAGATTCTCCATTAACTTTCCGAAGCCCTGCATGGTGCCATCGAAGATCGCTCTGTTCCTGGGCAGCCGCCTCATCATGGTGGCATCTCTGCCATCTGGAGAGGTTGGCGACTATGTTGGGGAAGGTGCATGGCCTAGTTTTAGATTTGTCGAAAACGGTGCACACCATGAAGTCGCTGCTAGGCATGATGTTGTCCTGCATTCATCTGATTCCATTTTGCATGCTACAGATGAGACCGCTACAGGAGTTTCTGGACGCCAGGTGGCTCCAGATCACAGGCAAGTGGACAGACAGGTTTGCCCTCAACAAAGACTTCAAACAAGCCGTACAGTGGTGTGGAGTGCGCCAACACCTTACGCCGGGGCCCTTGTTTTGGGTTCCCCCATTCCAGGCTACGGTCACCACGGACACCTCTCGGGACGGATGGGGAGCCCACACCTGACAGTCCTATGCCAGAGGCCTCTGGCTTCCGGAGGAGCAGAAGGATCTGCACATCAATGTTTTGGAGCTGCTGGCCGTGTTTTGGGCCCTCAAGTCTTTCCTACCCATTCTGCAAGGACAAGTGGTGAGGATTTTCACGGACAACACCACCAGCATGTTCTACATCCAGAAGCAGAGCAGGTCCTGCTCCCCCGCGCTCTCCCTGGAGGTGAAGTCCCTGGGACATTCTTCAGGACATGTTTCTCGTCCCATTTCATCTGGTGGGCATCAAGAACACCATTGCAGACTCCCTCAGCAGGGAGTTGTGGTCCTGCCACGAGTGGGAGCTCCAGCAGGCACAGAGGTCAGGTCTATTCAGCATGTGGGGCTGACCCCAGATTGGTCTCTTTGCGACGGCAGTAAACTCAAAGTCCCAGACTTTCCCCAGCAGGTTTTCCCAACCTGGGAGCTTGGGAGATGCGTTTTCATTCACATGGGAGGGCCTCTTCCTGTAAGCGTTCCCTCTGATACCTCTGCTGCTTTGTGTGATCAACACTCTCAAATGCTGTCGCAGCAAGATGATGCTGATCACTCTGGTATGGCTGTGCCAGATCTGGTACCCAGAACTGCTCTGCATGGCAGTGGTGCCAGCCATCCGGGTGCCTCGTCTTTCCGCTCTCATCTCCAGACAAGAAGGAAGGAAACTACACCACAATCCAGAGTCACTGAACCTCACGGCTTGGCTCCTGCAGCCCTAGAGTTCGGACATTATGACATTCCTCTAGAATGCAGAAAGCTCCTGGCCAAGGCTAGAGCAACCTCTACACTATCGCCACAAATGGGAATGCTTGAATGGGTGCTGCAGGGCACAAAAGATTAGACGCATCACAGCCCCTCAGCTACTGCCTGACTGGTTATCTTTAGCCAAGGCCGAATTGTTCCATACCTCCATCAAGGTGCATCTAGTGGCCATTTCCCGGTACAGACAGTCACGGGACAGGCCAGCGCTGTGGTCTCACAGGCTCATCCGTGAGTTTCTGAAAGGCTTCTTCAAGACTTTTCCGCCGGTGAAAGCCCCTACCCTGGCTAGGGAGCTCAATGTTGTTCTTACTAAACTAATGGGGCCTCTGTTCGAAATGTTGCATCAGACTCCGCTGAAATTCCTCTCCTGGAAGATGGCTTTTCTGGTCGCCATCACCTCGGGCAGGTGGGTCAGGGAAATTCAGGCTCTTTCCTGCAAATGCCCATACTGGTCTTTTCATGCTGCAAGGGTGGTGCTTAGGACCTACCCCACCTTTCTGCCAAATGTTCCGTCTGAATTCCACCTCAACCAACTCTTGGTGCTTCCAGTCTTCTTCCTGAATCCTTCTTCGGCCACTGAAAGGTCACTGCATACGCTGGACGTTGCTCGTGCCTTGAAGTTCTATGTGGTCCGCACAAGGGATTTTCGAAAGACATCACAGCCCTTTGTGAACTGTGGACCAGTGAATCACGGGAAGGCTCTGTCGAAGGCTTCCATATTCAGGTGGCTCTCCGGCTGCATCAAGCACTGTCATCTTACGGCCAACAGACCTCTTCCAGGCCGGCCGAGAGCCCACTCCACCAGAGCTATCGCAGCAACGACAGTGTTTATCTCTGGTGTTCCCATGCTGGACATTTAGGACTGCTATGTGGAGGTGTATGCACACCTTCACGAAATTCTACTGCGTCGACAGGATTTCCAGGTTGGAGCCCAGAGTCAGCCAGGCAGAGCTACACAACCTGAGTCTGCTCCAGCGGTAAGTGGTTGTACTTCTGTTGAGCCTTGCCACCTCAAATGGTTGTGTATATGTACTGCTTTGTAACCGTATTCATAAGCATGTGAATCCATACCATTCCTGGAGTAGAAACAAGTTACTTACCTCTAACTGTTGTTCTCCAGCATGGGTCTGGCATGGATTCACCTGCAAACCCTACCTCCTTCATTGCCGTGACTTCTGGGTTCCTACTGTTATTCACGTGCTTTCATATCTGAAGATGACCACCAGGGGTGGGGCCTAGGGAGACGGTCATCATTGGATGGGTTCCGTATGACCCAGTCTCCAGTGATTGGTTAATGGGAGCAAGGCAGTTTCCAAGCTTTTAAAGCAAGACTGGTTACTTTTTTTTACTGAGGATTCCCAGCCTGACAACAGGGAATATTCATGAGCATGTGAATCCATGCCAGAGCCATGCTCGAGAAGAACAGTTACAGTTAAGTAACTTGGTCCTTTCCTATCATAGGTTTACAGCTGTGGTATTCCCTAGCCTGAACAGACGATGGGAAATAACTGGCAATAGTACAAGGGGGGCGTGGCCTACGCTCATGCCGTGAGGACGGAATTTCCTGCAACTTCCGCTGCGATCCTACATCGATCCTTGCAGCGAGCAACTAATACTGCACACTTTTTGCATCTGACTTCAGCCGCAGGTGTGTCAATGTGGCGCCTGCTGGAACGCTGCTTGACCAACAAAAATCAGACCCGGATTCCTCAAGAAAAGCATCCTACATCTCAAGACTTGTGTTCCCCAAGATGGCGGATGCAGCAAGTCTGTAAGGCCCCTGCGCCCTGCTGCTTGCCAACAGACTGCACCATGTGCTCTCATGAGAGCAGCCGGCCCCCACCGCTTCCCCCTGGGCAGAACATCTTGCCCGACTGCAACGGAGCCCGGACCACAGAGCAAGCAGCATCTGTGCCACAACGCATAGCGTTACAAGGTGAGCAGGCTGGGAGGAGCACCCCTCCCCCACTGGGAAAAGTGAGTGAATCGATAAGAGCACACACAGTGCCCCCGTAGTGGCACCCCCCATTGGCCTTTTCCTTGCACTCCTCCACCTACAAGCAACCTGTCACCAAGGCTAAGCGCTCCAGGACAGGTTCACATGTACCCAGCTTGTCTACCACAGATGTCTGCACACCACTGCCTTAGCGCGCTGCTCTTGCTGGAGTACCCCTCTCACGATACAGTTAGTGGGTATTGTTTGGTTGCCCCCACTCTTGCTGTCCCTCTAAGCCACACTTCCGTGACGACACCTGCTGCCTCTCTAGATCCTGAGCAATGCTACAATGCGCTCATGCCTTGCTGTGTGCACCTTGGAAAGGCTGGGAACAACCACCTGGCCCACCCAGGCCCTGCTAACTTGATGGACACACGTTCGCCCCACTCCCACTAATCACTAACAGATTAATTTGCCTCCCTTTGCTTGCTGCACCTGACGCTACTGACACAGAGATCCAGATTCAGACACACGCGATAGTGACCGGCAAAAGTCCCAGGTCTGCTGGAGTCTTTCTGGCGTAGAGGCAGGAACTAGGGATTGTACATATTACGTGAGGCTTACTTTAACGTGCTGCCTTCGCCCTTTGACGTCTGGACAGTGCTTACCTCCACCTCAGTGCCCTGAAATGTCACCCACGAAAAACAAAGGCAAACCATCTATTATGGACTGCTTTGGTGGCCAGAGGAAACAACGCGAGGCCACCCAAACCAAAGAGGGCGCACAAACTGGGCCTCCAGCCCCAACACAGGACCCCCATGAGGACCAGGTGCTTGCTACAATTGCTGCTCTGAGGTCGTCACTCGAAACTAGAATAGACGAAGTCAAAGTTGACATCCACCTCCTTCAGCAAGATGTCAGGCAGCTGGCGGAGAGGGTCACACCAGCTGAAACAGGATTTAAGGAGACCATAGCTACCACCAAAGATCTTGTGGCACGAGTCAAGGAGCTGGAAATGAGGAACACTGCATTGGAGTCTCGTGCAGAGGACGCTGAGGGTAGATCCTGCCGGAATAATATTTGCATACTGGGTATTCCTGAGGGAGGTGAGGGACCAAACCCTACGACGTACATCGAAAACCTGCTGTAAGAAATTGGGGCTGGCAATCTCTCATAGGGCTTTGCTGTATAACGCGCTCACCGCTCACTGCAAAAGAGACCCCCACCTGCTTCTCAACGGAGGCCAGTGATAGCTAGAAGCTTGAACTTCCGCGACAGAGAAGTGATCCTGAAGCACTCTCAAGAATGGGGTGACATCCAGAGAGATGGCTCCAGAATTGCGATATACCCAGGCTACACGTCCACTGTCCAGAAGGCTAGGAACTCCTTTGCACCGATAAAAGCGAGACTTTGTCAGCTTGGCCTCAAATACATGCTTATGTACCCTGCCAGGCTAAAGATCCTCCATAACAATAAATCATACTTTTTAGAAAATCCCGCTGCGGCCACCATGTGGATGGAACACAACAATCTGGCCAATGATAATGAGGCTGACTCTGGATCCAGCGTCCAGCCCGAGCTGGGCTCATCAGGCCTGGTGCTAATTAGACACCAGATTAACGTCTTTTTAGTATGGCGGAACTTGCGCAGATACACTGTCACCTCCTGAATTTGGGCACCACACAACTTGTATGCCTATCACATTACCTGTTACAATTACTACAAAAGCCGCCTCAACAGTATTTCTTGTTCAGTCGGAGCAGGAGACCCAAACTACCCACGGCTGTCCTTATCTGTCTGCCTGAGATGACACTGGGAACTGGCCTGTTGCTGGTCCCCCTTATCTGGTACTCAATGGCTGGCCCTGACCTTAGTAGTACAGGCATGCCCGAGCAATATATCTCAATATATATTTGCTGGGAAATGTTATAGAGTTTTGTTGGTAATTTTATTTTTTTTTTGTTTACTGCGTGCATTTTGGTTCTTAAGGTGCTGTTGCAGTACGGGTGCGAGGATGTGGACTGAGTTCCCATGGTTTGCATATTTTCATATTGTGCATATGGTCAACCAAGACACTAGTGATCACACACTACTGGCGCTTTTTTTTCTACAAAGCATCCACAACATTCTGGAATGTGGTCAATGGAAGTGCTGCTGATGCATTTCCACATGCTGTCTACCCATGGGCCCAATTGGAATAGTAACATGGAATGTGCGTGGGTTGGGATCCTACCTTCGCAGAAATAGGGTGAAAACCTACCTGAAGTGTAAGAACGTTTCCATTGCACTAATCCAAGAGACCCATCCACTGGCAGAGGAACAAGAGGCAATTTTGAACCACTGGGGAGGGACGGGATACGGGGCCACACACTCTAAATATGCTATGGGGGTTCTCACATGGATAGACGCCTCACTACCATTCCAATTATTAGACATTGATAGGGACAGGGATGGATGATATCTTATTTTGCGAGGCTACCTTGAACACAGGGAAATTTGTATTGTGAACTCATACTTTCCAAATCATAACATCCCATCTCATGTGCGCATAATAAGTACTTGGGCTGCGTCCAAACGCGAGGACATCTTCCTTTGCAATTTTAACTATGTGAGGGACCCTGTGCTAGAGAGATCCACCCCCAACCCCCACACCCCTGCGGGTGCCCATCCCCTGCCACTATTGCTTTAACTCCAGCACTAAATGACCTGGATTTGGTAAATGTCTGGGGAGACTTACACCCACACACCAGGGGTTATTCCTTTTATTCATCCCCCACAACCTACAAACCAGAATAGATTATTTTTTTGCTGGGTTGGGACAAATGGCTGAACTATGTAACGCACAATATTTGGGACTCTCTATGTCTGACCACGCCCCTCTGGTGATCGAGTGGAACGCTATGAACCCCAGAGCCCCAGGTCCCCAATCCGGCCTTGGCGAACGCCGACAGGAGCCCTGGCTGACCCGGTTTTTAAGAAGCACTTCAGGAATCCTTGACTGATTTTCTAGAACATAATATCGGAAGCGTTGAAAAATGGGGCACTGCCCGGGTGGCCAAGATGGTGGTGACAAGAGGAGAGGTGATATCTAGTGCTGGCGGTATACGCCGGAAACTACGGGAACACCTTGAAGCTATGGAAAATGACATTCGGACACAGGAGGCCCGACATACAGGCTTGCGGTCAGACAAGAAGAAACAACCCAGACCTGTTGCCTTGGGGCTTTGGAGAGGCTCTCCAAGGTTGACTATATCACACATTCAGTTTGATCGCATGCAGAGGGGGACAAACCTGGTAGACTATTAGTGTGGCTCTGTAGAAGGGAACACCCCAAACCCTTGACTACATCACTTCAGGACGAATGCAGGCCCCTCTGGAGATCACAATGTGAAATAAACGACATCTTCACCACATTTTTATACCCGGATATACAGCCATGACAGACTAGTGTCCCAGAGCAAGGTAGCCGAAGGCACCCTCACTAATCTCACTTCCGAGGCTCACACAAGCCCAGCAGGCCCTTTTGGACTAGCTCATCTATCTGGAAGAATTCACTGATGGAATAACTTCCCTCTCCCCCGGTAAGACCCCAGAGAGCGAAGGACTCCCCCCAGAATTCTACCAGGCCTACAGTTCCATCTTGGCCCCTTTACTACTTAAGGTTTTTGTGGAGGCCTATGATATAGGCATATTCCCGGCCAGCATGAGGAAGACCATGGTTGTTCCTATTCCCAAACCTGGCAAGCCCCTGGATAAATGCGATTTGTACCGCCCCCTGGCCATGGTAAATTATGACATTAAAATACTCATGACAGTGCTGTCGGCGCGTCTTCGCAAGGTTATTGCCGCCCTGATTCATATTGACCACTGGGTTCATACCAGGTCGTATTACTACCCTGAACCTATGCAGGCTACAACACATTATAGACCAAACTGACTCTTGCAGTGAGGACTATGGAGTAGTGTCCCTGGACGCAATTAAGGATTTCACCTTTGTCTACTGGGAACGGTTGCTCGCCTCACTACAAAGCTTTGGGTTGGGGGAAGGCTTTATTCGCTGGGTGACGCTGCTATATACCTCCACTGCCAGGATGAAGTCGGGTGGACAAATCTCTGGAGTTTGGGACATATGTCGTGGGATTCGCCAGGGGTGTCCATTATTGCCTATGCTATATATACTAGCCCTGGAATTTCTTGCAGCCTATCTACGCCAGGAATACTTGGATGTGGGCATCTTGATTGGGGGTATCCGACATTTAATATCATTGTATGCCGATGACATTTTACTCTATATATGTGAGCCGCAACATAACCTACCCATGGTATTGGACGTACTGGACAGTTTCGCTGAATTGTCTAGGATTGTCTTTAATAGGCGGAAATCCTATCTCTTCCCCTTGGCTGGTCTCTGCAGGGTTAGTGAAACTTCACTACTGGATTTGGGTCTCCTGTGGGAGGTGTTCTCCTTTAAATACCTGGGTATCCACATCCAGTCTCAGGAGGATAGCTCAGGGGCAATGTGCTCGCCTTGGGAGTAAGACGACACGGAGCACCACAGGTTCGATCCCCGAGTCCTCGCATAGAAACCTCTGGGCATTTAGCGTGTTATAAATATCATATCATATCACACACATACCAGAAGACACACACGCACTTAACACCTTCAAGGTCTTAAAAGGCCTTAGGGGGTCCATGTCCTTTTGGTCCCGATTACCAATGTCACTTATGGGTAGAATCGCTATTGTTAAGATGATTGTCCTCCCTACATTCCTGTACTGTTTCATGAATGTCTACTACTATATAGGGGCTCTTCTTTCACCTCCTTGACTAGCAAATTAGAGACTTTCTCTGGGGCTAGAACCATCATATACTTTCCCTCCAGGTGCTATGCATGCCATACAATGAAGGGGGGAGTACAATTACCGCGGTTGGAACTTTATTACCTGGCTGCCAAATTAAGTTCTGTCTCAAAATGCTATCTGACAACCCCACCTCTGAGTCAATACTGCTTCGACAGTTGGTCTTACCTGCTCACCTTAAGGAAATCGTGTGGCTTCCGCCCGGCTGTATGAACGCCCTTCGACTACTCATGGTCCTTGGCCAAAAGATCTGGTCCCGTGCATTGAAACTATTCCATGTGTGCCACCCCTACTCACCCAATGCCCCCATAGTGGCAGATGTTTGTAAAACCAGGGAAGACCTGGCAGCTATCCGGCATTGGGAGGTATGGGGGCCTCTTCACATGGGGCGACATTCAGAGACCTCGATGATATAGCCCAACGAAACGGGGGTACCTAAAGGACAATTCTTGGTATACATGAAAATTAAGGGAGCTGCAAATAGCAGATGGCAGGGGTGGGCGGCTGAATCTGAGGAGACAGACCTACTGGCCTTTACTGTGCGTGCTCGAAGATGGCTGGAAACCTGTAACCAGACTATACAGTTGTCTACTAAGCAGATCAAAGGCCCAAAACCATATTTTCCCTGTTTCATCGAGCAACGAAATGGGCCTATAATTGGCGGGTTTATCCCTCCAACCTTTTTTGTATACAGGGACTACGATAGCTTCTGTCCATGATGTGGGTACCCTATCAAGTTCTAACACAGCATTAAAAGTGGCATAGAAGACGAAAGTCCAGATGTCAACTTCCTTCTTGAAGAGATCAACTGAAACCAGATCAGGCCTGGTGCTTTTCCTGCCCTCTGGGCTGTGATAGCTTTTTTTAATGTCATCATGTGTAATATACAAATCTGTGATAGGAGGAGCGGGACAATCAGCAGGAGCGATGGATAATATGTTAAAAGGATGTTCAGTGTTAGATGCATAGAGGTTGGTGAAATGTTTTAACCATACCTCTTCAGAAATGCTCCCGTTTATACAATTAATGTTCTTGGCTGTTGTTAGGAAAGATTTCATGATTGTAGGTAATTTTCCTCCCATGTGGCAACCCCGAAACTTTTTGCTGTTGTTTTACACCCTGATCTAGACTTTGCCGGAGAAGCGCAGCCTTCCGCCGCACTCCTCTGGGCTTTCTCTCCATTCTTACGGGGAAACTGACATGCCCTTAAGACAGTCAGTACCGGGAGACTTCGTTTCCCTTAGTCCTTTCCTCATGTTGCAGCTTTTGAGCAACATGAAACAAGAGTGCACCGTAACTTAAATTTCCACGCTCTTGGGTCTCTAGTCATTCCAATGGCCCTAGAAACTCTTGCTGGACTTATCATGAAATGTGCAAGTGTGTCAAGGACAGGACTGGTGGCAGCTATCGTTTCTTTGTGTTTTGAACCCCTTTGTGCCATGTTAACCGCGCTTCCCGCGTTGGCCCAAATGGGTGGCCTGGCCTCCAAAATGGCCATGCCACGAGGTTCTTTGTTTTGTCCACCGACCGTCTTGCCCCTTCACCTTACCCCAGGTCGAGCCGACCCGGGGCAGTCCTTATTTGGTCATGCACTTTCCCGCGAAAAACAACGCTTTCGCAGGCTTCTGCATGCCTCGTGTGTGCCTCCAGGATGTGGGCTGGGATGTCTGTTCCCAATACACATCCTGGGTGCCAGAGAGTCTAGAGTGTCTTGAATGCCTGGGACCACCGTAGTCCGTGATAGGTCCACGTATGGTGTGAGTGTTTTGTGAGCAGATCTCCCATTGGGTCCTCTCCATTTTGGCACGAAGGGAACTCTGGATAAGAGGAGGCTGGAAAAACCACTACCATGTCGATCTCCTGAGTTCTCAGGAACAAAGGATAAGGAGCCAAGTATCCTGCAACTAAGAAGCTGAGTCGAGGAATCGCTGGTGACCCGCTGAAGGTTTGGCACCCTGCACTGCTGTCGTCCTGTGAGACCCCTCTGCCTCTGATCGAACGAGAAGGCCTGTACTGGCGCTTCGACCCTTTAGAATAGTGGGAACAACTATTCTCGGCATCTTCACCAAATCCTGTACGCCATCCCTGGGCCATCCAGTGGACTGACCAGCCTACACAGGAACCTTGCTCTGTCACCGCCGTCTGGCTTACTGCTAATCCCATGTCCTCGGCACTCTCACACGATTTGTACACTTGGCATTCCCAGGTCTGAAGTGAGACGTGTGCTTTGGGACAGGAATACATGCAGTTGCTGAGTTGCCCTGCTGTGGTAACAAACCTGTGCGTGTTCGCTGCATTTGGGACACCCTCGACCCTGACTCCTGCTGTCGCGGAATCTACATGGCGTCGAGACATCCTGCTGATCGCATCTGAACCTGCCAGTACCGAAATGGAACCGGAGAAGCCTGGGTCTGCCTGCATCGGGGACCGGTGAGTAGTCAATACCCTAACCGGTCGCCCTCCCGCAGGAGCCTGTGGCTCTCCACCGCTGTTGTAAACAGCAACCCTTTTCGCACTCGCGCCCTGCTTCTGCCCACAAGTGGAGGCCGCGCTTGAGTAGCGGGGAACTGTTCATCATCGTTTTGTTCACCTCTCTGAACTGCCTGATCTCCCTGAAGAGACTCTCCTTTGCCCGTTGGCACCCGCGTGTGCAGGTACTTTTGAGCACAAGGCTCCACTCTTCGTAGGGCTCAGACTTCCTTCTAGTTAGGTGGCCTCTGATGTCAAACTGGGTCTAACGATTACTTGCACTGCCTGTTTTCCTCCCCATCTAGGTGGTCTGCATATTTCGTGCTTCTAACTCTTTAGACCCCTTGGTCTTGTATATATATTATATTGCTTGTGATGTGTTGGTTTATTGGAGTTTTACCGTGATTCTTTACTATGGTCGATGTTACAAAGGCCTTGTAATAAATGTGTCTATATTTTTAATATAACACCTGTCTGGAGTAATTTGTAAGCGTCCTTGCTTTGTGTGCTCATTGCGGGCTTTCAGTCACCCTCACCCCTCTTGAGACCTAGTCTTGACCGCCGCCATCGCTACCCTGATTGGTCTGGATTCTCCAGAGGTTACCCTGTTCCAAGAAACTAGGCTGGCCTTCTGAACCTCTGCCCCTCCAGGACAGAGTTCAGAAATCCATCTTAACAGCTGTGACTCCTGCTACCTTATTCCAGAAGTCTGAACTGTCTTTACTTTTTATGGCATCCAATAGCTTGTGCCATTCATTCATCCTAAAATCTTCCTCCTCCATATCCACCAATTTCTTATGGACTGCTCTCAATTCTCTCAGCCTTGTATTATCTATTGCAGTTGGATTTTTCACTTCTCTTATAATTTCAGATTTTGCGTGACAGCATTTGCTGTCATACCATTTAGAGTTTCTTATTGTTATGGCTTGAACTACTTTGCTGGGTTTTGGAACAAAAGATGCCATGTTACACATGTGTTCATACATACTTATCAGATCACTGCTATTTAACCTATTGCTGAGAATCTGTTCCAGCTGTGGTAGCACTGCACTGTAAATCTGTGCCTCAGTCCCTTTGGTCAAAACATCCTCCCATTTTACTCTTTTCCTTGTGTTGCCAATAATAGTTACTATGTTGGTATTCTGCTTGGTGCCAACCCTCCGCACAACATTAAACCGAGCTACCAATGCTCGGTGGTCACTATAAGTGTGAGCATCTACATACATGTTGGCTAATAAAGGCCAGTCTTTAGCGGTAATACAGATTTAATCAATATGACATTGCTGCGATCTGGCTACGAAGATTGGTCTAGCTGGTTGGTCACCCTGCATTCATTAGCTGCCCTGAACTCAAGGTTCGGTAGAGCATGCGCCATCTGTACGGCTGATCTATGTGTAGTTGCCGGGTAGCTCGCCACTAGATCTGGGATGTCCTAGGCTATGTACTCCTCAAACAGCCTTTTAGTGTCATTCAGTGTTTCGAACTGGGCATTACGGTCACCAGTCGATACTATCACAGTGTCATCACACACGTCCTTTCCAAAAAGCATCCAATCTGCTTTGTACCATACCAAGAGCATTGTCTACATTAGGGACATTCACTCTGTTAAAGATATTAAAAAATATAGTGCACTTAGAGAAATAAAAAGGAAATCTGGGGTATTTAAATAGGTTGTACTTTCCCTATAATAGGATGAATTGACCCAGGTTGTTAGCCCACCAAAGGGGAAGCCTTTTGGGTCTTTCTGAGCCAGAGATGTATAGGCAGTAAATCCCTGTAGGTAGCTTGGGCTACATAGCCGGGTTTCCTGCAGACAGATGAAATAAAATAACACCAGTCGCTGTACTGAAGGTTCTTCTCAAGCCCTGCAATATTCCATGAAAGCAGGCTAGGGCATTCCACACAATGATCTATGAAATCAACCGCACAGTCAGCGGGTAGTCAATAATTATCATCCAGACTTATGCCAGCTATCAAGGTAGGCAATGCAGTGGGTACTGAAATAAGCAGTGGATAATACAAACCCACAGATTCACTGTTCTCTGGGGCCACAGCTCCCTGCAAGGAAAGATCTCTGGTCTGAATATCTGGGCAGCTGCAGACGCTTAGCTCTGAGTCCAATGTTACAAAATGGCGGGGGTACAGATCTATTTTCCACTGATAACACACCAAGACCTAAATACGGGTGAGCTAACTCAATTCTAATAAAATTGGTGATGTTCCAGTCTGCACCCTATTGCAGGATACCAGGTATTCCGTAATCATTGATTTACAGCCCCTCACAAAGCGAATCCAGTGTATACACTTGTTTGTGAGCCCCTTCAGTGTTTCAAACTGACCACATGTCAACTTCGGTATCTTATTGAAGAAGGGGGACACGGATGCAATTATATAATTGGGTTTATTATATGTTGTCTAATACATTAACATAACCAACGTTATACTGATATTTATGTTTTATTGAAAGGGGACATAAACGGTGTGCTTCTTCTCCTTCCTCTTGTCACCAACCGTCTCCATCAACCAACATTTTTCCCTGGTACTTCTCTTCTTTACCCTCGCTCTTCTGTCATGGATAAGCTCGCTCACCATCCACGTGCAGTGTCTGTGCAGTGTCTTTTGATGCTAAGACACTACACATCCCCCTTCCTTATGGCATGTTAAATGAACATTACGAATTCACATAATCCAAAAGATGCTTTGGTTGTCTGTAGTATCTTCCAGCTCTAGACTTCCTTCTGGATGTTTCCAAACGCCCATCTGGAAAGTTTGCCAAGGACAAAGTGCTTGCAGTGTTGTGGATCAAACAACCTCTATCCACTCCAGCTTCACTACCATACTCACTCCCTAACGAATCACCACACATCTTTCTTTCTCCATACTCTTCCTCTTCTCCAACCTTGTCACCACGCCAGCACCACTTCTCAGATCATCATCACCTAAAACCATCACTCTTTCGTTGTTCCACACTCTGCCATCGCTTGTTTTCACAGCATGGGAATACACTTCCACGACTCTGACCGGTTTGGACCAGTGACAACCATTCTCCCTTAAGGGTACAGGAAGCTTGATTCTCACTGAACAGCCTACTTGTGGTACAATCCCTTTTTTAAATCTTTTACTGTCATTTAGGCTCTTGTTGGACATTTGTTTTTTTCTTATACTGTCTCTCACTCATTCTAGATTCACAACTGTTCCAGCCATCGCATTCATCCACCCCGGGAATAATTTGGTGTTAGCCCATCTACCCCCAAATGGAGATTCCCCCGTGGTGCTGTGAGGCGTGAACCTGTGGGCTAGCAATGTTTCTTTTACAACGGTCTTCCAATCTTTTCCCAAGCCAGTTTCACAGCATTCTTAATTACTCGATTACATCGCTCGACAACACCATTGGATTAAGGGTGATATATCGCACAACACTTATGCTTAATGGATCTCTCATTCAAATATTTTTCCATCATTTTAGATTTGAACTGCGAACCATTGTCCGTCAGAACTTCTTCAGGGTAGCCTTCTCGTTCACATAGTTCCTCCATGAACTCAATAATTTTCTGAGTAGTTACCTGTGGCATGAACGTGACTTCCACCCACATGTCGAAGACAACCAAACAAAACGTGCAACAATCACCACTCCATATCGGACCAATCACATCCATAGCAATCTTTCTCCAAGGAGTTTCAGGAATATCTCTCAATACCATAGGATATTTTGCACCCATGCACACTTTATCACTTCTCAAACAAAGGATACAGTTTCTGATTAGTTCCTCGACCTGACGGTCACATCCGGGCCACCAATATGTGTTTCTGATCCTTCTCTTCGTTTTAACTATGCCTTGTTGGCCCTCGTGTCCCAGCTGCATTATTATTTCTCTGAGGCCATCAGGAGGCACCATTTTATCACCTCTCATTAGATACCCACTCTGCAGGTATAATTTGCCTCTGACATCCCAGAACACACTGACTCCATCACGAACCATTTTATTTTTGTTCCACCTTCCCTCTTTGACATTTTTCACTACTTCCATCAGGACAGCATCTTTGCACATCTCCTCATCCCATTCTTACTTAGAAATCGATCGTTCAGATATCACACAAACAACTTCCTTCCCTTCTGGGTCGTCCTCTCTGTCATCAAGACTAGTCAAACATGATAGACAGTCTGCTGTATGGTTCTTTGACCCGGGAATATGTACTACTCTGAAATTTAATTCCTGGAGTCTGGAGACCCACTTTCTGATCCTGCTGGAGACTCTGTCAAGACCTTTCTTGTTGATAATTTCTACTAATGGTTTGTGATCTGTGTGAATGCTAAATTGCACTCCCCATACAAAACTTCTAAACATCTCAGTGGGCCACTTTATTGCCAGTGCCTCCTTTTCAATCGTCGAATAATTTTTTTCCGCTCCTTTGGGAAGTCTAAAAGAAAAAGCAATCACTGATTCTCGCCCATCGCGATACTGAGACAGGGATGCTCCCAACCCTACCTCACTTGCATCTGTTGTAATTACAGTCTTTCTTCCTCTCACGTAACTTTGGAGAGTAGGAGCCTTAGGGAGAGCTTCCTTGATGAAGTGAAATTCTTTTTCGCATCCACTATTCCAAACAAATTTCTTATTCATTTTCAACAAATTCCTCAATTCCACAGTGTGATCAGAATCATTTTCAATGAATTTCGCATAATATTCTGCCATGGCTAAAAAAGTTCTGAGTTGTTCTTTGTTGCAAGGCGTGATCATAAGTTTAATGGAGTCGGCTAGATCTTTCTTTGGTGCGATTCCCTCTCCTGAAATCACGTGTCCCAGGTACTCAATCTCTTTTCTATTTATTTTTCTATTCATTTTTGATTTGTCTTTACTAAGTACCATTCCAGCTTGGTGTAATTTCCTGAGAACCCTGTTCAGTCTCATGTTGTTGTTAGAACGTCATCTTGAAAAAATGCAACTCCTTCTTCCTCAGCCAGAATCCTGTACATTACTTTCTGAAATGCTGATGCTGCGGAAATTAGGCCAAAAGGCATCCTACGATATTGGTTATGAAAGCCGTCAGGTGTTTGGAGTTGTCATGCAATTTCACTTGGTGGTAAGCAGCTGTGAGATCTAAAGTGAAAAAAAACTTTGCCGGCCCCAACATTGATATAAGTTCCTGGATGTTGTGCCTATCTGGAATTACGCACTTATTAAGTTCTCGCATGTCGATACACAATCTCACCTTCCCTGAGCTTGTCCTTACTATTACCATCGGTGAAACCCACTCCGCTGTATCGATCCTTTCAATTATGCCTTGACTCTCGAGTTTCTGCAGTTCCTTCTTGACTTCATCTCTAAGGGCCAACGGCACATTGCGTAGTTTCTGAGCAATGTGCTTAGAGCCTGATTTGAATAGAATTCGATGTGAAAAGCCTTTTAGACAGCCTATTGCATTTTCTTGGAACACCTCATCTTTTATCTTCTGAATATTCTCACCACCTTCACCATCTATTTGGTATACTGTATCATTGGCATTGGGATCCAAACACACCTTCAGTAGTTTCTGATGAGTCCAGCTGAGCAAAGAAGTCTCACCATTCCTTGAAACATAGACGCAACCATTTGCTTGTCTGTCCTTGAACTCTATGGTGGCCATGAACCACCCAATTAAGTCTATTTTAGCTCCATCATTGGCTTTGGGCCTCACATCAACTTCACGCAGATATTCTGGACCACAGGCCCTCCAGACATTCTCCGGAATAAGAGTATATTTGGCCCCCGAATCTACCATCATCACAATGGGGCAGCCATTCACCATTATCTTCGCCCTGGGACTTTCAATTTGTACACCTTCATCGGAAACCATGAATACACATTCTTCCTCTCCATCACTAGCATCCATCCAATTAAGGGTCGGGTCTTCATGGTAAGGGTTCAGGCAGCACTTGGCCAAATGTCCTTTGCCACCACACTTCCTGCAGATTATCTTCAGTGCAGGACATATGTTGCTGTTCGCCCAGTGGGACAGACTACCATACCCATAACATGCTCTTTGTTTGGTTCTTCCCCTTCCTCCCTGGGGAATTTGTCCCTTGTATTGATTCTCTCCGCCTGAAGTGAACTTATTGGTCCCATCTCTATCAGGTCTGCGTTTCTGAAAATTCTGCGTAGCTCCAATTCTTATGCTTTTCTTTTGAGAGTTACTGCATCTGGGAGTCATTCTTTTGTTTGTACCATTTATTGCTCCTACTTCTTCATCTTGGTCAGATTGTATTGAGCTGACTGAATGTTTGATAGAAACTTCTTTCATTCTATTTTCCAATGTAAGTACACAGGTCTCTGTGTGTTTGACCTCCTTAGCTAGTCTTAGGACAACATCAAGTGAGGGATCATCCTCGGACCAGAGTCGTTCTCTGACTTTACTACTTCCGCATTCAAGGCCCTGCCGGTCCCAAACAGTGTAGTAGTAAAGATGTTTTTCTCTCAATGCTATAAGTTGTCCCACATAC
Organism: Ambystoma mexicanum; assembly: GCF_040938575.1. Taxonomy (NCBI): domain Eukaryota; kingdom Metazoa; phylum Chordata; class Amphibia; order Caudata; family Ambystomatidae; genus Ambystoma; species Ambystoma mexicanum. The sequence goes on from NC_090921.1 coordinate 1,498,873,629, forward strand.
TACAAGTGCATAGTGTTCAAAGGACTTGAGCCAACGCTTCCAGGGTAGGATTGGCTCTCCCACCTCTGGTAAGAACATGTTTGGTGGGTGAACTCCTTGCATTACCATGGCAGGAACTGGAACTGGGTGGGGTTAAAATCTCAGTTTGTTTAGAAAGACTGTAGTTAGGTAAACTACACTGCATTGTGGGATGCAGCTCTTTAATGGAACTAGCCAGTTCTCTGCAGCAGCAGTGGTAAAGGAATTTTGTTTACTTCCTTGTTGCTAGTGTATTATGTTTGATTGATGAGGAAGTTCGTAACAAAGCAGGTTGTGGTTTGCAATAGCCTGTTATGCGAAAATGTATGTGCCGGCGCTCTGCAGCAGTAGTAAACAAAACATTCAGTTCTCTTGTTTGTTGTTAGCACACTGTATTTGAGCAATGGGAAAGTTCATGATAAACAAAGTGTTCAGTTCACTTGTTTGTTGTTAGCACACTGTATTTGAGCAATGGGAAAGTTTGTAATAATGTACGTTTTGGCGAATGGTGAGGAGGTGGATCCTTCCTCCTATAGAGCCCTAATGATGGTCTCTGATGAATGCTCCTCCCGAACCAATAGGTTCGTCCTTCATTTTACTGCGGCGGTGAGCCGTCCAGTATTTTTATCTAATTAAGGCACACGCATGCAATTATATTATTGGGTTTATTATATGTGGACTAATACATAAACATAACCAACGTTATACTGGTATTTATGTTCTATTGAAAGGGGACATAAACGGTGTGCTTCTTCTCCTTCCTCTTGTCACCAACCGTCTCCTTAACCAACATTCTTCCCTGGAACTTCTCTTCTTTACCCTTGCTCTTCTGTCACATGAAGCGCTCGTGGATAAGCTCACTTACCGTCCACGTGCAGTGTCTGTGCAGTGTCTTTTGATGCTATGACACTAAACTTATATAAGTATATAATCCCATCCTGCAATATGTGTGCCTGGATGCTCCACCAGAGATGGCCAATTACTAGAATAATCATGCCCCGCTTGTGATGCTGGCACATGGCACGCAGACCTACGAGAGGAGCCTCGATTTAGGTGGTGTATATAGTCTCATGGGGTTAATCCCCATCAGCTTTGGCAACAAGGTGCTGTTTGCACTATGCCCTAGACTCCTCCCCTGGTGTAACTACTCCAACTCAGTGTATGATGACTGGGTAACATAACAGTGTGGAATGCAGCACTGACCTTTAGGTAAGCTATTCATTTTGTCCTCAAGGGCAGTTAGCTCCTGCCTCATGGTCAGCATCTGATCTCTCTAACTATTGAGTTGCAGCTGCAGACCTATCCTATCCCAACATGACTGTGCTCCAGCTGCATGTCTGCCTGCTATTTCACCATCAAGGTGACAAGGGAACCAGTGGCAGCTGGAGCCTCCAGACTGACACAAGTTGTAGAGCTAGGGGGCTAAGGGTCCTGCCGTAGGCCGCCATCTAGCCGATGGTGTCCTCCAAGAGGGCACCCAGGACAGAAAAACTATTCTAGGTTGGAACACCAAACACTGCAGGGGCCTGTAGGTCACTGGAATCTTCCCCAGGATGAATGTTGGTCAAGGATCGAAATGTTGGAAGATTTCCAATTTTAAATTGGGCCAGGAGTTATCTCGACTGGAATTCGAGCATTTTAACCCCCAGCTTATCTTTGTGTCTAGATGTTTCAAATACAGCAAGTGGATCCTCCATTTGAACCTTCTTTTTAGACAAAACACTTTCATCCTGAAAGATCGGATAGGGATGGCTTGTCAGGGAAATGTCGGCTTATGCCTTGCTGCCAGTGTATCAGATGTATCTATGCTAATCTCTGGTACTTTGGTAGTTATACAACTGTAACATAAAATAGAGTTAATTGCTCAATCAACAATGGTAATCAGGGAGTGGGTTTTTCTGGAGTTCGATAAGTAAGTCCTTGACCTCACCAATAAACTTGTTTGCTTCCCTTACACGTCTCAATATGTCAACAGATTTCTTTTTGTCTGAGCTGTAAAGCAAAAGGCCAGATGTAGCTTTACTTTTAACCATGTTAAGACACTTGTGGGGTCGTGTAAAGAAGCAAAGTACATAAAATGTGAGGGTGCATATAATGCTTAAAGGACACAAATGTATAATATAGCATTCAATGCTATACACTTATAATGCTAGGCACTTCGAACGCCAACTTAGCCAAACCACAGTTACTGCAAAATAAAGCACTGCGAATAGCCATTGGACTAAAAAGAATCGGACCACATCGGCTTCCTATCAAAGCCAGAATCATCTTCAAAACACTTTGTGTCACTCACAAATGTCTTGCCAAAAAGTCCCCCCACTTACATTAACAACACTGTCACCCTAAACGGATCCACGAGAACATTAAAATCCTCACCCTGACACCAAGCTCAGTAAGTACCAGGCATCCTCTTGAATAGCACTTACTCCTGCACACCTCCTGAATTGCCACCTTTAGCTGAACGTAATTTTGTGAATTGTACTATCTTGTTGTAATTTTGTGAATTGTACTATGTACTGTATTATTTTAAAAGTAGGATGTCTGTAACTACGCTGTGACATCTCCGGGTTTGGGCGTATAATAAATGCAATAATGAAATAAATAAATCAATTAAAAACCAGTTAAAATCACCATAGAAGCTAACCAGATAAAATCAACAGAACAGGACATAAGCAATAAACAATCAATAATAAAGAAAGGGTAAATAATAAATGTTTATAAAAGCATATAATAGTTAAAAAGATGTACAATACAACATCTAATCCACTTAGCAATATTAAGACAGCAGTGAGGGAACGCCACGACCCCTTAAAGGGCCAGCATAGTCAGACTCCCTCCCCTTCTGTTTGTTTGGCTATGTGTTTGGCGTACTGCCCGTCCCGTAATCTGAAGTCAAGGTTATGTGGTCATAAAATCATGGAGTCACAAAAAGAAAAAAACAAAGCTCCAGCTCCGTGCACACCAGCAGAGAAAAGCTAAATAGACAGATGTAAAACTGATGCAATCATTGTGTGCTCAGGTGCTCCCATACATTTCGGGTACTGTACTCCAAGATCCATTGCTCCTTCCGTGTTAAAAACCACTTGTCCCGCAGGTGCGAGCTCCTTATCCTTTACACCAATATGAGAAACTCCCACAGCACTCCTAAATGCCAAGCTCCGACTGGACTCTAGGCCAAAGAGTCAGCAGCCAACAAGCCAGCAAGAATAGATGTCGAAGCGCTAAGGCAGAATACAAGATAAACAATAAAACAGCTAGCAACAACTGAACACATGGACACAGCTGTGGCAGCTCACAATGGCTTGCAGTGCAAACAGCGTGAACAGCCCACTCCACTGAGCGGGCTGACCAGGATTATAATAGGGGCAGGTAAGGTCCATGTGAGAGTCCCTCCTCGCTGGGCAACCACAAAGCAGTAGGAACAGCCCGCTCACAGACCATAAAAGGTGAACGAAAGTCTCTTGTGGTGGTCACCAGACAACATGAACATAGGAAGACCTTTCGTGCCTCTGCAGTCACATTGTCTTCATCTCATCGCACTGGGCAAATGCACAACAACACAAAGTATGTACCACATACATTGGCTAGAGCTTCTATCAATAAAAAGGGCACTGCTTTCCGTCCAAAATGTCGTTCAGGGAAAGGCCATTCTCATACAGGCAGGCAATAAAACTGCAATGTTTTATATCAAAAGGCAGGGCAGAACTCATTCAAAGCAGCTATCCACCCTAGCACAAAACATTTGGGACTGGTACATTCAGAGGAACATATCCCTTTAAGCACAACATTCTCTGAGGGTTCAGAATTGTCTAGCGGATTCACTAAGCAGAGTGTTAATACCAGAACATGAGTGGAAACTCAACAGCAATACACTCAAACAGATTTTTGCGGTATGGGGTAAACCAAAGGTAGACTTATTCGCAACAAGAGAAAACAAAAAACATTCCTAAGCTATGCTTCCACGTTTCTCCAACCTGGGTTCCTAGGCAATGCATTATGGATGAACTGGTCAGGGATATTTGTGTACGCTTCGTAATCCAGGCCCCCCCAGCCCCCATGACACGATATGTCCCTGTGCTCACCGATCAAGCTACATCCAATACAAAACCTGCTAACACAGAAGAACCAGCACATAGCACACCCAACACCACAGATGACTAGCTTAGCAGCCTAGCCCCTGAGGTCGTAGAATTTGGCCATCTCAAACTCCCCCCAAAGATGCATGGAGATCATTAAAGAGGCAAGAAAACCTAACCCAAGACATTGCCACTTTATCAAGTGGAAAGGATTTGTGTTCTGGTGCAAAAGAAATAAAATGAACCCCCATAAACTGCTCATCCTCCGATGTGGTACTCAACCCCAGCCAAAGAGTCATCAGGAAACAAGAGAAAACTTGGCACCGCTCCAGAAGCACATCTGACCTGGTGCTCAAGGAACTTTGAGCAACCCCCCCCCCCCGATAACTAATCAACACAGCCAAGGCCTCACACTATCAGAATACCATAGCAGAAGCTGACAACAAAAGCAGAGCCCTCTTCAAAGTGTTCAAGCACTGCCTCAACCTGCTACCCGACCCTGCCATATCACACTCATCGAAGAATACACCACCATCGACGCCTTCATCAACAAAATCGGCAAGATTTGCCAGCACGTAGCAGCTTTGCATCCACAGACCCACCTCACGTTCCTTCTCGTGAAATCTCCATACCCTGGACTACATTCAAGACACTCTCGACAGAGGACCTGGTAGAAACCTTGGCCATCCTAAAAGTCAAATTGTATACAGACAACATCCTCCCAGCATCCATCCTCAAGACCCTCCCCACAGGGAGCTGCGCATGCGCGAGCCGCGCATGAGGAGCTAATCGTCTCGGGCTCCCGGCGGCCGCGCAATATATCCTGTTTAAAACTCTGTATACCTGAACCACCCGGCCTCAGAAGACGATATCTCGGTGGCGGACGCACCCAGGCAACAACTGCTGCAACTTGGGGCGTAATCGGTCCCGGAGAGGCGAGACGCGACCTCGGGCCCGCCAGCGCGGGACTCGCTGCCACTGCTACGTGGCCAAGAGCGGTCGCTCCGCCCCTCTTCCTCTGGGCCAGCGTGTTACGAACACATCGTGGGCAGCGGGAGACGGCACCACATCGACACCTGCATTGAGCTCCTCTCTCCCCTACGGACGGGCACCCATGCCGCGGCACGACTGGGACCCCAGCTGCACCACGCAGGACAGCCAGACGTCTACCCACGTGGCCGGACCGGACTGCACAAACGGGGGCGAATACGGGGAAGAGGCTTGGAGCTGGAACCCCTCCGCCCTCCTTCCCCCCCACCCCCCATCAGCGAGACAGCAGCACCTGGGGTTGAGCCGTGACACCGACACAGACAACGCAGTGTCGCGCTCCCCCAAAAGCAACGACAAGGTACTTGGAGCCTCCCCCCCCCCAATACGGCGAACTGTGGGACAGCGACCCGCATAAAGGAGGCGGCACAACCCCCCCTCCCACGACAGCAGCTGACCCGAGCAGTGGGGACTAAGGCGCTGCCCGCCCCCACCTCGGTAAGCACCTTGTACTGGTGCCAACACGTATAACAACACTGCAAAATTGCCTAAAGGCCCAGAGGACTGGCCACAAAGCGGCATCTTAGAGGCACGATTGTTGGGGGAGTGGGGGCCTTTGATGCAGGACTCAAAACGCATAGCCGCAAGACTCACAGCCCTACAGGCATAAAAGCTTTGAACACACACCCCACAAAGGGGGAAGAACTCCTGGTGGGATCAAGCAAACTCCCCCCAGACTCTACTGGGCCCCCCCCCAGCCCTAGGGCCTGGGCTACCACCACTGCAGGAAGACCAAGCTGCCACCCTACGACCAACGGTCCCCCGGGAAGACACTACCCCTATGAAAGTGCACAGGGCGGGGTGTCGGTCCCCCCTGCGCTCCACTCCACTCAGGAACAAAACACAGCCGAGACGGCGGGCACGGTCCTTACGTGTACGCAACTACAAGACACCCCCCCCACCAGAGGACCTCAGACCCCACAACAAGCACGCCGGACTACCCAGAACAGGGGTTTGGCTCTCAGCAACCTACATAGCCCCTCTCTGTGCTTTGGAACAGGGACAGAGTGCCGACAGACGGACGACCAGCAAGCCCACCTCAACTTGGTCTCCTCTGCAATCCCGGAAGGGCGTCCACACAATCCACCCGGGCCTAAATCCTCACATAAATCAACGACTTGGCCATGGGCAAGGACAAGGCTAAGCGGCAAACCTTGCAGAGTAAAATGGACCTTTACACAGTAGAGACCCCCTCTCGCCAGGAGACACAAAACCCGACGGAAGCAGGCAACAGGGAAGAAACTCAGGACCCCCAACTCTCCCTGAATGACTTAATGAAGGCAATTGGGGACTCGAGAACATCACTGGAACTTAAAATAGGCGGAGTCTCCACGGAAGTATCCCTCCTACGCCAGGATCTCCGTAACCTGTCGTCCAGGGTCGGGGAAGCGGAACAAAGAGTGTCAGACACAGAAGACAATGTCCGCCAGTTGGAGCAACATCTGGCCATAATTGCCCAGAAAGTCAACCAACTTGAATATCGGGCCGAAGACAGTGAGGGCAGGGCACGTCGCAACAACCTCAGGATCCTCGGGATCCCGGAGAAAGAGGAAGGCCCCAGTGTCGAACTCTTCCTAGAAGATTGGCTGACTCATGTCTTTGCCCCTAAGAAACTGTCGAAATTCTTCTCCATTGAGAGAGCACATAGGGTACCCACCGGGCGACCCGCCCCAGGAGCCCCGCCCAGAACAATAATCGCACGTCTCCTCAATTACCGGGAACGAGACGCTATCCTGCAGATGGCACGGACCTCCGGCCCAATCACATACAACAGCTACAGAGTGGGGTTTTACCCGGACTATACCAAAGAGGTCCAGAAGGCCCGCCAGTCGTTTGACTCCGTCAAGAAGAAACTTCACTCCTTGTCAATCAAGTTCGCTCTCTTCTTCCCGGCAACGCTCAAGGTGCACCACGAGGGCACGACCCATCTATTCCACAACCCCAAAGAAGCATGGGACTGGCTCGAAACACAGATCCTCAATGGGCCCTCGGCCCGACGCTCGCCCTCTGGACCGCCTGCTCACAAGCCCGGGCCCGGGCAGCGCTCGCCATCCCATACCCAGATAGACCCGGGAACCGAATCGCCACAGCGTCCCACCAAAAATACCACAGAGAACGGATGAGGTCTGGGCACCATAGAACCGAACTAGCTACGTGACAATACGGAAACTACATCACTGCGGCCGCCAACGGTTGGGTATCGCAGTCTCAAGCGCAGTCCAAGTGACTCCACAGAAGCTGTAACTCCTCTGGAGCTACCACCCCAGGTCAGGTTATCCCGACGAAGTTTAAGTTCACCAAGTTATAAGTTCAATGTTTGGACGACAGGTGCTCCCAGTTGGGGGGGAAGTGCAGGGTGGGGGGAGTTTTGGGGATTCGAGGAAGCAAAAGCACGAGAAAAGAAAGCTGGAAACCGACGAAAGCCGGCAAGGAAAACAAACACTATTTTGGGCCAGGACCAGAGACACAAGTATCTGCCAGTCTTCAGGCACTCCGGTGAGAGGCGGCCCCTGATGGCCCCCCCCGGAAGGAAAACGACATACGCCCCCGGGAAAAATGCAACGGCCACTAATCCTCTCAGATACCCCAACAAATAGACTCACGCTGACAGGATGAACTCCAACAAAGTGACAATACTGTCCTGGAACGTCAATGGCCTCGGCTCCAGCATAAAGCGAAGGCTGGTGCTCCAGTACCTAAACCGACACTCGCCGGACATTGCCCTCTTAAATGAAACGCATCTGATAGGCACAAACACCATCTTTTTCAAAAGATCCAACTACTCGAAGGTCTACCATGCCGGACTCACGAAAGGAGCTAGGGGCACAATGATACTCGTTCACAAGAGAGTCCCTCTCCAGGTTAGGAAGATCAGGGCGGACCCCCGGGGCCGTTATGTGCTGATGCTGGCGGACATCTGGGGCGAGAAATGGGGCCTGGCAGCACTCTATGCCCCCCCCCACGCTGATGAAAGAACTGCTCGCCGAGTTACAGAACTTGCTTCTGGAAGAGGAGGCTGATGTGTGGGTGCTCAGAGGGGACTTTAACGACGTAATGGACATCACAATCGACAGAACCCCTAGGAGAGCCGGAACACGTCCCACCTCCACGCTGCTCGCCACGTTCGCCAAGACCTCAGGAATGGTGGACGCATGGCGCACACTTCATGGGGACGAGGCAGGGTTCTCCTTCTATTCAGGGGTCCACAAATCATTCTCCAGGATTGACTACCCCTTCATCCCCGCAACATATCCCACAGGCTTCTCGACGCTGTATTCCTCGGGAGAGGAATTTCGGACCACACCCCGCTTCTTTTAACTCTCAAGAACTCCTCCTGCCACCCGGATCGTAATTGGCGCCTAAATACATATCATCTCTGTCTTCCTGAAATTGCGGAGGAGCTAGAAAAGAAGACAGCGGAATATTTTGAACTTAATGAGGGCTCAGTAGATTGCCCGATTTCGATCTGGGAGGCCTACAAAACAGTCCTACGAGGGGAAGTTATTTCCACGGTCTCCGCCTACCAACAACGCCAAGTCCAGAAGGTCAGGGAAGCAGAAGCACGCGTCCTGGAGTGTGAGCGACAAACCCTTATACAAAATACCCAAGAAGCAAAGGAGGCGATGATCACGGCGCAAAACGCCCCCAGTAACCTGTCCCTAGACAATGCACGAACTGCTCACCAATATTTGGTCCGAAGCCAAATATATGAAAGGGGCGACAAAGCTAACAAGACCCTGGCCTGGTTGGAGAGACGCGTGCAGAGCAGGGGACACGTTAGGGCAATCAGATCTCCGAATGGGACATTATTGACGGAAGACTCAGATATCGTCGAGGCATTCGCCACCTATTACAAAAATCTTTATACCCCACCCACTGGGAATCCATCAGTTGAACCCTCCCGATACCTCGACCACATTGAGATTCCGATACTCCCGCAGCACCAATCAGACCTCCTGAATGCTGACATCACTGACACCGAGGTGCAAGATGCTCTGGCACAACTCCAACCCGGGAAAACTCCGGGCCCTAATGGTTTCCCAACAGAAACGTGGAAGTGCCTAGGTAGCATGCTACCCACCCACATGCATCGCATGTTTCTACGCAGCAGGGAACTAGGAGCACTTCCCCCAGACCTCAGGAAGGCATGCATAGTGGTCAGACATAAGCCTGGGAAACCCCCGGAGGAATGCTCCTCCTATCGCCCGATATCCTTGATCAATGGCGAAGCGAAGGTCCTCGCCAAGACACTCGCCAACAGACTACTGCAAGTGATTGAGACCCTAGTCCACCCGGACCAATGTGGTTTTATGCCCAATAAGTCAACTCGGATGACCTTACGCAGGGTCCAATTGGCGCTGTCCAGGGCAAAGGAAATACCAGCCCCACTCGCCCTCCTGGCGGTGGACTTCGAAAAGGCGTTTGACTCTGTGGGGTGGGATGCTTTGTGGGAGATCATGGCTACAATGAACTTGGGGCAGACATTTATATCCTAGGTGAGACTGTTATATGCATCCCCGGAGGCCACGGTGAGGGTGAACGGCAAGTCCTCCACACCATTCCCCCTGGGTCGGAGCACGAGACAGGGATGCCCGCTGTCTACACTCCTCTTACTCCTGGCCATCGAGCCACTAGCGATTGAGCTTAGAGCTAACACCAATTGGACCGGTTTCGTCTGGCCAGGAGGGGGAGAAGACCGCCTTTCGCTATATGCGGATGATCTGCTCATATACCTCAGTAACCCGAGTATCTCGTGCCTGGTCGTCTCCATCATACTCAGGGAATACCAATACTTTGCAGGCCTAAAGGTTAATGAGGCCAAAACCATTTTCTTCCCGATTCAGGGTGGCGAGTCTGCAATCCCGGAGACCTGCCCATATCACGTCTCTATCAGGGAACTCAAATACCTGGGTGTACGCCTCGACCCGACGCTTGATGGGTTCCCCCGACATAATATACAACCAGTAATAGAGCGGTTCAACAGAGACACCCCCCATTGGCAATCTCTCCCCCTGTCCCTAATGGGCCTGGCCGCACTATTCAAAATGATGACGCTTCCCAGACTGTTGTATGTCCTCCAGAACGCCCCATCCCCCGAGAAACCTTCGCACTCCTTGGCAAGAACCTGCGCACACTGCTATGGGGCGGGAAACAATCCAGGATTGCCCTAGACACGCTTCAGAGATCGGTGTGGGAGGGAGGCATCGGGTTACCTTGCATACACACCTATTACTTGGCCACACAGATAGGAGTAGTGAATGACTGGATGCATGCAGACCCCACACTGCCACACATCCGTATAGAGCTGGAGACCATGTCCCTGCTAACACCGCTCCAAATCCTTTACGCCACCCACGACCAACTCCCGGTGCTGCCCAAAATGACCCACCACATCCGGCGCGCTTGGCGGGCCGCACACAAACTAATCGGCTGGGAAGGACAGCCAACACTGTCGCAACCCATATGGCACAATGTGCTCCTCCCGGAACTGGTAAAAATGGGCTCCTTCGGTCACTGACTGGCAAAAGGAATACATATATTAGCACACGTAATACAAGAGGGTCGCCTCCTGAGCTTTTAGACCATGCGCGAACTATTCGACCTGGCACCCATGGACCGGTTTCGGCATGCGCAACTGTCCCACGCTATCCGCACCCAATTCCCCGACACGACGGTCGTACCCCCTTGCTCTCCCATCGAGACCAATATTCTCCCGCAGCACATCTCCTCTGGGTCACTTCCACTCTCTATCAAGCCCTTACCTCATTCGGGGCTGCACAACTCGATGGGCTAAAGGCAAAGTGGGAAAGGGATCTCGGCCCCCTGGAACCTGAAGATTGGGTAGAGGCGTTAATGTCCCCCAGAGAAATTGGGATAGAATCCAAGCTCAGACTAATACAGTTGAGGATCCTCCATCGCTCATATCACTCACGCACTGCAATGGCCAGATGGGGTGGAATAGAAGATGGAAAATGTGTTCGATGCAAAACTGTACCTGCCACCTTCTACCATATGATATGGGACTGCCAGGCGATACAGGCCTTCTGGGTGGGCTGTGTCAACACAATCTCAGCTGCTCTGGCGACACCAATTCCCAGGGACCCCAAGATGGTACTATTGGGCATTGGGGGGGAAGTAGACCTGTTCAAATATGAGAAAATGTTTTTGGCAACTGCGTTGGGGGCAGGCAAAAGACTTATAGCGGCCAATTGGGGATCTGCCGAACCACTAAGCCTGAACCGCTGGAGTAATGAGCTGGACAGGTGCGCAATCTTAGAGCGCCGGATCTATAATGCAAGGGGCTGCCCCCGCAAATTCGAAAAAATATGTGGTAGATGGCTAGATGCTCAATGAGCCCTGCGGGTGGGGGCACACCGGTAATGCTGCTAGCCTTACTTGCCTACCTTGTCTTATTGCTGTCTTTTGGTCCTCGGCCCTACGGGCCCTGTTGATATGGGCGATTGCCTTCAACATGTATACTGCTGATTCATGTCTTATTCTCGTACGTCTCTTTATGTTACGTTGTTTAAATTCAATAAACAGAGTTATTAAAAAAATGTTTTAAAAAAAGACCCTCCCCACAGAAGCTCTCCTTCCCTACCCAGAGATAATCAACAACTCTCTAACTCAGGGTACCTTCTCATCGACTCTAAAAACAGGACAAATCCTCCCTCTTCTATAGAAATAGTCGTTATTTCTATAGAAGAGGGAGGATATCAATTAATCGTTGATTTATAGGGAGCATATTTACCATATCAGGCCACAAAAGACTGGAATTAAGTTAATTTCAGCAACTCAGACCGTTAGACACAACCGTGGGGCATCTATGTGAGGTATGAACTACTGTGCTAATTTGATGGAAGCTATTAGTAAGAAATACTCATTACGGGCTTAATAAGCGTAATTCCATCGGAGAATTATCATTTCTCTTGTAGATATCCAGAAATATCGCCGTTGAAGTTTAGGAATTGAAGAAAACTACATGGACACTAATAGACTTTGACAATCATTAACACTTACTCCAGAAGAAGGGATTTTTCCCGAAACGCGTTGAGTTTTTATGTACTAATACGTATGAGAAATCACATAGATTGCTAAATGTTTCATATAAATTGTATGATATGCAACAAAAATTGGTGAGAAATGGTTTGCATGTTAACAAAAGAAACTGACTTACTATATTTGTGAATAAACAAATATGTCTCTGTGAACCTAGAGGTATACTAATTCATTACAAGCACAATTATTAACCTTCTGTTCTAAGAAAGTAATTGAAGTATTTAATATTGAACTATCCGTGTATTTTTAAATTGACTTGGGTATCCAAAATATTACAATCCTGAAAACTACATATATTGACTGTCCACTGACAGTATTCTCGAGTGTGCAGAGGACGTGAGGGGTCCACATTTTGTGGTTACCCTCTCCTTTCCAGTTTTCTCAAACTCACAACCTAGTGTCAGGGTTGTGTTACACTCCTCAGCACCTCACTACCAATCATAAAACCATTAAACAGGTTGAATCCTGAAGCATTCTATGTGTGCATATGTGTTCTTTCTTTCTGTTCTATGGTGGAGAGAACCTACATTTAGAGCTTTTATGGAGGGTGTCAAACGCATGCACCCACCAGTAACACACATCCCTCCGGTGTGGGATCTAAACACAGTACTCACCAGACTCATGGGACACCGCTTTGAACATATGCAAAAAGCCTCTCTAAGAGACATCACATACAAGGTGGCTTTCCTCATTGCCATAACTTCTATCCAAAGAGGTAGTGAACTACAAGCACTGTCGAGTTCTGAACCATTTTTGAGCATACATAAAAATAAAGTTGTTCTAAGAACACATCTTAGATTCTCCCTGAAATGAATGTCCAAATTCCACGTAAACCAATCAATTGAATTACTGGCGTTCTTCCAAAACAATCACACGAGATGTACGAAGAGCAGTAATGTAAAACCTAGACAAAACAAGAGCCATACGGAAAACGCAACACTTCTTTGTCTGTTGTTATAGGAAGAGAAACACAAGCAGTCACTAAAGGAACTATCGCAAGGTGGGTTGTGAAATGCATACAGATGTGATATTCTACAGCTAACAAAACACTACTCTCCACACCACACAAGAAGTACAGGAGCAATCCTTGCTTTTCTAGCCAATGTACCGCTGGAAGCCATTTGTAAAGCAGCAACTTAGAGCTCATTGCACACGTTCACAAGACACTGTGCAGACACAGTCCAAAACAGGTCCACAAGAGGGGCAAGTGATTTTAAGACATCTATTCTTGAATAGTCCTTCAGCTCCTCCACCTCCTTCTAAGACTACTACTTGCTAATCTATGCAAAGCATGTAAATCTAAGCAGATTCACAAGATCCAGAAGACCAAAATATTACTTTCCAGTAATCATTGTTCTGCTCTTTGTATCTGCCAAGATTCACATACACTCGCCATGCAGGAGCAGAAGGGTGCTTTCACACGTAGACAAGGGAAATATCACTCTACACATGTCCGAAAACAATCTGATTAAGCTGACCTGTGAGGGATCATGGGTACCAGTATACCTAGGGCAGGGATAGTGTTCCACACTGATCCGGGAAATCAGAGGAGCCGCCATCATTCTCCCAGGACCACCTCTCCCCATCCATCTGGAGCTGCTGGAGAGCCTTTGGCGGCATACATTTTGAAAGGTAAGCCCTATGGATCTTGAAACGGATAGGAGGACCTCAAGGTGCTATTTTTCAGAGGAATCGCTGCTGAGCATGCAGTACGCTTACTGGGGGCTCATCTGAAGCTAAATAGTTTATGCAGCAACACTACAACACTCGGGCATCCGTGCAGAGAATCAACTGCACACTGGTCGAATTCTTTTTCTCTACGTGCACTGAATGAGTCTAGGGGTGCACTTGTCCCTGCCTGCCTTACTGTTTATGAGCCAATCAGAGACACCAGGAGGCGGGAGCCCGACCTCTCCATAAAAGGCCTACATCAAAGGCCCTGTCTGAGCCTGTCCAGGCCTCAATGGGCTTGGATGGGCCCCCACCTTGTTGCCGGCCCACAAACAATGCTGCGACCTCCTAAACTCGGACCATGGCATCCCCTTTTTCTGCAAAAACGTGAGTGATGGTTGAACTGTCTGTTTGCATCCTCCAGTTATCTCCAGCTATCTCCTTGAACCATACATGTGCCATTCCTATACTGCCTCTCCTAGGATTTTTTCTTTACGATACTGCGCGATGTATTCTACATTTGGTAAATACATCTCACATAGTGTTTTTCTCCTTACCTCTAGCATCCCTGGGTACACTGCATTGTATTCCTGTTTTAAAAATCAAATCTAGGTGGGTGTGTTTTCACATCTTGCATCCTTTTTGTGCTGAACTGCATTGTATTCATGTTTTAAAAATCGAATCTAGGTGTGTGCACTTTCACATCTTGCATCCATTTTGTGCTGCCTGCATAGTATTCCTTTTTTCAAATTGATTCCTGCACCCCACCTATTGCTATGCATTTGTATTGTGCCCTCCTTGACTACTAGGATACCCGTATGTTCAGGCCAGGAATCTCCCATTCATTCTTTCCCCTTCTCGCACCTAAACTCTGTCACTGAGATGGCACTTTCCAATCTTCGCTAACTGCTACACTATCACCTATCCTTCCTCTCCCACAAAATGTGAACGTAAAAAGCACAAAAAAGACACCATGGGTGCAAATCCTGGCCTTCCCCTCGCAGACATCTATATCAGTGCTTCCTCCAGAGAAATCTTCACTGACATCCTCTTCTTTGTCCCCTTTCCAGACCTATGGACTGCTCATCTCGGCTCTACTCTCTTCCCCTTTCTCATCCTCTCCCATTAATGGTGGCACCAAGTGGGAAGTCCTCTTGGTTGGCTTCTTCTCATGACGCTGCATAATTAATATCTACTACACTGGCCTTATCCTGGGTTCAGGCTCCTCAGGCCAACCTCCTTCTCTTTCTTTTTTAAAACATCTTTTTATTGGCATTTCATTGTTCATGGTACAATACAGTACTTTGGCGGGCTGGGTTTGCAGCCGGGTGTTGTTGCATGTGTCCATTCCCACATTAATTGTATGCTCTTGTTCGCAGATCTGCATCGGTCCATTGTCCCCCCACCCTCCACCCCTCAATGAAGATCCCATGCCCCTTATTTAGCATTAGTAGTTGAACTATGAACCCCAACATAACATCCCATACCCCCCAACCCCTTGAACTATGAGTTGCTTCGTGGGCTTGCAGCCTCTGTGGCCAAGAGAGCTGTGTGCTGGTATACTAGGATTTGGATTCTGATCTGGCTAGCCTCTGTATTATTGTGGTCGTGCACCCTGATTCTGTGGGTGTTTGTTTGTCCCTTTTCACCTACCCCTCGCCCCTTAAGTGTACAAGTCTGTGAGTGCGTGGAATTTTGCCACCCTTGGGGGATCGTATGTCTGTCTTCTGGCCAGCGCTGCTAGTTCCATTCTGCATGTTTTTGACAGTAGTTCAGTGCTTTCAGACATTGAGGGGGGTTTTGGCCTTCCAGTGGATGATCAATAGTTTGCTGGCCGTGAATAGCATTATCCCTATGAGTCTGTGGGTTAGAGAGTTCTCGTGCCAGTCATCCGCCTTCGCCCCCAACAGCATCACCTCAGGTGTGAGTGGGACCGTGGCCCCATTGATGTCCCCTATTTGTCTGTGGACCTCCTGCCAGTATTGAGGGAGTTTGGAGCAGTGCCATAGTATGTGTCATAGTGCCTAACACATGTTTGATTGAGCGATTCCCATCTGGAAAAGAGTTGTCGGGGTGTAGTATAGCCGTTACATGATTTTGTATTGGATCTCTCTGTTTTTGCAGTTGGTGGATATTAGGGGTATGGCTGCGTAGTATTCCAGGATATCCGATATCTCGATTTGGGTGCCAAGGTCCTCGGACCAGTTGTGTGCTAGTGTGTGGTTACGCCCTTGGTTTTTCGGTATCGCCATTTGATAGAAGGTATGTAGGTGTGATATGTATGTAAGTGATGTTCCATTTCTGTCTCGCAGGAGGCCGGGGTGGGTGTCTGTGTCATCTGTGCGATGTGCTGGCGTATGGTGTTTCAGATTGTGTGATACATGAGCCAGTCACTTGTGTTCAGTCCCAGTCTGGGTTGTGCCTCTTGGAACGGCTGCAGTCGTCCCTCCTCACATTTGTCCATAAGTCGTATGGTGGCCCATTCTAGGTTTTGTTTGCTATGGATTTTTTGTGTTTGCCCATATGATAGAATTGTCCTGATGCTGGACCATGGTGGGGCATGCCAGGTTTGGACCCCTTGTGTTGCCATGAGTTTGTGCCATTGAGTTAAGGCGGACCCGATGATTGGGTGTTTCTTTAAGTGTGAGGGGAGCTCTCTCGGGGGGCTGGCCATGATTTCAATAGGGTTTAGTGGTTTCATCATTTCGACCTTCATTGACCTCCAGCTAGACTCGTCTGATGTGTCTAACCATCGCTTTATCCAACAGGCCTGTGCTGCTTGGTAGTAGGCCCTCCGGGAGGGGGCTGCAAGACCTCAGTTTGGTTTAGAGGCCTGTAGGACCTGTAGGCGAATTCTCACATTCTTCCCTCTTCAGATAAATGTTGCGATTGCTCGGTCTAATTCTTTCAGGGAGTCGGGGGCTGTGCTGATGGGGACCATCATGGTGATGTCGGTGAGCTTGGGGAACGAGTTCCTTTTGAGGGCGTTTATTCATCCGGTGAGGGAGAGGGCTAACGTTTACCATCTTTTTAGGTCTTGGCATATGTGCGCTATTTTACTGGGGTAGTTTAGGTCTCTGATGTTGTCCATTGAGGCGCTGACATTGATGTCGAGGTACTTTATGTGATGCATTTGCAGGGAGAAAGGGGCTATTCCTTCTGGTTCCCATGGGATATCTGGGATCAGTGGCATGACCTCTGATTTGCCCCAGTTGATTGTGTAGCCAGCCATTGGGCCTGTTTCCAGAAGGAGGGATCAGATGTACGCGAGGGATGTACAACCTTTACTGACATAGAGTAGCATGTCGTCGGCGCAGAGGGACACGCAGTGTTCCTCTCTGCCCTGTATGATGCCTGTCCAACCTTCATCTGCATGGAGTCTGATCGCTATAGGCTCTATGGATAAAGCATATAACAGTGGCGACAGTGGGCAACATTGGGGTGTCTCTGATTGTAGCTCGAATGCCGGGGAGGTGATGCCGTTGGTGACGACTGCAGCGGTGGGGCCCGTGTATAGCAATCTGATCAGTTGGACTATGTGAGGGGGAAGCCATTTCATGGTAGTACTTTGAAGATGAAATCCCACTGCACCTTGTCAAAGGCTTTTTCTGCATCAACAGCCAGTATTAGATCTTCCGGGTCCCTGTCCCCCGTTACCAGGTGCAGCAGCATTCTAATGTTGTCGCTCAAATGTCTATTTCGTATGAATCCCATTTGATCTTTGTGGATGATATTTGGGATGCTATTTTCTATCCGTCTGGCTAGGCATTTTGCCAGAATCTTGGCATCTGTGATTATGAGAGAAATGGGCCTGTAAGAGCCGAATAGTTCAGGAATCCCGCCACTCCTTGTGGAAGACCACTATGTTTGCGGATAGCATGTACTGGGGAAGGCGTCCCAGGGCAATTGCTTCATTGAATACTTCCTCTAGTCGGAGTGCGATGTCCCTTCTAGTTCCTTATAAAGATCTATTGGGATCCCATATGGCCCAGCTGCTTTCCCGGCGGTTAGTGCGGCAATGGCGCTTGTTATCTCTGCTACTGTGATGGTACTTCGAGGGTGGGTATGTGGTCCTGGGGGATTTTTGGGATCTGTATGGAGTCTTGGAAGAGATCAATGTCTGGGGTTGTGGATGCGTCTGGGGCTGTGTATAACTCTCTATAGAACTCTGTAAAGCGAGCATTGATTGGAGTGTCCCCCATTAGCGGTTTCCCCTCTTTATCGCGTATTGTGGCTATGGTTTGCACTGCTTGTCTCTGCTTTAGGGCGAGGGCCATAGTCCTCAGGGGTTTGTTGCTTTCAAAATAATATGATTGGGACCAGCTGGTGTAGGATTTTTGGGCTCTGTCGGTAGTGATCTGTTTGATTTTGGCGCACAGTTTGTTCAGTTGTGGTTTCAGGT
This sequence comes from Ambystoma mexicanum, assembly GCF_040938575.1. Classification (NCBI taxonomy): domain Eukaryota; kingdom Metazoa; phylum Chordata; class Amphibia; order Caudata; family Ambystomatidae; genus Ambystoma; species Ambystoma mexicanum. The sequence continues at coordinate 1,498,891,902 of NC_090921.1, forward strand.
GTTTGTCTCTAGATCGCTTGTGGGCCATCTTGGTTTTACTTAGTTCCACTGTTAGGCAGGCTATTTCCTCACCCCAGGTCTTGCGTTTGTGCGCCCAGCGCGATATACACTGTCCCCTTAGGTATGCCTTGAATGCGTCCCAGCACTTATGGGTTGTGTAGTTCTGAACTAGGTTGGATTCCCATAACCACTCGGATTCAGTTGCCAGGTGCTCCAGGAGGTCTGGGAAGTGGAGCATGCAGAGGTTTAGTCTCCAAGGGGAGGCTTGCACACGGTGTCAGGGAGGGCAATGCGTAGGAGGACCGGGGCATGGTCTGAGAGGACTGTCGGGAGAATTATGCATTCGGATACTAAGTGGAGTGCATTTGCTGGCGTTAGCCAGTAGTCCAGTCGGGAGTGGCTATCGTGTGTGTGAGAGTAGAACATGTAGTCCTGATTTTGTCTGTGTTTATCTTGCCATATGTCAATTAGGCGGAGATCTTGCATTAGTGTCAGGAGGGCTGTTGTTTCAGTGTGGTGGGGCCTCCGGGGGCCATGCCCTGCAGTCCAATTGGGGGTCCAGGGTAACAATGAGGTCTCCCCCTATGAACGTGATATTGCCCATGTACTGTGCACATGTTGCAAACATCTTTGTGAAAAAGGATGGGGTGTCCGAGGTGGGGCGTAAACATTTAGAAGCGTGATGGGATGATGGTGCAGGAGTCCCACGGCTAGAATGTATCTGCCTTCTTTGTCTACGATTGTGTTTTGGACCAGGAATGGGGCCCCCTTATTAATGAGGATGGATACCCCTCTTTTCCCCTGTTGTGGGGAATGGAACGCTGTGCCTACCCACCCCCGCTGTAGTTTCTCTTATTCTGTGGCGCCCAGGTAAGTTTCTTGGAGAAAGATTATGTCCCCCTGGAGATCCCGCATGCCATTGAGCAATCGTCTACGTTTCATAGGGTGGCCCAGGCCTTGGATGTTAAGTGTTACTAGGGTATATTCGAGGCCATTGTCTGTATGTGTATGCCTCTGCATATCTGCGTTTGGTAGATGTTATCTGCCTTGGTGTATTTGTGCTTGTTATTAGGACAGGGTGGGGCCAGCACTGTTTGGTGTTAGGAGCCTGCAACTCACTAAGGCTCCAACCTGAGCCTTTAACAACCCTTAAACTAATAACTTGTTTCAAACATTGGGTGGGCTTAACCGTATGCCCTGCCCCAACAAGGGGCTCTTGTGCCCTTGCACGAGGTTTGGCAGGGCCATTGTTCGTGGCTGCCCCTCCCCCCCCCATGCTGCACCCGACTGCAGGTGCTTTTCACTGCCTCTTGTTCCCTGCCTCTTTCGGCCGGAGGCGGCCGCTGTAAAGACTCAAACTTATTTGCTCGGTGTTCTAATAAGGATAGGTATGTTGCGTCAAGCACATGGATCCGGGTTTTGCTTGCGGTTCTAGCCCAGTTTGGGCCTGGTGGGAGTTTGTACTGAGGAGGTGCTGTGTGGCCTTACATTTTCAGCACTTTGGCTCCGCAGCCTTTAGGCCTGCGGCTGATTTTTTTGCCACTTCCTGCTTGCCTGTGGTCTGTCTGGGTTGGAGGGGGGGGCGCAGATCTGGACGCTGGGTCTCCGGTGGTGGTTCGAAGTCTGTGATGACTATGTCGCGCTGCTGGAGGAAGCGCCACGCTGTTTCAGGGTCTTCGAAGGTGTGCCATTGCTTGTCGATTTGAATTAGCCATGTTGCTGGAAATTTCAGGTAGTGGCGGTGGTCTGAAGTCTTCATAGCTTCAAAGATCGGGCTGAATTCCTTGCGTCTCTTAGAGACCTCCAGCGAGTAGTCATTGAAAATTCTGATGTCTGCTGTTCCAAGGGCTTGCCGCTCTTTACGCTTTTAGGATCACCATTTTATGCTGGAAGTTGAGCAAGCGCATGGTTATGATGGGGGCGCTGATCGGAAGGTGTTTCGGGATTGGTGCCCTGTGTACTCTCTCGATTGTGAGATATCAGAGGAGGTCATATATGTAGGTCTCAAGGTTCGCTCCCTCCACATTCTCGGGCAGGCCCACCACCCGGAGGTTGTTTCGATGGGAACGATTTTCTTAATCATCGATTTTTTTCGCCTAGCCTTTGGACCTCCCTGATGACGCTGTCTAGGTCATTATCCGCTGTTGTCAGATTGTCCTCTATTGCGCTTATCCTTTGTTAGTTGTCTGTGATGGGCTCTGCTTGGGCGGTCAGGTGGGTTTGAACTTCCCGGAGATCAGCACTATATTATTTATTCCTTGAGTCCGCTGTCCTATGATCCACATTTCTTGCGATATTGCTTTGTGCTAGTCTAGCAGGCTATCTTCTATGGAGCTTTGCTGTTCTATGTGATTGGGAACCACTCAGGTTCTCTGGCCGGGGGAGCGCTTGTCGCCTTAATGTGGTATTTCTTATGCAGTTGCTGCTATTTTCACTCGCTGTCCCTTTGGGCCAATGGCAAGGGTGGTCCGGGAGCATGAAGCGTCCTGTATGCACTTGCTGGTCTGCTGCTTATCTGGGCTAGTGTTTGGTTCCCTTTTGCGTCGTTTCATTGGGGTGTGCAGCTGGAGAGGCAGTTGTTGTCCCCCTGTTTGTGTGGGATGCGGCAGGACCGATATGTGGTCTGCCATTAGGGTGCTGTTCCTGCAAGCGGGTAGGGCACCTTATGACCTTCGTGGTCTCAGGGCTTGCTTTAACTTGCTTTCTGTTTGCTGGCGCCACCTCTGTGGGGTGTGTGGAGGTCCAGCAGGGCTTCTGGGCAGATGCGTTTCTTGGTGTGCCTGCGTGTGGGCGGCCTATTTTCCCCTTTTGGGGCCAGGCAGTGGGTGGGCCTTAAGCCGCTGCAGGCGGAGGTGGTCCGCGGTGGCGTCTGCTTACTTTTGTCCTTCCCCCTGGTGTTAGTGGAGTTCGGCTGGTGAGTGGATCACTTTACCCTTTTCCCCCGGTAGGGTGGGGGGGTCATCTGGCTTGCCCCCAGCTTTGTCTGGTGTTGTATGGGGCTTGGGTGGGTGGTCTTGGTCCTCCTTTTGAGGGTTGTGGACTAGGCGGCCCATTGGGGGTGGCTGCCTTGGGGGGCTGCACCTGCACTGAGTGTGCTGCCCCACAGGAGTCCCGTTTGGGCAAGGAGCCTGTGTTTGCTTTAATTTTACTTCAAGTTACTTTTTTTTTCGTTTCATTCTGGCCAGCCCTATTTGCGCTCATGTGGTGCCAGGCTGTGCAGGGGGGGGAGCAGGTATGACCAATGGTCGTCTGATCTGCTCTGGGCTCCCCCCTCCCTACTCCACTTACTTGTATTGCAGCCTGAGGCTGCTTTGAGCGGTTGTCCGTTGGCTGGAACTGGCGTGCTGCGGTAGCGATTACAGCCCAAGGCTCTCCGTTCTCCGGTATGGACTGGCAGATGGTGGGAGGTCCCGCGGTGGTGGTAGTCAGAAGATGATTTTGGGGTGCAGGGTAGCTGTGGCAGTTGTCCCTGGTTCCCTTCCTCCGTGCCGGGGGCTTTGTGCTTCGTTCACCACACAGCAGGGCAGTCCGCTCTGTTTGGGAGTGTGCAGTAGTGCCGGGTGAGCTCCGGTTTGCGTCGTGGCCGGCCTGTTTCTGTCTCAGGCGCAGCCTGTGAGGGCCCCGTTCTGGCCACTCGTTATTGTGGTCTTGTCGCCAGGTCCCGGTGCGGGGTGAAATTGGCAGGCTTTTGTCTGTGGTTTGCGCTTAGGGGAGCTGTCTCTCAATATCTCCAGCTTCCGTGGCCCAATTTTATTGCGTTTGGTGTCCTCTGGACCCTGAACGGTTATTTATTAGAATTCAGCAGCTTTAGTCGACTTCAGTCAGTTCTGTATTGCATATTTATTTGGCTCCGACTCCGAGCCGGCAGGAGCTCTGTTAGCTCGCGGCCATCTTGCGCCACACCCCCTAGCAGATCATCCAACCTCCTTCTCTTTGATTGTATCCTGCCATCCCTCATTAACTTTCTTCCATCTCCTGCCTCTCTCCCTACTCCCTCCCTACTCCACCTGTCATGATCTCTGCTTCCAAAAGGTCAGGGTTTTCCCAACTCCCTTGGAAGCAGATCCATAACCCAGGTTCCGAGTGCCAACCAGTCCCAATTGGGACCTTTTGGACCCAGTCCTGGCGCCAGTGGCACCAGGCTCATAAATACGCCCAGTCCCAGCGCTGGAAGCGCCGGGCTCATAATGCTTGGGTGGACTTACCTGCAGCAGACCATGCTGCTTACTTGCCTGCCAGTTGAGTCTCTGATCCTCTTCTGTTTGGAACTACTTTTCCTGTTGGGTGGGGCAGGAGCCACCCCCTAGATTCAGAACACTGGAACTCTTCTGGAAAGCAGGAACTCTTTTCTTAGGCGTGGCTGTGGAAGGAGACACCTAAGCACTACAGGAGGCTATTTAAACCACACCCGATGGATGAATCTTGCTTTGCATTATTCTGCATCCTCAGCAGCAGAACGCTCATCGTGTCTTCTGCATCTGATCCTGGGCCTAAGGAAAAAGGCTTACCATTCTGAATCCAGTCTTCAGCAACGCCTATAAAGACAAGAAAGAACAGGTTAGCATTACGGTCTTCAGTGACAGCTCTTCACTTACCTGGTCCATCGGCTGTCACCAACGCCTCGCGCTGCATTCCGGCATCTGAAAGACAAAGGCTTACCTACTCTTCGTGCGCTCCGGAGGTCTTCACACTGCATTCCGGCATCTGAAAGACAAAAGCTTACCAACTCTTGGCACGCTCCGAAGGCCTTCGGCGCTGCATCCCACATCTGAAAGACAAAACAAGGTGCGTTTAAATACATTGGGGAACTTTAATACTCACGTGCCATTACTCCTTTCCACATCTAACCCAGTGGGTATTCCGGCACCCTGCAGCCGCCCCGAACTTGTACCTGCAAAATAAAAAGACAGTTAGAGCGCATCGTGAAGCAGGCAACAAGCGCTTACTTACGTGCTTCCAGGCACTTCTATTCATCACACAGGCTCCATCTTCAACTCACTTCAGCCCGCCATCCGCCATCGCCGGAACCCTGCAAAACAAGAGACATCATTACTAAAGACTTTAAAGACATTAGAATTACTCGAAACTTACCGTTCGTGCAGTAAACGACGGACAGCAGTCCTCTGAACTCAAGAGGCCTGCTCCCCTTATCCAGTGAAGAAACTGGTTACAGCACCCTGCCTCGAGGCAGATGGAGAGCACGGCGTTCACTTACCTAAGACATCTTACCCTTCGAGCCAGACATACAGTGCACAGAGGTCCAGCCCAAAGAGCCAGCCGTGTGTTACACATCACCTTTGAAGATACGGTATACGCCCAGTCAAGACCGGCGCCTCTACGGGAATCAGGTGAGCGTTACAGAATGCAAAGCCTACCACAAAACTCCCGTCCAGGCGCTATGGAAACCTCTGATACCGACCAGCTAGCCCAGTTACTTGGGGAACTAAGGGCAGAAGTGCATGCAGCCCGTCAGGAAACGAACGCTCTAAGAAGGGAACTGATTATTTCCAAGGAGCGAACAGATGATCTCGCTAGACAATTGCTACAGTCACAAGCCGGACAGACCCCGTTACCCGCATCTGGGGGAAATCTTCCTTCTAAATCCTCTATGAATCCAGTGCAGATCAACCTACCTGAGAATGTACCTCTGGCTCCGCCCGAACGATTTTCTGGTGACCCAAAGAGGTTTGCAGTATTTATCAATCAGTGCCGGTTGCATTTCTTATGCCGGCCAGCAGCCTTTCCAACTGATCAAGCTGAAGTAGCTTTCGTGCTTTCGTACCTTAGTGGCAATGCGGCAGACTGGTCGATCCCTCTAGTAAATCAAGATGATCCGGTCCTCCATGATTTTCAAGCTTTTCAGCTCAGTATGGAAAAACTGTTCGCAAGACATTCACAGGGGCAGGCCTTGGACAATGAGCTTCTTTCGTTGCGACAAGGTAATCAAGACCTTTTGGCTTATATTGCGTCTTTCAACAGACTGATAGTGGAAACTCACTGGCCTGAGGACAAAAGGATTACGCTGTTTTATAGAGGTCTACGCGGAGAGCTCAAAGATGTGTTAGCCCAAATAGTGAATCCCCCACAAGATTGTTCGGACTATATAGACTTAGTCGTTCAAATAGATCACAGACTGCAGAACAGGAAGGCCGATCGTTCCAAGTTTGATGCTCGAGTATTTTCCAAACCGCCAACTCCTTCCAAAGGAGTAGACTCCGGGGAACCCATGCAAAAAGGGGGTCTGAAAGGTCCTCTAACACAAAAGGAGCGGGAAAGGAGAAAACAGTTGCAATTATGCCTCTATTGCGGAAACTCTGGGCACTTTCTTCGAGACTGTTTGGTGAAGCCTGCCAAGAAGGCAGTAGGAGCTGCAGTTACCAAAGTTACAAACTCTGAGCAGGGAAACGACCTCGCCCGACAAGAATAGAGGTCCTCTTGCCGAGCGTGAAAACCAGTTCCGTGACCTCGCATTTCGTGATACCTATGGTCCTCATTAGCCCTGATAATCCGGATCGATTACATGCAATTGAAGCTTACGTCGACAGCGGTGCCACCGGCAATTATGTGGATCATGAAATGGTTTTGAGGATGAATCTAACTCTTTGTCCCAAGGCTGTAAAGGACGTCATTACTATGGTGGATGGTACGGAGATAGCCTCCGGGCCAGTAACGCATACCACTCAAGAAGTGACGCTAGTAAGTCAAGATGGACACCATGAGAAGATCGTGTTCGATGTGATCAAGGCCCCTCAGTTTCAGATTATTCTAGGAATACCTTGGTTAGAGAAACACAATCCTCTGATCGATTGGCGAGCAAGAACGGTCCAGTTTCCAGAATGTGTCTCTACTTGTCACCCTCCACCTGGTGTTGCACTGGCAGCAATTTCTTCAGAGACTCCCCAGTTACCTCCCGAATACCTAGAATACCAAGATGTTTTCCGGAAGGATCAGGCTAACTCTCTACCTCCTCATAGGTCTTATGACTGCCAGATCGACCTGATACCTGGATCTACTCCTCCTTGTAGTAAAATTTATGCCCTCACCGAGCCTGAGAACCTTCACCTTCGACAATACCTGGATCAATACCTGGCAAATGGGTTTATTCGTCCTTCCAAGTCCCCTGCTTCTTCAGCTTTGTTCTTCGTTCCAAAAAAGGAAGGAGACCTTAGAACTTGTATAGATTATCGCTCCCTGAACCAGATCACCGTTAAGAATAGATATCCGTTACCTTTGATCCCTGAACTCCTGGACCAAGTCAGAAAAGCATGCATATATACAAAGCTGGATCTTAGAGGAGCTTACCACTTGGTACGAGTAAAAGAGGGCGATGAATGGAAGACGGCCTTCCGCACCAAGTATGGGCTATTTGAATATCAGGTCATGCCCTTCGGACTTTGTAATGCCCCGGCCGCCTTTCAATATTTTATGAACGATGTCCTCAGAGAGCTCATAGATGTGTGTGTTGTTGTTTACATTGACGACATCCTCGTTTATTCTTCATCGGAATCTGAACATCGGAAACACGTGAAAATGGTCCTCGAAAGATTGCGTCAACACAAACTTTTCGCTAAGTTGGAAAAATGTGTTTTCAACGTGACTGAAGTTGAATTCTTGGGATTCATATTATCACCTGGCGGAGTGCGTATGGATTCAAAGAAGGTCGATGCAGTTCTCAAATGGCCATCACCATCCTCCGTAAAAGGTGTGCAAAGCATGTTAGGCTTCGCTAACTTTTACCGCAGGTTTATCCCCGAATTCTCTCGAATAGTCCAGCCCATCACTGCCTTGTTAAAGAAAAACAAACGTTTTGAATGGTCTACCGAGGCGGAACAAGCTTTCCAGGATTTGAAGACTAAATTTATCTCTGCACCAATCTTAAAACACCCTCGCCCCGAACTCCCCTACATCGTGGAAACTGATGCTTCAAGCCTTGCCATGGGGGCAGTTCTATCACAAAAGGACCCGGTAACCAATCAGTTGCATCCCGTGGCATTTTGGTCCCGCAAATTCTCGCCTCCTGAAATCAATTACACGATTACTGACAAGGAACTTCTGGCTATCAAGTCTGCCTTTAAAGCTTGGCAGCATTATCTGCTGGGGGCCCGACACACCGTTACTGTGATTACGGATCACCGAAACCTGCAATATTTGAAAACCGCAAAAGCCCAATCCTCTAGACAACTCCGTTGGGCATTATTCTTTGCCGAGTTTGACTTCATAATTACCTATCGACCTGGTACAAAAAACGGTAAAGCTGATGCCCTTTCTCGGATGGGAGTGGAAGAACACTTGATCAACCCTAAACCTGTACCAATCATTCCCGAACAAAGAATTCTGGGTGTAATCGCCACAGAATCCATAGAGGAAGTTAAGGATAAAGCCAGGCAACTTGTAACTCCAGCAGACATACAGAATTGGCATCTGCAGGGAAAGGACTTTGCAGTAAAGGACAACTTATTGTATTTCCAAGAACGATTATACCTACCCAGTACAGATTTACAGAAAAAAGTAATCTCTTGTTATCACGATTCTTTAATGGAAGGACATCCCGGTATAGCCAAGACCTCAGAAAAGATCAAGCGCTACTTCTGGTGGCCGTCTTGGAAAAAAGATATCAGAGACTTTATAATGTCCTGTGGAGTATGCGCCCAAAACAAGAGTCAAAAGGAAAGACCAGCAGGCCTCTTACGCCCTATTGACATCCCACCTCGCCCTTGGCATACGCTTTCTATGGACATCATCACCGATCTACCTCCATGCTCCGGATACAATACGATTCTAGTAATCGTGGACTTATTCTCCAAGATGGCGCATTTCATTCCGCTCAAAGGCTTGCCAACAGCAGCAACTCTGGCCCGAGAATTTCTCGAAAACATCGTCCGACTGCACGGTTTTCCTTCAGTTCTAATTTCGGATCGAGGTAGTCAATTTATTTCTCATTTTTGGCGAAGTTGCTGTCGGTCGGCTCAAATTGATGTGAGACTATCGACCAGTCACCACCCTCAGACCGACGGACAAACCGAGAGGACCAATCAAACTCTGGAACAGTATTTACGCTGCATGCTGCAACAAACTGAAAAAACTTGGAAAGACATCCTTTGGATAGCCGAATATGCCTACAATAACTCTGTCCATTCGGGAACTGGGAAAACCCCGTTTTTTCTTTTGTACGGCAGTCACCCTCGAACCTCGGAGTTGGATCCCCTCCAAGATCTTGAAACACCAGCAGTAGACTACCTGCATTCTACAATCACCCAAGCCTTTAAGGAAGCTGTTTCTCACCTTCAAAGGGCTAAAGAACAATACAAGAAAGGAGCAGATGAACATCGGAAGGAAGCCCCTCAATATCAAGTAGGGGATCAAGTCTGGTTATCCACCAAATATCTACCTCTAAAAGGGCCACGCACATTCAACCCAAGATACCTTGGTCCCTATTCCATCACTACCATAGTAAACCCAGTAGCGGTCAAGTTGGACTTGCCCCCGCACATGAAGATACATCCGGTCTTCCACGTCTCTCTATTTAAACCCGTGCAACCTCAAACCCGACTAACCAAATCTCCAAAACCTATCCTAGTTGATGGAGAACTCGAGTTTGAAGTCAAAAGCATTCTGGACTCCAAGATCTCCAAATCTAAACTATTCTACCTAATTGACTGGAAAGGCTACGGCCCCCAAGAGAGATCCTGGGAACCTGCTGAATATGTCCACGCTCCTCGCCTAATCAAAAGATTTCACCGAACATTTCCTGACAAGCCAAAACCCCCGGAGAAGCCCAGTTTGGGAGGGGCCTTGAGGGGGGGTACTGTCATGATCTCTGCTTCCAAAAGGTCAGGGTTTTCCCAACTCCCTTGGAAGCAGATCCATAACCCAGGTTCCGAGTGCCAACCAGTCCCAATTGGGACCTTTTGGACCCAGTCCTGGCGCCAGTGGCACCAGGCTCATAAATACGCCCAGTCCCAGCGCTGGAAGCGCCGGGCTCATAATGCTTGGGTGGACTTACCTGCAGCAGACCATGCTGCTTACTTGCCTGCCAGTTGAGTCTCTGATCCTCTTCTGTTTGGAACTACTTTTCCTGTTGGGTGGGGCAGGAGCCACTCCCTAGATTCAGAACACTGGAACTCTTCTGGAAAGCAGGAACTCTTTTCTTAGGCGTGGCTGTGGAAGGAGACACCTAAGCACTACAGGAGGCTATTTATACCACACCCGATGGATGAATCTTGCTTTGCATTATTCTGCATCCTCAGCAGCAGAACGCTCATCGTGTCTTCTGCATCTGATCCTGGGCCTAAGGAAAAAGGCTTACCATTCTGAATCCAGTCTTCAGCAACGCCTATAAAGACAAGAAAGAACAGGTTAGCATTACGGTCTTCAGTGACAGCTCTTCACTTACCTGGTCCATCGGCTGTCACCAACGCCTCGCGCTGCATTCCGGCATCTGAAAGACAAAGGCTTACCTACTCTTCGTGCGCTCCGGAGGTCTTCACACTGCATTCCGGCATCTGAAAGACAAAAGCTTACCAACTCTTGGCACGCTCCGAAGGCCTTCGGCGCTGCATCCCACATCTGAAAGACAAAACAAGGTGCGTTTAAATACATTGGGGAACTTTAATACTCACGTGCCATTACTCCTTTCCACATCTAACCCAGTGGGTATTCCGGCACCCTGCAGCCGCCCCGAACTTGTACCTGCAAAATAAAAAGACAGTTAGAGCGCATCGTGAAGCAGGCAACAAGCGCTTACTTACGTGCTTCCAGGCGCTTCTATTCATCACACGGGCTCCATCTTCAACTCACTTCAGCCCGCCATCCGCCATCGCCGGAACCCTGCAAAACAAGAGACATCATTACTAAAGACTTTAAAGACATTAGAATTACTCGAAACTTACCGTTCGTGCAGTAAACGACGGACAGCAGTCCTCTGAACTCAAGAGGCCTGCTCCCCTTATCCAGTGAAGAAACTGGTTACAGCACCCTGCCTCGAGGCAGATGGAGAGCACGGCGTTCACTTACCTAAGACATCTTACCCTTCGAGCCAGACATACAGTGCACAGAGGTCCAGCCCAAAGAGCCAGCCGTGTGTTACACATCACCTTTGAAGATACGGTATACGCCCAGTCAAGACCGGCGCCTCTACGGGAATCAGGTGAGCGTTACACCACCCCTCTGTCCCTCCACCTCTGACTGAAGTACCACACCCCTGTGCTGTACCTTGGAATCCCTTTAAAGTCAGAGAGCGTCTCCACCTGGCGACTCTGAACGCCCGCTCAGCCAAGAAACACTCTGGTGACATCTGCTTCCTTCTTGAAGCCACTGACCTTGACATTCTCGCTCTTACTGAGATATGGTTCAATGCCAGCTCAGTCACTGCTTTTGACTCCCTCCTATCTGACGGCTTTAAGATAATTTCTAAGCCTCAACCTCACTGTGCTGGCAGTGGGGTTGCCTTAATCTTCCCTGAGTGGGTTGTTTCTTCCATCTTACTCACTCAGCCCCACTCTTCCCTTGAGAGCCTGTCATGCAAATTGGTTATTTCTCCCTCCAAAACCATTTACCGGCCTCCAGGCACCACCTTCATGTTCCTCTCTGAATGGGCTGATTTATGTTCCTCCTTACTCTCAACCTCTTCCAACCTCCTGCTCCTGGGTGACTGTAACATCCAATTGGACTCCCCTGGCACAGCATCCACTCTTCATTGACCCCCGCACCTCTCTATCCCTCTCTATTCTCCCTTCTGGTCCAACCCACTCTGCTTGACACACTCTGGACTCCCTCATCCACTCCGAACTCCCTCTCTCATCTCGCCTGTCCATCACCAACAACCTTGATGTTCTTGCCCAGTCATGAGGATTTGCTTGAAACCCGCCTCTAAGCGCAACACTTGGTACGACTCCGAAGTTGCAGACCTGAAACGAAAGTGCAGAGCTGCAGAAAGGAAGTGGCAAACCTCAGGCTCAAAAAGCAATACAGACTCTCTTGTTTGTTTTTTGTTTATTTTTAGCGCGTGCCAAGGTATCAGGGCACGGGAACAAGGATATTTTAGGCTTACATAGTTACATAATATGACACAAGGAATTTACAGCAATACAGTTTACATGCTTATTACATGAAGAGCATACAGTTATCGTACATAGAACATAGTATATGTGATAGTGAAGATGGCCATGTTGGCAATTTTCATGAGAGAGCAAATAGCATAACATACAGTAATATCTGCAGATGAAAGTCAAGAGTGTTTGTTGGTCTAGGGGAGAAGTCGGGAGGGGCTGATAAGAAGACCTTCTCTCTCTCTAGGCCAGGTTTCAGAGATCATTCGATTTAAACCAATTGATAATGTTGCACCTGAAATGTTGGTATGTTTGGATAACCCTCAGGCACGGAGGCAGGGAGTTCCAAAGTTGGGCGGCTTTAACATGGAAGCTATTACCGCCAATGGTCACTCGTTTGAATGGAGGAACATTTCTCTATGCGTAACAAGAAAAAAGCCCACATTCAGGCACGGGTATTTGGCACAGCCAACAACACGTCTGAGCTTTTCAAAATCTGCAGGGAACTTGCCACCCCTTCAGCAGCATCCTTCGCCCCTATTCCTTCTCAGGCCCTCTGCAACACACTCACCACTCACTGCACCACCAAAACCCAGGACATCATGAACAACCTCGTCACCTACTCTCCCAACACATCCCTCACCCCCTTGCCTCCCTTGGCCACTCACCCTCCTCCTTCTCCTCCATTGCCCTTGTCTCACTGGAAGAAGTCACCAGAGTTGTCCACTCCATGAAGGTCTCTTCCAAACAGGTTTCCCCTTGCTCATCCAGAACCCTCAAGGACAACATTAGCTCTCTTGCCCCTATACTCACTGATCTCTGTAACCACTCCTTTGCTACGGGTTCTTTCCCTTCCTCCCTCAAGCACTCCCTTGTGTGTCCCCTCCTTAAAAAAACATCAACAGACCCTTCCTATCCATTTGACTACCGCCCTATCTCCACCACCCCCTTCCTGCTGGAGAGGTTGGCCCTGTCCCAACTCAAATCTCACACTGAACTTGTTGGCAGTCTCCACGACCATCAATCTGGATTCCGAGCATCCAGAGGCACGAAAACTGCTCTTCTGAACACCTGTGAAGAACTGCTTGCATCCCTCAATTCCAACTCCCCTGCTGTCCTCATCCTTCTTGATCTCCTCTGCTTTTGACACGGTCAACCACTCCATCCTCCTACAAAGGTTCCATGATACCCTTGGTATCTCGGAGTAGGTACTGGACTGGCTGACCTCCTTCCTAATTGATGGCTCCTCCCAAGTCATCCTGGGCACCTTCTGCTCTCCTACTTCCTTCTCCACCTCTGGTGTCCCCCAGGTCTCTATTATCTCGCCTTGTCTATTTAACATCTACCTTACTCAGCTGCTACTCCTCATCTCCTCCTACTCCCCAACTTCCAGTGTATATGCTGATGACACACAACTCTTCTTCAAACTTCCTGCTGACCTTCTTGCACCTGACTGCCTTTCTGCCATCTAGGGCTGGTGCACCTCCAATGAACTCTGCCTCATGGCTGCAAAACAGAGATCCTTCTGATTGGGACCCCTGCACCGACGTCTTCCCTTCGCTCTAGCCTTCTTCCATGGGCTATCCCCCTGCTCCCTCTTCTGAAGTCAGAAACTGCTGAGTCATCTTCTCCTCTCTCTCCTTCCTCCCTCACCCTCAGGAAATTGCCAAGAAGTCCCACTTTCAGCCCTTCCTTCTGAAAGGATTTCTACCTTTTCTCACCTTTCCTCAGAAGCTCAATGTTACCTGAGCCCTGGTTCCCTCTAGGCTTGACTATTGCAATAGCCTCCGCCTGAATCTACTTTCTTCCACTCTGCCACCCCTCCAGCTAATCCAGAATAGGGCAGCAAGACTTATCCTTGGCTTCAAGCCCTAGGGCCGCATCTCTCCTGCCCTAAAAAGTCTTCACTGGCTCCTGGTTGCTTCAGAGATTAAGTTAAAATCCCTCTGTATCATGATGATTGAGGAAGTAAACAAAATGTTACAGGCCGATATTATCGAGCCTTCTTCGAGCCCATGGTCCTCTCCTATCGTATTGGTCACTAAACCTGACCGTTCCTGGAGGTTCTGCATTGACTTCCGGCAGGGGAATGCGATTTCTGACTTCGATGCCTACCCCATGGCACACTTCGATGATCTAATTGATAAACTCGGAGCAACCACCTTTCTATCCACCCTAGACTTAACAAAAGGATACTGACAAGTCCCAGTATATGGGCCAGATAAGGAAAAGACGGCCCTAGGACTGTTTCAATTCAAAGTCCTTCATTTCGGCTTACACGGCGCACCAGCCACTTTCCAACGCCTAATGGATAAAATCATGCTTCCCTATTCCGATTTCTGTGGAGCTTACATTGACGATGTTGTCATTTATAGTAAAACCTGGGAAGGCCATCTTTTCCATCTTCACACGATTATGAGAGTCCTCAGGGAGGCCGGCCTAACTGCTAATCCATCTAAATGCAAACGGGCACAATCAGCCATAAAATATCTTGGCTTCTTTGTAGGGAATGGGAATGTACATCCTCAACATGAGAAAGTGAACGCCGTCCTAGATACACCCACACCGAAAATTAAGGGAGATCGTTGAGCCTTTTTAAGGTTAATAGGATATTACTGAAGGTTTATCCCACATTTTTCAGACAAAACAGCTAAGCTGACCGATAAACTCAAGAATGCCGAACCCCAGAAACTGCAATTGATTGACGAGGATGATATATGTTAGAACACCTTAAAGCAAACTCTGTGCCAAACCCAATCCTAAAGGTAGTAGATTTCTCTAAAGATTTCATATTGCAAACGGACGCCTCCCTTACAGGGTTAGGAGCAGTCCGATCGCCGGTTTGAGACATATTAGAACATCCCATCTTATTTGCAAGTTGCAAGCTTTCCCACGTGAAAAAAATTACTCTGTGGTAGAATTATAGGCCCTGGCCATCAAGTGGGCCATCCTCCACCTTAGATACTACCTCTTGGGAAGAAAGTTCACTTTAATCACAGACCACTCCCCTCTAGTTTAGATTAGCCAACGCAAAGATTCAAACCCTTGTGGCAATGGTTTTTAGACCTTCAACCCTTCCGCTTCACGGTGGAACACCGAAAAAGGTAAGGATCGGGGAATGTAGATGTCCTTTCCCGGTTTCCCTGTGAAGCAGATGCGGCTACATCGCATGGACGAAGGGTATGTGAGAAACCTGAAGGTGTCTAATCCGCTAGTCCCTGGAGATCTGTCATCCAGGTGGCCAGGACACACTCATTGCTATTGGATCCAGTTCCTGGCGGTGAACCAGTGGGGGAGGATCACGTGGATGGGGGGTCTTTGGGGAGTGGAAGTGGGATACCGAAGGGTGAGATGCGGTACCCCCTTCCTTATACCTTTTTGCCATCCTACCCTGTAGGTTACTTAGATGCTCTACCCAACTTTTCCAACACAAACACTTTTTCAAACTGTGACAAACAACAGACTAACACCTGATCCGTTTACCTGACATATCCCAACACAAGGGTCAGGCAGAGTCAGGCAATTGCCGATAATTACACGCTGCCCTTTCCCTTCCCCACAGGGATAAAAGGCAGAGCACAAGAGCATACTGGGAGAAAGGCTGAACACACGAGAGAACAGCTATTCCGGACCGGCAGCTCAAGCAAAGGAGAAAGGCGGCAAGCTCTGAAAGGACGACGAGGAGGGAATTGCCCTTGCCCTTTTCAACTCAGCCCCGCAAAGCCTTCGAAAGGAGAATCATAAGACCGGGAAGTCCAGCTGGTGTGTGGTGTGACAGGTGTCAACGGCACACAGGGCCCTCCCGCGCTGATAACCAAAGCGGGGAGCAGCGCTTGCCACCGTGGTGCTGTCCTGGACTCCCAAAACAAGAGAGTCCAGCACAGCCGGTGAGTCAGAGGAAACTGATCTTAAACCAAACTCTGCTGGACATAAGGTTACAAGCAGCAACATTTGAACAAAGAAATTGTGTTTATGAACTTTAAAGAAAGCCCAGTTGAGGTCCAGGTGCAAAGGGGTCCGGCGCCACCTGGGCGCTCATTCGAAAGACTCTGACCAGGACCTGTTTTGAAACCACATGTACCAAGGGACCTTGGGGTAGGCCGGTGTGAGATGTCAAAGTGGTCATACGAGGGTCGAGCAAAATCCTGCATACAGTCGTAAACCCTTGACATGTGGAACAAACAAAAGTGAATTGTGTTACCAAGAACTGTGTGAAGCCTGACTGGGGATAAAACCCGGACATAGGTAAAGGGAAGAACCTAAGGGGTCTACAGAGACTATCTTGATATTGTGGCAACTGTGAACCCGACAGAGGGATGCCAAGAGAAAGCTTGGGGAAGGGAGACCCCGCTTTCTGATGAGATTATGAACATTGTGAAGTAAGGCAAGTGTGAACCCCACGGAGGGGTGGCGAAAGAAAGCTAGGGGAAATGACCCTTGCTTTCCTGATGAGATGCCGGAATCATGAACTGTGTTTGAATGGCTATGTGAACGAAAATAACTTTTTGTTTGTAGTTTTGTGGCATCAGCCCCTCTGAGGCAAGAGACTTGGCCACAGAAGGTCCAGATATTATCGAAGGGAGCTGTAAACTCGTGCCTGAAGGCCCAGAAATGTGCTGTGCTCCAGAGTCCCACCTTATCCTGTGGTTAACATGTGGGGAAGGGAGACCCCGGGCATTACATCCTGACTTAACATTTTGTGAACACTTCTTTCTTTTCTGGTGAACATTGTTAGGGAGAATTCTCTGTTTAGGCTGAATTTCCTAACCTAGTGAGTCCCCCAGCAGCTTTGCTGGATTTTAGGGGTTTATTTTTTTCTCCTGCCAAGAGTGAGACTCTTTTACCCTCACTCCTGGGCATGATTTGAGTGTGGTTCTTTGACTCTAGATGTGTTTAATGGGCTAGGGGGTCTTTTACGCCATAGGGTCTCATGTGTTTTTACTATGTGTGTTACACAGCACCCTCCGTGCAGTATCACAGGGGTGTCATAGTGACACCCCACCATAGACTCCATACCCTGGGACTGACTACTGTCTCCCAGGGCATGTAAAGTCACCATTGGCTTTACTAGTCCCAAGTTATTAACAGAAACCAGAACAAACCATCATATTGTGGACGTACTGGTCAGGGCAATTCGATTGCCCTGGGGTCTGTTAGTCGAGGGGGCACGTCTCCATCCCCCCTGATCGAGTTTTGGCTGGTGGCAGTGGAAACTACTTTTTATATTCGACCGCAAATATTTTCCTATGGGATTTTCCCATTGTTCGAGGCTACCAACTTTAATTATTTAATTCTCATAGCCTCAAACATACTGCCGGTTTATTTATTTAATATTAATTCGCCGGTTGGTATTTTTTGCCAGGACTCGATTCTAAAATGGCGTTTGTGTTCTCTTCTGTGACTCCAACCGAGTCGAGCCCTTTGTTCCACTTTTTGGCGGGCTTCTCCACAGAAGCCTCCAAAAGTGGTGCCACTCTGTCTGGGTACCAAAGGGGCTGTGGGAGGGGGTTAAGGCACCCTGGACTGAGTTACCTTGGTAACTCAAGTCGCACTCTTGTGTGATTGGCCCAAGTGGTGAGCCGGCCGGATCACCACTTAGCATGTTTGATTGACAGCTAGGCTGAGTGAATGGGGGTATGCTGCATAAAAGCAGTGCTTTGGGGACTGGAACTTGAGAAGTCGCCACAGGACCTAAGAATCCGATGAGGGAGAAGCTGAGCCGATCTGCTCCGACGACACCACCGGTGGAGCCCTGCTGAACTGTCTCATCACTTTTCCCAACGACAGAGGAGATCTCCAACCCGGAGAGTCTTCTTCCTTCGACTGGTGGGGATAACCAGCATGCTTCCTTTTTTGCCTCCTGGAGCATCTCGTGGCCGTCTTGCCTGTCCCAAGCACCCCGGCAAACGGGATACCATGTTTTACCACTACCGCGAATCAAAGGGTAGTACCTTTAACCGGAAAACTCTGCGGCTGGTTTCTTCCCTGGCAGTGCAACGACCTTCATCTTTCCTCCACGTCGAGATCTTCTCTTCCTCTGGACGACGCTGCGACTTGCACCCGTTGCCAGGAACAACTGCCCCCGCTGGAGGATCCTTTCCACATAAGGTACTGTGTTCCGCCTGCCTTCCCTTGCAACCGACTGTATGGGGTAGATTTAGCTCCCGGCTTTCGAACCTGGGTTAGCCTGGGACACCCTGGCTAAACTTTTCTGAGCCTAACTAAAACCTTTCTGAACTCCCTGCAAGACTTTTTAAGCCTGTTGTCATTGTGTGATCTTAGGTGCATTTGTGCCCTGCTCTCTCCAAGAGTGGGCCCGGCCTATGGAGTTTGGCTCACAAGTAACTTTTGACTTTCCTGCCTTGCTTAAGAGTTCCTAAATATTAGTGTGGTGTATTTTCCTGCATTCTGCCTTTTTCCCTCTCTTTTTCGTTAACTTATTGGAGTGCCATCTATAGTTAAGCGCTCACCTCTGTCTGGAAATAAGTGGTGTTAAGTAAGACTTGTCTGATAAGGAATAAGGGATGTATATGTAATAATAGTAACTGTGTTTAGAGTGATTTACAATAATAGTGCTGGAGTGTTTCAATCAGTGTGTTTTTAAATAAATAATTATATACCTTGATACCAAAGCTCTGGTCAGTGTTTGCTTGTGCTATTGTGTCTGAGTGCCTATTGTGTATACTTTGCTTACTGCCTAACTCTTCTTGAAGGAAGTCTGACTGCTCAGCCACAGCTACCAGGTAAATCTGGGTGGTACAGACTGCTACCAAGTGGGTTTACTGCTAACACCTGTAGTCCTAAATCTTTTGCAGTGTTCCCAAAGGGAACTGCACAGGTTTCTGCCTAACAAACATTATCCCACACTGTTTTTGTAATTTAGCGGTAGGGATTGGCAATAGGGTTTTCTTAGTAAAGGCCCTTTTATTTGACAAGATGCCACTAGGGCTGCCTTAGTATTATTTGATGGTCGTAGCTGGCTCCCATCTTAGATTTAGGTTTAGATTAGGCATTTATCCCACCCATTTGTGCAGTTTAATAAATACCCTTGAAGTGGTTGAAGGTTTTGTTTCTGAGCTATTACCTAACTTGGTGGTATTTTACTATCGTGGTATATTGGCAGTAAATTGGCACTATCTTATTTTGGTGGTGAATTAGTGGTGAGCATATTCATAACACTGCCCTATATGATAAGACAAACCTTCCCCGTTTTATAACTATGCCCTATACTAGGGCTGACTGTAGGCATCCACCCAGGCTTAGCACATTTAGAGGGAACCCAGTAAGGTCATAAGTGATGTATAAACTGTGCATAGATTGTATATACCTTGTGCTAATGACTTATCTACAAAATTAGCCTACGCCTTTGAAAGGCCCCAGCATGCATGGCTGAATGCACTCATTCAACACACCAGCTTTCTAACTTATATATATCTATTTCTCCCTTTTGTTTCTTATTTTACCTGCAGCAGTAAACACTTTTACCGCCATGATATAATCTCCACAGTGTCTCCTGGTTACTTTCCCACACTGAAATAGTGATCATCAGACATATGAGAAGAAAAAAAAACAATAGAAACCAACTTTGCTTCTGTTATTGCAGTTATTATTTTTGTAATCCTGCTATTTATAAAACAAGAAACAAAACATTACATTTCATTATAATACAGTTATGAGCTCTTACCAACGGATCGACACCGCTACGGTTATCTAAGACACAAAATATAAACGTGCATTGCAAACATTATTTTTTCCAGTTCCCAGTGTGCGAAATAAAACCACAATGACCCATTTGAAAATAATGACCTATTCTTGTCTAAACAGTCACAGAGATAACAGGCAGTCATCCAACGCTCTCCTCAATTCCACAAATACATATGTAATGAGTTGAAGTAGCTGTGTCTTATCTGCGCTACCATTTTTTTTTTTACTCATGCCTGTCTGCAATGAAGGCTTCCCAAGCCCTGCACGATCACTAGCACTCCCGAGAAGTGGCCTTGGACTCCCAAGCAGACTAGGACTGTGGCCTTTGAATCCTCCCGGCAGCAAAGCAGAAGCACCCAGTAGAAGCGCAGGAAAGAAAGAGACCCAGCCCCTCAGTTCATCTCCTATTTATTTAAGCTGCCTGTCAATCAAGACGAAATGTGCCTCCTTTCTGACGTGTCTTAGCAACTCCTAAGCTCCTGATTGCACTGTCCAATCACTCACGAGAACATGTATGTGTAGCAACTTATTTCCTGCACAAAGAAATCTCAGAACACAGAAAGACAGCCATTCATTTTTTTTACAGTGCATCTCCTTTCCACGAGTGAAAAGAGAGAAAAAAAAACAAGACAGAATGTCCATCCGTGTTCACTGACATTGCATTGCACTGTTAATCAGGAGAACTAATTAGTTACTGGGGTGTCATTTAATAGGGAAGTTAGTTAATATGGGTTATTTGTCCTAATGCAACTTTACACAGATGGGAATTCTCATAATTTCGTAAGTGTAAATGCACTTTGAATCCACTGTCTTTCTGCAAACATTCTGCTTTACAATTGAAGGCCTAATTCACTGTTATGACTCCATGTCGCATTTCACCTGCTTTACATCATTTACCATCTCTTTTCTGCATTTACACTAATCCCACTGAAAGTGCTGTCCTGTGATCCCACTTACCCATTTAACTGGCTGTTTTTATTGAAATCACGGTAATCTGCACTCATTTTGCTGGCTGCTTTTAAAATGACTGCCATAGATCCCTACATATGCCCTCCCTTTCTGACAACTATGACCGCTCGCGATGTTATAGCTGGAGGAACCACGTCATCAATTAAAATGCATGTGTCACAGGATACTTCTCCTTCCCCATCGCTGCCAATAGCATGACTAACACCCTTATCTTGACAGTAAGAGCAAACAACCATCTCCCCATTAATACAAGCAAGATGGCCAAACACACTGTACCTCTTTCCACCCAGGTCCCCCAGTTGAAAGTGTCCACCTCCATCATGCCCAGGCTATTCACAATAATATTGTTCTTCAAATTCATTCTAATGATGTGCTTTTCCTTATGGCTCAACCAAAATTCAATATCTGGGTCAATCAGGAACAAGCACCTCTGAAAAAACTTGATATTCTCCACTTTGCCTTCCCACATATTATCAGCATCATGGAATAAAGTTAATCCCCCTACTGACACAATTGTGTCCTTTGGAACAGATATATAAAACGCACTGTATTTCAACTGTTTGACAATGAAAGTTCCATGATTCAGATGTGTGATTGTGTAATTTTTCAAAGAGGTATTTACCAACCAATTATTTTTAATTAGCCTGGCTTGTGACAGTTTCTCAATCCCTGAATTACTAATGATCACTTCACATCCTCCCGACACCCCTGGATCAGGTTTCAACCCGCAGATAGCATCTGCTGCATCAGGAGCAAATGGTTTACCTGGACACATGTAGTTTTGTTGTTTAAACTTTATACATGTATCCAAATTCGGAATCAAGTAAACATCAGGTTCCCAGGACTGAAATGCTACCATCTCTGGAGTTTTAATCTTCACATATTTGTCATTCTGCCAGAATCCCAAAGAACGCATAGTAAAAACCCAACCTCCATTCTCTCTATATTTACATACAATGGCACTGCGCTCCCCATCTCAAATGCAATCTTGATCTGTACCATTTCCACTTCTCTTTGCGTGATTTTAGCCAACATTTGGTGGATGATCTCAGATGATACAAAGTACAATGGTATATGTCCCTGTATCAACTGCGAAATTGTTTGTTTGTTTGTTTATTTATTTATTGTGCGCACCGGACCCTGAGGTAGCAGGGCGCGCAAGAGACAAAGAGGTTTACAGCTTGGTTACAGACGTTACAAGTTACAAAGCAGGCAAAGAGGACATTTCTTGACTCTGCAAGGTGAGACAAGTACAAGTGCAGATAAGGCGCAGCCAAGCAGTCGAATCTATGACTAGCGTTTACAAAAAAGCAGGTCATTGCGTGTCAGGTGAAGTAAGAGTGGAGGTGCGAGGGGGAGAGTGCCATTTATATCGCATTCTCGGTGAGCCATTTTATGGTATTCTTTCTGAAGTTGTTGAACGTTTGGTCTGATCGAAGTGCATGAGGTAGGGCGTTCCATAATTGAGCTGCCTTGACGGGGAAGCTGGATCCTCCAATAGTGGTTAGTTTAAATCTGGGCACTATGAGGCAGTTAGGGCTGACTGTCCTTGTAAGTCTAGTGGGATTTATTTTGTTAAAACGTTCTGTAAGGTAGCAGGGGGCTTTGTTATTTAAGCATTTGTGGATGAGGGAGGCAGATTTGAGGTTGATTTTTTCTTGGGTGGAGAGCCATTTGTGTTTATGTCTTATTTCTGAGATATGTGCTCTTCTAGGCATACTTAGGGCCGCTCTAAGTACATTATTTTGGAGCACTTGAATTCTATTGATGATTTGTTTAGTTGTCCCTATGTAAATGGCGTTGCAATAGTCTAATCTTGATAAGATGAGGGCTCTGGCTAGGATAAGACAGCTGTCATCCGATAAGAATTGTTTCCCGGCTCGTATTAATTTACATGTATAGGCCGTAGATGAGGCCAGTGAGTTCACCTGTTTGGTTAAGGATAGTGTCGAATTAAGGTAAAAACCAAGGGTTTTTACTTCTCTGGCGACCTTGATAGTGTTGCCATCGATGATGAAGGTTGAGTAGTTTTGGTTGAGTTTGGAGATGTGGGCTGTGGTGCCCAGGATGATGAGCTCTGTTTTGTCATCGTTCAAGCATAGGCCATGGTTAGCCATCCATGCTTGAACAATGCTATAGACTCTGTTCACCAAAGCCAGATCTTCAACGTAATCCCCAGTAAGTGGTAGGAGAATCTGGGTATCGTCTGCGTAGTTGGTATAGGTGATACCCAGATTGTCGAGATCGTCAAAGAGTGGCTTGGTGAAGATATTATAAAGTGTTGGCGAGACACAGGATCCCTGGGGCACTCCGCAGGTGATAGGTATCGGGTCTGCTGCCGCTGCGGGGGAGAACACCCTCATGGTCCTGTCACTAAGGAATGACAGTATCCAGACTACAGCCTCTCCTGAGAAGTGGGCTGCCGAGTCCAAGTGATTACATAGGACTCTATGGTCCACCAAATCAAAGGCGGCTGAGAGGTCTAGAAGGAGGAGGAGAGCTAATTTGCCCTCGTCTCTGAGTGAGTCTATTTGGGCCTTTAAGTCAATAAGGGCAGTCTCTGTGCCATGTTGCGGTCGGAAACCGGATTGGCGGGTGCCAAGGAGATGGTTCATCTCAAGGAAGGTCTGGATTTGGGTGTACGCTACCTTGTCTAATATTTTTAGTAAGAAAGGCACCGTGGTGATGGGTCTATAATTTGTGGGAATGTTGGGGTCCAATGTTTGTTTTTTCAGAAGGGGGAGTACCCAGGATTCCTTTAGGTTGCGTGGGATGGTGCCCGTAGTGAAGGAGGCATTAATACGTTTTGTGAAGAAGGGGGCTAGATCTCTAGCCGCGTCCTTGATCAGTTGTGCGGGGCATTGGTCACCTTTGCAGTTAGACGGTTTAAGAGTCAGAATAGTCTTCACTACTTCAATTACTGAGACCTTGGAGAAATGGAATTGGGTAGATTCTTTGGGTTTGGGTGTGGGAGTTTTGTCCAAAGGAGGTTGGGTAGGTAATGAGGCTTTCTTTAGGGCAATTTTAGTTTGGAGATTGGTCACTTTGTTGGTTAGTGCCAGTTGTATGTCTGTACACCAGGTTTTATCTTTAATGGATTCATCCTGTACTGCGATAGGAGTTTCCAATTCTTTTAGGATGGAGAAGAGCTCCTTCATACTGGAGTTGGCTTGGGTGATCCTGTTGTTATAAGTTTCTTGTTTGGCCAGGATGATATCTTTTTTGTATTGCGAAGAGATGGTTATTAGGTAAGTTTTATTTTCAACGGTAGGATGCCGGTCCCATGCCGTTTCGCATTTTCTCTTCTGTAGTCTTAGTTTTTTTTAAGTGGGGTGTAAACCAGGAGTTCAGGTGCTTTTTTGGTTTGCTGTTCCTAAGTTTAAGCCGAGCAACTCTGTCGAGAGCAATGGACATACCATTACTGAATTCCTCCACTAGGATGCCTGGGTCGGTATGGTCTGGTAGAGAATTAAGTTTGGGTAGGATGTGGGGCAGAATATTATCCGCTGTGTTATTTTTCTTATTTCTGGTTAAAGTGGGTATGGCGGGAGTGGGTGTTAAAGCTATGGGTCTTTGAGTGTTGAGGGTGAAGGAGATAAGGTGATCGTCTGTCCATATTTGGGGGGCAATGGCTGTTATAGAGGGGTTACAGTTGTGACTGGCAATCCAGTCAAGAGTTCTCCCTTTGGTATGGGTGGGAGTATTCACGATCTGCGTGAACCCTAGTTCTGACAAGGTTTTGGCTACGGTGGTGGCCTGGTGGTCATTGATATCGTTGTACCCTAGGTTGAAGTCTCCTAGCACTAAGGTTTGAGAGGAATTTTTTAGCTTCTCGGAGATAACAGTGGTGATATCTTCATTGAAGGTACTGATGGGGCCTGGGGGTCCATAGAGGAGGTAGATATTTAGTGTTTGAGAATTGGCGGTGGGTAGTTTGATAGAAAGAAGCTCACAGGATTTAAGGTAAGGTGTGGAAGTGATTCTCATAGAGAGATTAGATTTCGCGATAATTGCTATTCCTCCACCTCGTGCATCTGGTCTGTCAGCTCTGAGGATGGTATATTTTCTGGGACTGCCAGAGTGAGTGCAGGACCTGCTGCCTCGTGGAGCCATGATTCAGTAATGGCGATGAAGTCAAGGTCATTTTCCCGTATGACATCTGCTATGTCAGTAGCATGAGCGACTAATGATCTGGCATTGATCAATGCAGCTTTTAATTCAGGTTCTAGCTGCACTGTGAGAGGCAGGTTGGCCATAGGTTTATTAATGTTAGGGTAGAGTTTGCGTCTGGGAGGGGCGATGGTTTCCAATGGTGGAAGTAGTTTTGGCCGAAGGTGATCCAGGTTGATGTTATATTTAATGATAGGTTCGAATATTTTGGGTAGTTGAGCGCAGAGTCTAAGGTTCCTCTGTGCTGGGTTGCAAGGTTTGGAGATACATTGTATGTGGGCTCCTAGGCCCTCTATGGACAGAAATGTTGGCATGGTCATATAGACGGTGGTGGTGAGTATAAATATCAGGTTGGTGAGTGATGCTTGGTGGACTAGGTTAGGCAGGTAGGAGTACATGGTGTTACTACTAGTTGAGCTAGGGAAACTGGGCTTAAATGCCGTGGTTGGATACTGGACAGAGTAGGCTAAGTACAACCATCAAATACAAGGCAGAATGGGCTGAATGCGGCAAAACATATACTGGGCTAAAAGCAGCAATCAAATACTAGGCTAAAAGCAGCAATCAAATACTGGGCTAAATGCAGCAATCAAATACTAGGCTAAAAGCAGCAGTCAAGTACTGGCCTAAGAACAGCGATCAAATACTGGGCTAAAGGCAGCAATCAATCAAATACTGGGCTAAATGCAGCAATCAAATACCAGGCTAAAAGCAGCAATCAAATGCTAGGCTATAGCAGCAGTCAAATACTGGGCTAAAAGCAGCCGTCAAGTACTGGGCTAAGAACAGCGATCAAATACTGGGCTAAATGCAGCAATCAAATACTATGCTAAAAGCAGCAGTCTAGTACTGGGCTACTGCGGCAAACAAATATTGGGCTACAGTGTTTGTAGCACTGTAATTGTAACAGTGGGTTACCGTAGTAATAGAGTAAGTAGTAAAAGAATTCAGAAATTGCAATCTGAAATTCTCCCATATACTTTTCCAATAACCTATCAACAGGATTGACAATGTTTATGATGTCACTTAACATCCGGTCATGTTTAACCACAACATTTATGCTGTGTTGCATTATTTCAGACTGCTCATTTAATATGACAGCAGTCTCATTTATGAACTTCACCTGTTCATTCAGTCCAACTCTGACTTCATCTAAGGTCCTTTGACTAATGTCTAAATCAAAACTTAATTGTTGTGCCTTGGCACTCAATGTCCCCACTGAAATCGCACTGGCTGTAGACATAGTGGTGCCCACCACAGCCCCAATAATAGTAATTACGTCAGAAGCCACAAGCAATACTGCTACCTGCTTCCCCGTCCTTTTTTTTTAAATATCTGATGAATTCACAAAGTTTTCTCCAACTGCATGGCAATATCTCTGACTGATTGCCGGACATCCTCTTTTCGCAGGTCCAACCATTCTCTTATCTGGTCGGATGCAATCACTGATTTATTCATAAATGTATCAACCATATTATCAGGGTTTAAATTAATGTACATGTTCTGGTATACCAGCCACCAGCCTTCTGTTTCCCAGGATAAATCCAGGTGCTGGTCCGGGTTCAATGATGACTTGTGCTCCTACAACTTTCATTTCCGACACGTCCACTATGAGTAGCACGGCAAGTATCCAGTTCTCAGGTCTGGTCATCATCGCCTTCTTTTTTGTAGACTTTGCCTTCACCCCCATTCTTCGGTCTGAGACTTCCCCGGGGCCTCCTTTCATGGTCTCTGATCCTGTGGCCTCTGATCCTGTGGCCTCCGATCCCGTGTCTAGGAACCGGCCCTGCCGGGGTAATATCTTAGTTGTATCTAAAGTGAATAGAAAAGAACCAGGTTAAGTACATAGCATAAAACAATTTTTTATCCCTTTTTCACTACTTGCCTTGAAAAGAAATGTGGCCAAAACAACATAGCTCCCTGAATTTGCAACTTGGGATACCTGCAATTAAACACATATTACAAAGAAACAAAACAACATTTTACACTTTGCATCACAATAAATCCCTACCAACTACACACCCCTCCATAATATTTACATTTCCATTCCCCCTCATCATGTTTCCTTGTTTATTTAATACCCATGCAGAAAAACCTTACCACACCACATTATGATAGCTCAGTCTAATTCAGTGCCTCCTCTAGAAACGAATGTACCATTTGTAAAGGTTACCTGTGGTACTTCTGTTCGCTTCTACTTGCTCATCACTCATGGAGTGAAACTATCTTTTCTGTCATCATGTTACCTGTGTGTCTGTTCGCTGTGTCTGCCAACAGACAAAACCCCTATGCTTTTATGATTATTACCTCAATTGCACTGTTAGCTTTATTTTCATTGCATCCAGTACATTCAACTAGTCTCAACTCACTCAAGCCTTCTCACCTCATGCTTTGGGTGGCATGGTTTAATTTGGTTGACATGCACACTCTGCTCTGTCACCATTTCGCTCTCCTTCTTGATGATTTTATACACTACAGGGGATAGTTTATCTACAATTTCAAACGGCCCTTGCCATGCCACAAGAAATTTAGAATTCTTATGTCTCTTCTTCACAAAGTGGTATTTATACACCTGATCACCTATTTTATATTCTTTGACAGATGTCCTTTTATTATAATAGGTATTTGCACTTTCAGCAGCTCTCTCCAGATTCCGCTGTACAAATGCAAATGCATGTTGCAAGTGCTTCCTCAATTTCTCCACATATTCGTGAACTGTGGATGCCCTCACAAGTGTTTGCTCGTGTGTCCTGTACAATAAATGTTGTGGCAGTACCATTTTTCCTCCTGTCAATACTTCATGAGGGCTGATGCCTTTTGCTTTAGCAGGAGTCAACCTAATGGACATTAATACTAAAGATAACCATAGATCCTAACTGGAAACTGCCTCAGCTACAAACTTCTTTAGTATTTCTACTATAGATCTATTGCTTCTCTCTACATTCCCTGAGGAAAGACAGGCTATATGAAATATGCAATTTCCTCTTTACTCCCAATATCTGCCACACCTTGCTCATCAAGGCGCTAGTGAAATGATTCCCGGTCTGCTTCTATCCTTTGGGGTAACCCGAACCTTGAAAATATGTGGTTTACCAACAATGTGTCTGCTGTTTGTGCACTACAGTCTGGTACAGGAATGTACTCCACCCACTTCGACATTAGACATACCACCGCTAACAAATATTTATTTCCTCTGGCTGATATTTTCACAGGCCCAACATTGTCAATTTGCAAATCTGACCATGGAAGGGTTAAACCTCTTTTCATTAATGGAGCTCTATGCATTGGTGAAGCAGGTTTAAATTGTACACATACCAGACACCCCCTGGTGTACAGTTCCACATCTTGGGACATATGCGGCCAGTAAGCATATCCCTTCAATATTACAAAAGTTTTTTGTGAACCCGTGTCGTGCAGTTATATGCGTCATGCGCGTGGTGTAACATTAGCCCTCTGAATGAGAGGCACCCCCCACTGTGTCTGACCTGTTACAGATTCTATAAACATCAAACCACTCTGTAGCTTAATTCTCTCTTTGTTCTTTAACAACACTCTCAGCTCTTCCTTTCCTTTGCAATCATCTTCAGATAGAGGATTTTGTTCTGGATCTACCAAATGCTTGTAAAGTATACCTAACACTAGGTCTTATTTTTGTGCTTCAATCAGGTCTTGCTCTGGCATATCATAGCTCCATTGTACCACAGACTGTTCAACCTCTTTTGGAGATTTTGAGCGTGTAGCTGCATCCACCTGTATTTCACCAATTAGGTGTTCAATGGGGAATAATTCTCCCATTACAGCTCCAATCTTGGCAATGTTTGAGGGGCGTTTTGTTATATGTGAGCATACCCTTTGCCTTCCAGCCAGGTAAATACTCCACAAAACTGTTTCGTGCATAATCAGAATCAGTTACTAAGATAATTTCTTTGAATTTATTTTCAACTGCGGTCACAACTGCCTTATAAATGGCAGCTAACTCTGCTATTAGGCTACTCCTAGCTCCAATTCTCATCCCTACACTAGGAATGTCTTCACAGCTTATCCAGACATTTCCTATCCCTGCCACCAGTTGCTTTTCAGTATCATTTTCTATATGGTTCGCACATCCATCTACATACACTGTTGGCAAATCTTTGCACACATTTTCATTAAAAGCCTTGTGTGGTGACTGTTTGAATTTCTTTAAACTGGGCTCTATTTCTATTTCATCAGAGGTACATTCAGCTGCACATCATGCAGATCTGCTAACCCCTGAGCAATTGGACTCTTTTTTATTATGTCCATATCTTACTTCCCCAGGGAATCCCTGTAATGCCAATGTCCATGAAGTAATCCTAGACTGTGCCAGATTACCTGATCTAATTCTTTTACACTGTAAAAATTGTAAAGGTTGATGATTTGTTTCAACAATCACCTTTTCTCCTTTAATAATGGGACGGAACTGCTGCAATACCCATACAGTGGTCAGAAGAGCCCTTTCACATTCAGTGAATTTAGTTTCAACTTGAGATAACGCCTTGCTTGCATAGGCGATAGTTTTATGATTTAAATCATGCCTTTGAGATAACACAGCTGACATACACTGTTCCGTGAATCCTATTTTACAAAGAAATCTTGATTCTTAATGGGATAGGCCAAGCATGGCGCCTTCATGAGACATTCCTTCAATTTCTTCACTGTCTCAGACTGCTCTTTTTCCCATAGGCGATAGTTTTATGATTTAAATCATGCTTTTGAGATAACACAGCTGACATACACTGTTCCGTGAATCGTATTTTACAAAGAAATCTTGATTCTTAATGGGATAGGCTAAGCATGGCGCCTTCATGAGACATTCCTTCAATTTCTCCACTGTCTCAGACTGCTCTTTTTCCCATTTTCAAGGTACATTCTGCTTCAACAATTTATTCAAGGGTTGAGTGATCTCGGCGTAATTCTCAATAAACTTCCTGTTATACCCCGTCATCCCTAGTAGACTTTTTAGACCTTTCATGTTAGTAGGATTTATCAATTTCTGTATTGCTTCCGCCTTTTTCTTTTGTGGATTCAACCAATGCTCAGTCACTTCATGGCCTTAAAAGTTTACTTTTTTTGCCCCATTGGGCCTTTTGCAAGGATACTTTGGCTCCCGCTTTCTGTAATTGGCCAAGCACATGTCTAATCTCATCAAAATGACCTTTCAGGCTTTCATTTTTAATCAGAACATCATCTACATAGTCTATGGTTCCCCTTTCTGCAGCATCTGGGAGTGCCTTTCTCAAAAATATGCCACATTTCTCAAAAATATGCCAAATGGTGTTCTGGACCAAGCGTATTGCATTTTATCAAATGAAAATATGAATACGTTTTGAATTTCTTCAGCCAGTAACCAGATGTAAGGTCTAATGTGGTAAACCATTTTGATCCATGAACCTGTGCAAGGCCTTGATCAATAAATGGGAGCGGCCATCTAGACACTGGTACTCTTTTGTTTAATTCCCTCAAGTCTGCACACAGACGCCATTGACCATTTGGTTTTAATACACCCAAAATGGGAGTGTTTGAGGTACTATGAATGGGTCTGATCATTCTAAATTTTTAATTATCTCTGCTAGTGACTCCAAGCATGCCAGTGGTAACCGATATTGATGCACAAACACCGGATTTCTACCATATCCCTCTGATAATGTGGCAACATGCAAGTCAGTAAGGCCGCAATCATATGCGTCATTGGCAAAAACCTCCTTAAATTCAATGAATATGTTTCTCAATTCATTCCTGTCCTCTTCACTATCACATGCATCTGCTGACAGAATCTGCTCCTCTACCATTTTTGATAATTCTGGAAAATCCTCCAATGGAAGAACCTCTGTGCTTTTCTCTAGTTGTGTGGCTGTATCTCGTTGCAGAGTTGCCAGTCTCCATTTCAATAGGCTGATTTTCTGTCTCATTTTCACTTACATCAAATAAAATGCAATTCTCCTGGTGGCAGCACACTGTCTCATTGGAATCATAAGGATACACAGACTGAATTTTAAACATCCTTTTAGGTTGAGAATCCATAGACTCTGGAAATTCACCCTGTGCATTCACATATTTCTCAGGGATGTTCCCAATCACTGTATCGTTGAAATCTGCAGTGTAATGTGATTTTTGTATTGCCATTCCTAACACGGAATTCTCTTCCAAATAAATATCTTCACACCCTTTATTATCTACTATGATTTTGATGGGCCCATCCCTAATGCAGGAATGGCAAACTTCCTTTTTCACCTGTAACTCAATTGCACACAATGATAAGCCTGTCTTTTGTCTTCAAATTCAGGTGCAGGTGCTCCTAGCCGGGACCACACTTTTTGGTTAAGGAAATCCAACACCATACAGATTCTGTGCATAATGTCATTTCCCAGATAAAAATCATTTTGTGTCCCACTCACTATCCACACATTGTGATAGATGGTTTTTGGGCCAATGCATCTTTCCACAATTCTATTCCCAGAGTTCGGCTCATCTAAACCAAATATGTGTTGATTTTTAATTCTGAACTTTGGTATCTCCTCCCTTTCCATCATTCGCTGTAATAGTTTCTAATGAATAAAACTCCTTTCCTGTTCAAGTGCAAACGTGGCCTTTATCATTTCAGAATGACCATTTATACCAATATGGATCCATGGCTGCTCATCTCCCATGTGTATTTCAGAAAGGGTTGTAATATGTTTTCCTGTGGTTATTTCAGGGATAACATTCTGCTTGCACTTCTCTTCTTTTAAGTAAAAGCGCAATGTATTTTCATCTGTTTCCGTTTGCCATTTTTTCCTAGGATCCAAATAAATCTCCATGGATTGTTTCTCTTTTTCACTTTGCATTTCACCCTGACACATTAGGATAACAGTGACACTAGGCACGCAACCTATTTGAAGATACACTTCCACTGCATCATTTGATTTAGCGATAGTATGGCATTTGTTAACACTGCTGTTTTGTGACTTTACTTTCTTAGGCTTTAATGGTTTTTTGTTAGAGACCACAGAACTCCATCAATGAGGGGCAACAACCTTTTCAGGCAATCTGTTCCCATTAGGTATGGGATTTCACTGATAGATGTGATCAACACTTCCTGTCTCATCCTGTGTTTTCCTATCTTTATGTCAACCTCAGTGACACCTTTGATAGATACCTCCACACCATTGAAATTATGTACTGGGCCTTCATTTTGTCTCACTCTGATCTGATTTTGTGGGGATCTCCCTTCATTGATACTTTTTACCAACTCATTGGACATGATTGTGACCTGTGCCAATCATTGCAAAGGTATTGCACTTTTCTTCCACAGCTATGGGAGCATAATATCTATCCTCAACTTCTTCCAGTACACACAAAAAGTGAGAATTTCTGCTGATCTCAGGACTCACTTTTATCAGGCCTGTCTCACTTTTTGCCAAGCACAGGGGCAAGTGAAAGGATACCTTCCCCTTCTTTTTGACCACTTCACTTTGACAAAACTTGCCCATGTCTCCAAGTTCAGAAGTCATTTGGAGTGTTGCCACTGTTCGCCCCTCTGTCCGGGTACCATCAGTGTTCACACTGCATTTCTTTGATTGAATATCCCCACAACAATCACACGTTGACTTGTTGTTTTCTTGCTCAGAACATTTAATTACATCTTGTGTGGTTACTGTTCCCTCAATTTCTTGGAATATGTGTGGCTCAAAGTACTCCTTGTGTGACTGTCCTGTACCCTCCTTTTTAGTACTCATTTTTCCTGTTTGCATTTTATAGGTGTTTTGAGTATCTAGGGAGGATGTTTTAACAGTGAAACCTACATCTTCGTCATTTGTTTTACCATGGCATATGCTGTCTTTTTTAAATCTCTTTGCTCTTTTGGGGTTTCTTGTTTATTTTCTCCTCTCTCCTTTTTAACGCTAATTTGGAGTTGCATTATTCTGTTGTTCATTACTTTTCTCAGGTGTATGGGACTGGTGGCAACCACCAGTGGGTGAGTCAAACCCTCCAACTGCATTACAACCAGGCCCAGCCACCAGTATAGCCACTGGTACATTATTCCCTCGTGTAGAGGTGGGGCTAACCTCAATCCCATTGAATGTGGTGTCTTGTTGCTTTTCCTGAGATTTAAAATTACATATTTGCTGTTCCAAATCTTTGCACTTTTTATGGAGCCAGTCTGCCTTGTGACACAGATAAGTATTTTCATCACCCATCTTATTTATTAGATGCTGCATCTCACTTAATTGCGTTTGGCATTGATTAAATTCCCTGTCCCTTTTGTCCTTTTCCTGGAACATTTTGGCTATCTCTTGTTCAATAGCTGAGAGCTCACTTTCTTTCTCCATGTTATCCCTTTGGATAGTCTGCATCTCCAAAATAACATCCTCTTTGTCTTGTCTAATGTTGCTTACCAACCCTTTCAGGTGTTTTAGTTCTTGCTCGCTGTCTTCAAATTGTTTCCTTCTCTGAGACAATTGTGTCTCAAATTCATTGCATTTTGATTGTATTTCAGTATTTCATTCTGGCATAACTCTAATTCCGATTTTAGATTTTTCTCCTGCTCATCAGCTTCATATAATTTGATTTGTAATGTGCTAATTATCTCAGCATCATTTTCCTGTATCCGTAAAGATCGATTCAAAATGGACCAGATCTTGGCAGAGAGCCTTATCAAGCAGTCTTTTCCACCATTTTTGTCAGTAGCTCTAAACAATCTCAAAAGACATACCTGAATTATACTTCCCTCTTCAAAGATATTATTCAGTGGTTCTTTCTGCACCTCTCCATAAATGCGGTCATGCCACTGTATGGCATTGTCTGAAGACCACACCCCATGCGCATATAACTTTGCATCTAGGTATTTTACCAGCTCAGGAAGCGTGGCTTCAATTTGAGACATGATTATCTGCAGCGCTACACTAATCTCACAAAATTAGTTCCCTTTATATGCACGACTGGCCGTGTGGAACACACTTGCCACGCCCAGTAGCTGCTTTACAGTCTGTTCCCGGCCAACGTACCAAATATGTTGGAGGTTTTGTTTTTGAGCGATTACCTAACTTGGCGGTATTTTAGTATCGTGGTATATTGGTGGTAAATTGGCACTATCTTATTTTGATGGTAAATTAGTGGTGAGCATGTTCATAACACTGTCCTATATGATAAGACAAACCTTCCCCGTTTTATAACTATGCCCTATACTAGGCTTAACACCCAGGCTTAGCACATCTAGAGGGAACCCAGTAAGGTCATAGGTGATATATAAACTGTGCATAGATTGTATATACCTTGTGCTAATGACTTATCTACGACATTAGCCTACACCCTTAAAGGGCGCCATTCCACCCCAGCATGCATGGCTGAATGCACTCATACAACACACCAGCTTTCTAGTGCGTGTGTGTGTATATATATATATATATATATATATATATATATATATATATTTTTTTTTTTTTTTTCAATTTTGTTTCTTATTTTACCTCCAGCGGTGAACACTTTTACCACCATGATGTAATCTCCACTGTGTCTCCTTGTTACTTTCCCCCACTGAAATAGTGATCATCAGACATACGAGAAGGAAAAAAAAAATAGGCACCAACTTTGGGTCTGTTATTGCTGTTATTATTTTTGTAATCTAGCTATTTATAAAACAAGAAACAAAACATTACATTTCATGATAATACAGTTATGAGCCCTTACCAACGGGTTGACACCACTACAGTTATCTAAGAGACACAATATAAACGTGCATTGCAACAAAAATAAATTCAGTTCCCAGTGTGCGAAATAAAACCACCATGACCCAGTTGAAAATAATGACCTATCCTTGTCTAAACAGTCACAGACATAATTGGCAGTCATCCAACGCTCTCGCTTTGTCTTAACTGTGCAACCCTTTTTTTTTACTCCTGCCTGTCTGCGATGAAGCCTTCCAAAGCCCTGCACGATCACTGGCACTCCTGAGAAGTGGCCTTGGACTCCCAAGCAGACTAGGACTGCGGCCTTGGAATCCTCCAGGCAGCAAGGCAGAAGCACCCAGCAGACGCGCAGGAAAGAAAGAGACACAGCCCCTCAGTTCCTCCCCTATTTATTTAAGCTGCCTGTCAATCAAGACCAAATCTGCCTCCTTTCTAGCACGTCTCAGCAACTCCTAGGCTCCTGATTAAACTGTCCAATCACTCACAAGAGTATGTATGTGTAGCAACTTATTTCCTGCACAGAGAAAGAAATCTCAGAAGACAGAAAGACAGCCATTCATTTTTTTTTACAGTGCACTTCTTTTCCATGGAGCGAAAAGAGAGAAAAAACAAACAAGACAGAACTTCCATCCGTGTTCACTGACATTGCATTGCACTGTTAATCAGGAGAACAATTAGTTACTGAGGTGTCATTTAATAGGGAAGTTAGTTAATATGGGTTATTTTTATCAATGCAACTTTACACATAAGGGAATTCGCATAATCTCCTAAGTGTGCACTCATCTGCACTCATTTTGCTGGCTTCTTTTAAAATTACTGCCATAGATCCCTGCAAACTGTGATTACTTGTGTCTGTCTTATCTTGATACCATGCCTTCCCTACAATTATCAACAAGGCTATCTGGGGCTGGGGATCACGCCATCTGCAACTCTCTAAATATTCCCCATCTAGACCTCTGCGCTCCCCTGGCACCAACTCCTTGTATGTAAAGCGTTTTGCTAAACAGAGGGCAGAAGGTTGATCGCTTTCCTCAGCTGGCTCCCTTCTTTAGAACAGCCTCCCTCTCTCTCTTTGTCTTGAGCAGGACTTGCTTAAATCAGATCCTCAAGACCTCCTGCTTTACCTCATCCTTCCCCCCTTCTCTCTTCTGCTAATCTCACAGTGGCTTGTTTGGTGTTCAGGGACCTTATGCATCCTCTGGAAATTACCTCTTACACTGAATTGCCCCAGCTTCTGACTCTACTCAGCACTTGCTTCGGCTCACCCTCCACCCTTGGAGGCTCGCACTTACCTTACATTGCACTTCACCCATGAGCACCCCTGCAGCTATCCCATTCCCTCTCCCTTCTGCACTTGCACGTTCTAATCACTCACAAGGCATAGTAGGTTTAACCCCCCCACTGTATTTAATATTTTGTATTTATTTTAATTGTTTCTCTTCCCTTGTCCCCCTCCCTGTTGCCCTGTGGGTGCTTTGAAACAGTAGAACAAGTTACTCTCTTACCTGGTAACGTTCTTTCGATGGGATGGTCCGACAACGTATTCCATATCTATGATAGTAATCACCACAGCTGTGCTGCTTTGGAAAATCTTTTGGCGTCTGTGTCGATATCGATACGCCGCCCTCGAGGACCTCCTCCGACGGCCGACGTCACTGGATGTTATAAGTAGGATGCACGATGCCCGTAGCCTCAGTTGTAGTTTTTTCCCCAGAACGTGTGGCACCAGTCTTCTGCCAGTCTGACCACACAAAGCCTTGCGGAAACGTAAACTGCAATCGCATAAGAAATTCTGTAGCGGGGAAGGCAGGGAGGGAGCGATATGGAATACGTCGTCGGACCATCCCATCGAAAGAACATTACCAGGTAAGAGAGTAACTTGTTCTTCGAGGGGATTGGGTCCTCTGACATATTCCATATCTATGACAGACTCCCAATGCAAGGAGGTGGGAAAAGAATTTAGAAAACAGAAATTTAGCATGCCGAATCAAATTGCGGAGTAAAGGACTGCCTTGCCAAAGGCCAGATCCTGCCCCCGGATGGAATTGAGGAAGTAGTGACGTACAAAAGTATGTACCAAAGCCCAGGTGGCTGCATCACAGATGTTTCGAATAGGAACACCCCTCTGCAGGGCAGTAGAGGCAGCCATACCCCTGGTAGAATGGGCCCGTAAGCCGACCGGTGGGTCCTTACCCGCCAAGCAGTAACACTCAGAGATAGCCAAAATAATCCAGCGAGACAAAGTCTGTTTCGTCACAGCATGTCCCAAACGCTTTCCAGCATAACCAATGAAGAGCTGATCGTCCACTCTGACCGGGACATGCATGAAATATAAAAGCTTAACGCTCTCCTAGGATCAAGCCTATGGAGCCTCTCCTCTTCCTTACCAGGATGTGGAGGAGGATAAAATGCCGGAAGAACAGCCTTCTGGCCTAAATGAAATTCTGATACCACCTTCGGAAGAAAAGAAGGACGAACTCTAAGGACAACCCTGTCCTTATGAAACACAGTGAAGGGTGGCTTAACTGAAAGTGCCTGTAACTCACTCACTTTGCGAGCGGAAGTGACCGCAACCAAAAATACAGTTCTAAGAGTTAACAGTCTCAAAGGGCATGTATGCAGAGGCTCAAACGGAGCACCCATCAGAAACTTGAGAACAAGGTTCAAATCCCAACCGGGCACCTGGAAAGGTGACGGAGGGAACACATTAGGGAGCCCTTTCAGAAACTGAGAAATTAAAGGAATTTTAAAATAGGAAAACTCTTCAGACGAGCGCTTAAATATGGACAGTGCCGCCAGGTAACCATTAACGGTACCCGCTTCCAAGCCCCTCTGGGCCAAAGAAAGCAAAAAAGACAGAACCATGGGAATGTCACATGCAAAAGGATCCACATTCTTAACCCTGCACCAGTCGCAGAACTTACGCCAATGGCAACGGTACAGGGACTTTGTTGCGGGCCGTCTGGCTGAGAGAAACACCTCCATCACGTCTTCAGGGAGGTCCCAATCCTTATACCTCAACCTTTCAGAAACCAAGCGTGAAGGTTGAGGGACTTGACCTCGGGATGGAGAACCTGACCCCCCCCTTCCGTGAGAGCAGATCGTCTCGGTAGGGAAGACGATGTGGAGGACAGATGGACAAGTCGAGAAGGTCCGGATACCACATCCTCCGGGCCCACGCCGGAGCAATGAGGATCATCCGGGAACCGAACCTCCGTAACCTCCGCAGTATTTGCGGGATGACGGGGACTGGAGGAAACGCATACAGCAGTGAGAATGACCAATCCACCACTAACGCGTCTCCTAATGCTCCGTTTGGAGGAACTTCCCACGAGCAGAAACTCTCGCACTTCCGGGTGACACTGGAGGCGAAGAGATCCACTTGAGGGGTCCCCCAAAGGGCGAAGATCTCCAGGGGAATCTCCTGAGCCAACTCCCACTCGTGAGAGATCGCGCTCTGCCTGCTCAGAGCGTCCGCTGTCTTGTTTTCGTCTCCTGCCAGATGAACTGCCGAGATCGAAACTTCCTGCTGGATTGCCCAGAACCAGAGCTGCATCGCCTCCCTGCACAGAGGAAGTGACCCTGCCCCCCCTTTTTGTTGAGGTAGTGCATGGCCACCGTGTTGTCCGTCAGGATCAGGACATTCTTTCCTTGCACAGTCGGCAGAAAAGCCTTCGGGGCTAGCCTGACAGCCCTCAGCTCCAACAGATTGATATGGAGTCTGGACTGCGACGGAGACCAACGACCGCTGACTGTCAACTCGTTGGCATGAGCTCCCCATCCCGTGAGGGATGCGTCCGTCACGATCGTCACCTCCGGCCAGGGCAGCCAAAATGGAGCCCCCCCTCATCAGATTGCCTTCGTCGGCCCACCACAGAAGGTCCGCACCACCGAAGACGGCACCTGAACAGGGTCTGACATCCTGCAGGAGGACTGAGACTACTGGAGCTTGAGTGCCCATTGCAAAGATCTCATCCGCAACCTGGCCTCTGGCACCAGAAGAATGCAGGATGCCATGAGGCCGAGCAGACTCAAGAACTCGAACGCTGGGAGAGTCTGGGCAAGTTGAAACTTGTGCACCATCTGCTGAATGTGATGAGCCCTCACCTGGGGAGGAAAACACTGCCCCAGGGACGTGTCGATCACCGCTCCGATGTACTGGAGCCTCTGAGTAGGTGTCAAATGAGACTTCTTTAAGTTGAGGGAGAAGCCCAGGTTGTGGAGGGAGTGGCAGGTGACTGACAGATGATCCAGGACTTGCTCAGGAGAGCGCGCCCTGATAAACCAATCGTCCAGGTAGGGGTAGACGTGAATCCCCACTTTCCTGAGGTGTGCTGCCACCACTACCATGAGCTTGGTGAAGACCCTCGGGGCGGAGGTCAATCCGAACGGCAGAACTCGAAACTGAAAGTGCGAGTCACCAACCGCAAACCTCAGGTACTTCTTGTGCTTCGGATGGATCGGCACATGAAAATAAGCGTCCTTGAGGTCGAGAGACACCAACCAGTCCTGAAGTTGAAGGACCTGGAGGACTTGAAAAAGAGTAACCATCTTGAACTTCCTGAGGAGTTTGTTCAAACCGCGCAAGTCCATGATGGGTCTCAATCCCCCGTCTTTCTTGGAAATCAAAAAATAAGGGGAATACCATCCCTTGTCCCTCTCCGCTACAGGCACCAGTTCTATGGTGCCTTTCTCCAGCAGGGATTGAATTTCCTGCACAAGGAGCGGATCCGGACTCTTCAAAGAGAGATTCCCCGGTGGATTGTCTTGAGGCTTCTGCCGGAAAGGAAGACAGCAGCTGTGGGTTATGATCTCCAGAACCCACACATCTGAAGTAATGGCACGCCACTCTGCAAGATGCTGCGCCAGCCTTCCCCCAACCGGCGAACCATGGGACATGGCCTCATGACTGAGCTGAAGCGGCTGTGGCATTGCCTGAGGGCAAAGAGGCAACAGCCCGAGCGGCCTTGGCACCTCAAGTACCTTGCTTACCACCTCTGGCACTCCTACGGTGGCCCCTTTGATTGGCAGCTCTTCTCGCTTTACCAAAGGATGAGTAATAACGAAAGGAACCTCCCCTCCATTGCTGTCCCCTAGGACGAAAAGGCGGAGGTTGTCGAACTGCAGCACCCAACGACTTTGCTGCAGCTTTTGAGGTCTGCAACCTCTCAAGGCTCTAGTCAGCCTTGCTGCCAAAAAGATGTTCCCCGTCAAAGGGCATGTTGAGGAGCTGAGCCTGCACATCAGGAGCAAACCCCGACTTCCGCAACCACGCAAACATGCGTATCACGGTGCTCGCCGCCATGGATCGGCTGACGCAATCTGCCATGTCCAAACCCGACTGAACGGCCTCACACATGGAATCCTTGCCATCCTGAACCATGGCCAGGAAATCATCCCGTTCATCCCCTTCGGGAATATGTTCAGCCGCCAAGGAAACACAGTTCCACAGAGTGTCCTGAAACTGGCTGTGGCCTGAGAGAATCTCGTCAGGCACCGTGTCAGGCACCATGCCATCATCAGAGCCCTCATCCACCTCTGAAATGAACTCCAGATGCCGGTTAGAAGGCACAGAACTGGAACCAAAGCCATGCTTGACCTTGGCCAGAGCCTTTCTAGGTGGTTCCCCCGAGCCATAGGGTACCCCCGTCGACACAGCCCCAAAAGGCATTGAGGGCCTCGAGAGAATCGACGCCGGCGTCGAGAGAATCAGTGTCGACGACAGACACAGCGCCGACAGCATCGACGGAGTCGACACAGGCCTCGAAGGCGGAGCCCCGAGCGTGTCCCTTGACATCCTGGGCGCCGAAGGTGTCGACGACTTCCTCGGAGGCGGAGCCTCGAGAGAGTCCGTCGATGACCTCGGCGCCACAGATGTCGATGTCTTCCTCGAAGACTTCACAGGTTCACGCGGTCTGGAGCGCGTCGAGGACCGGGCATGCCGAGAACGATTCCCCTTGTCCGAGCGGGACCTTTCCCGTGAATCGTGACGACCACCCGAGCCCAAAGGCGTGCGAGCAGCATCTCTGGGCTGATCACGACTGACCCCACTCGGAGGCGCGGACGGACCAGTGCCCTGCGATTCGAGAATCGCCAACCTTTTCTTCCCGAAGGAAGCCCATTCCTCTGGTGTGGCATGCTTGGTGGGGTAAGCGACCCGCCGACGGGCAGAGTCCTCGGATGAGGACGGGGAAGGCGACCAATGACGGTGCTTCCAGGAGTGCCTCAAAGAGGCAGAGGAGTGGCGAGACCAACTCCGGGACCGAGACCCACTGGACTTCCGACGACAACACGGAGAGTTGCCCCTCGAGTCGTCCGTCGAAAGCCCCGCAGACCTCGCTTCCGGGGCTTGGACACCTTACCTACCGATAACTTCTTCTTGCGCTCCCGCAAGGCTTTCGACGTGAGCGACTGCCAGTCGACATAGTCATCCATGTCATGGGCTTCCCCGAGGCACCAGAGGCAGGCGTCGTGCGATCCGTGACCGACATCTTGGACCCAGAGTCCCCGCACTTCTACAAAACTCCACCTCCAGAGAGGTTTCCAGCCCACTAGCATCATGCAGGGACTGCCTCAGGCCCGGACGCGGTGTGGAAGATGAGGTAGACATCTTCACGAAGAAATATTTCACAAACAGGTTCGAAGAACCGAGAAAGCAACAGAAACTCCAAAGAGTCGAGGCGCGCCGAGGTTCCCGAAGCGAACACATTCGCGGAAAAAACGGAACTGAGGCTACGGCGTTGTGCGTCCTACTTATAACATCCAGTGATGTCAGCCGTCGGAGGAGGTCCTCGAGGGCGGCGTACCGACGTCATTGGCGCAGGACGCAGAAAGTTTTTCCGAAGCAGCACAGCTGTGGTGATTACTGTCATAGATATGGAATACGTGGGAGGACCCAATCCCCTCGAATTTACTTCCTGTATAAGTGCCTAACAAGCGAACAATCAATAAATAACAGGTACACCCCTGTCAACACTCCTTTTTTCGATTCTGAAAAATATTATATATTACTCTGCACCAACCAAAAGAGTGCAGCCTAAGCAAAGCATGTGAATCTAAGCAGATACAAACTCCATAAAGATGATTACTGGTAAATAATATTTGTAATATCCTTTGATTGCTAACCCACTACTGGGGTGAGATTTAAATGTGGTGCTGAGCAAGCTTATGGGTCCTCCCTTTGAGCCAATGCATAAACTACCCTCAAAGATCTTACAAAGTGGCTTTTCTGGCCGCAATCACTTCTATATGTAGAATAAGTGAACCACAAGCATTATCTGTTTCAGAGCCGTTTGTCACTATTCATAAGAACAAGGTGGTGTTAAGAACACAGCATTGTTTTTCTCAAATATATATCCACATTTCATGTCAACCATTCCATTGATTTGCCAACTTTTTCAGAATCCCCAAAATGTAGGGGAAAGGGAACTAAATACACTAGACATACGTAGGGCAATCGTGTACTATCTTAATAAGACAAAGCCATTAAGAAAGAGTGATCAGTTCTTTATGTCTCGTGCAGCTGGAAGAGAAGGGGGGAATCCTGTCACAAAGGCTGCCATCACAAGACGAATTGTAAGTTGTTTTCCTGCTATGTTATTCTTTCTTAAAAATACTTTCCCATTTACACCAGGAGTACATTCTAGACGTAGTACAGTTGCTACTTTGGCGTTCCAACGCCAATATACGTTAGAAACCATTTGCAAAGCAGCTACATGGAGTTCCAGACACACGTTTGCACAACGTTATTGTGTAGAGCATCTGATTCTAAGCAGTTCCACAGGCCTCTGAAGCCGAAGACAAACCTTCACTTTCACTAATCGTCTCTCTGATGCTTGCCTCTGCTTAGATTCACATGTGCCCATTCGTCCTCCCCACGCAGAGTTGAAGATATCATAAGCAATACGATTTATTTCATCGATTCAGTACCTAGAGACTTGACACACTTACAACACATTTTACACTTCATGCATCCTCAGGATAGGAAAAATAACAATATGAAGACCTCGATGTGTGCAGTCGTGGGTACTGTACACGACACAGTAGGGATAGCATTACAGGTACGCCCTGTCCAGTCGATGTCCTGTTTTTGAGTTTGAAAACAAATAATGTAATACTCTGTACCAACCACTAGATGTCTACCTATGCAAAGCATGCACATTCAAGCAGATACAAGCTTCAGAAAAGTTACTGAAAGGTAATGTTTGTCATATTTATTTCTGGGGCTTGTGAATCTGCTTAGATTAACTTGCTA
Organism: Ambystoma mexicanum; assembly: GCF_040938575.1. NCBI lineage: Eukaryota > Metazoa > Chordata > Amphibia > Caudata > Ambystomatidae > Ambystoma > Ambystoma mexicanum. Next base: position 1,498,934,732 of record NC_090921.1, read on the forward strand.
TGCATAGTCCGTCATCTAGTGGTTGGATTGGAGTAATACATATTTTTTCAAATTTGAAAAGCAGGGCATCAATAGAGCGCTCCTATGCCCATCCTGCATGTACAGGGATCCACAATCCTTCACGCGTCGACAGCCTCAGATTTTCTTGCCACCATTGGTTGGGAGAAACGTCAAAACAGAGAGATCTTATTGGCGACTTTAAATGTGAGAAGGCAGATTTTGTTGCTGAGTTTCACCGATCGACACTGATAAAGAGCGTTCTCAACAGCATTGAGGCGTCACTCCATGACCGCACGTCCGGCAGCTTCCTACATCAGAACTCCTGTTTCCCCGTTTCTCCAGTCGGCCTGTGCAAGGCAGACCAGGTAGGGACGACTCGGTTCTGTAGGGTATTTTGTGTAGATTTGGGGTCTGGTGGTATTTTCTTACCGCCAAAAGAAGATTGGAAATTTGGTGATAACTTATCGTTGCATTTAGATTGGGTTTGGCCTTACCTCATTCCAAAGACCATATTTTGTTACACTATATTGGAGAAGTTAGTAATATACACTATTGGCGGTATTTTCTGGTGGTAAATTACTTAGTACTGAGCATAGTCTTCCTCCCCTATTCATAGCCCCATCATACACAAAACCTTCCTTATTATTATAATATTCTTGTGATCTATAGAGAGCCTTGGACCTACATTCAGAGACACCACACTTTCGCATAGAGCGCCACCTATAACCTGTGGTGTTATCACTGATTTATCTACACCAGTGAACTATGTGTCCGTAGGCCTCATTACTGATTCTTTTTTTTTTTATTTAAAAATTGTTTACAGTTTATATTTTATAATAAACCTTTTACAAACAGTATTATCATAACGTTTGTTTACAAAAAATTACTTTAACATAAAACAAATAAAACACAGCTATCATTTGAGTTTGCTATACAAATTACGAATCATATTCAGTTTTTTCATTAAACACAGTTTGCTAATTTACATCTGTTCATTTATGCATATAAGTACTTTTCACAAGTACACCTGCAAAGATCTCACTTTTTTAAAAACCAGTATCTGTATGCACCTACAAAATTCATAGAACCACTATAAGTATATTCTATATGTACATCATTTACAAAAGTAAATTAGTTCTTCGTGTCAATATTAATTTTATGTTATATTTAAGTTTTTACTTTCCAATTGTTCATTGATTTTATATAACAATCTAGTTAAGGCAAGAATCATCTGGATACTATCACCCTGCATACATCGTTCCCAAAATGAAACCCTTTCTATAACAGTGGGTCCGGGTGCATAATCATCCAATAAAATAAGTCTGAGTTGCTCAAAATATGGACAGTAAACCACAAGGTGCTTAATTGTTTCTCTCTGCATTATATTTTCACAAAAATCGACAATTTAAGGCCGGATATCGATGCCTTACATTATCCCATTTCTGCATGCGTTCAAGAGTTCCATACTGATTTAGTCTAAATCTTAAGTAGACATTTCTTATCTTATTACATGGACATATCTTGAGCTAATGAGGACATGTACCCCACTTTCGCGGTCTTGAAGCATACTCATTATAAAGAGTGTACTCAGTATTTTGGTCCAAAGTTAACATCCAATCCCACTCATGTAATTTAGCCAGTCATTACTGATTCATTGCTGGTTCATGGACCACAGTAATCTATATATTGTATTAGATTTCGCCCAGACAGCATGCATTGGGGAACACACGCATTCAGCTATTTATCACCGCTAAGTCTCATTTTAGGACAGGATTTTATTCTGTCTGTTATTTCACCTACATGGGAAAAATGACAAATGTACTAACTAAAATAAAAAATCTTCCCCTTGTCACAAATGCTATTCCAAATGCACCAAGAAATGACAAAAACAAAACTCTCTACACGTTCTGCTTTTTATATTGGCCCTCATTACAACACCGGCGCTAAACCATGGCGCTATTAGCACCATGGTTGCTGCCGGTATTGTAACAGGTCCGCCATGGTCAAATGGGGAAGTACCACCCCATTCCAAGGTTGGCGGGGCGGTACTTCCCCATTTCACCATGGCCCTTCCCCATTCCCATTTTTGCCCCATAGAACTACATTATGTTAATGAGTTAGCATTAGTGATTAGTACCTGTTAATTAAATCAGTCAATTATATAAATAATATAATATAAATATAGTAGTCCTCTATGCATGAGGGAATCCAGAGAGAGAAAAAAAATGATGCACTTTTACTCTATGTAGTTTTATATTGGGCTTTGGCTGCATTATGAATTCCATACCTTGCATGCCTCCAGCCACATATTCACCTGTTATACTGGCAACATAGGACTGGCTATATGTGTATGCCACATTATTGATGGTAACAAACTGCCATCACATTCAGTGAGTTGCTATAAACTTCAAGGCACTATATATTATACTACAGTTCCCCTTCCCGCGTCCGGGACTGTAACCTCTCCTTCTTTCCACACGGCACGTCCTCCCAGCTCGCGATTCTTCCTCGGAGTGTTTGATGATTCTTTATTTGGAATGGGTGATTGCATCTACACTGCCCATTCAGGTTCCAATGGGGATTGGTTCTGGCTCTGCACCCCCTCCTCATCTCAGTACCTCTTACTGAGGTCATAGCCAAGTCATCCCTCCTCTTCATCATTTCAGTGACTGCTGCCTCATCAACCTCGCAGACATACATGGGAGAGTGCAATATGGAGGTGTGTAGCATGAGACAAGGGGGGTGTGAAGGAATTGGTGGAGGTCTGGAATATCACATTCTCCTGAGGTGTTCTCCCTGATCTCCAGAGGGGGAACCTCTGCCCAGGAGATCCTCCTACTGAGTAGCACTCCCATGGGGACTATCGGGTAGCGGCCTCACCTCCCTGGCCTCATGGGAAGGGGCTTACCCTCGGGGAGAACTGAGGATATCTCTGGATTCATCACAAGACATGACCTATTGGCCACATTGATGGTTGGAGCTGTGGGTGGTTCTCCATACTGGAGCAGAGGGCATTGGGACGGGCAGTGGCGAGCACAGACATGGAGTTGCACTGTCATGTCAACCCAGAGGACCTCAAGTGGTGTTCAACGCATGCATGGCCACCCATACTTTCATGGTTCACATCACAAGAGAGGCGGGAAGTGGCTCTCCTGCATTCACCCTATGTTGTTGTATAATCAGGAATATGTATAGCAGTACTCGTCAGTAGCATTGCTTACTGACCCTTGCTTTCTCCCATATCTTTGTACAGTTATTCTGCTCCTTCCCCCTTCCTTTGCCTTTTGGCCTTGTCATATGGGCAGTCTGCTTTGCTCAGTATTCATTGAGATCTTCTGCTTATTGCTACCTGGTTCAAGATGGTGCTTCAGCAGCTCCCACCCTCTACTCCTAGCCAGTCAACCATCACACACCTCACTTCAGTGCTTGCACTGTCTTCATACCATGCAAATATAGAGTGGTCATGTCTGTGGCAGTGTAATAGTTTATTGAGAAGCCACCCTCAACACAGGGAATTCCGTCCCTCCCCACTGAAGGTGTGATACAACAAACTGTTTAACTGATTCTTTTATTCAGCCCTACTTCAGACACACATCATGCCGCTTGGATCCCTCCCCCTGAGCTACCAATGAGCCAAGAACCAGGCCGGTGTACAGGAAATATATTTGTATTTATTTAAATTAAAAGTAATAGAAATCACACAACTACACACGCCACCTTCGTTGTGGCTCACCATTAACTTCTTGTTACACAAATCAATTATACAAATCAGTTAAGAAAAAGAAGAAGAAGTTACTTTCTGACCTGGTAACGTTCTTTCGGTGGGATGTTCCTCTGACGTATTCCACATCTTTGACAGGTAATTACCAAAGCTGTGCTGCTTCAAAAACTTTTTCGGCGTAGGTGTCCTGCATCGAGACGCTCCCTCGAGGACCCCCTCTGACGGTGGACGTCACCAGATGTTATAAGTAGGACGCACGATGCCCGTAGCCTCAGTTGTAGTTTTTTTCCCCCCAGAACGTGTGGCACCAATCTTCTGCCAGAATGACTACAGAAAGCCTTGCAGAAACGGAAGCTGCAATCGCATAAGAAATTCTGTAGAGGAGCAGGTAGGCAGGGTACAATGTGGAATACGTCGGAGGAACATCCCATCGAAAGAATGTTACCAGGTAAGAAAGTAACTTGTTCTTGGAGGGGATTGTGTCCTCCGATGTATTCCACATCTTTGACAGACTCCCAAAGCAGTACCAACTTAAGGAGGTGGGAAAAGAATTTAGAAAGCCCAATCAAATTGTAGAATAGAGGACTGCTCTGCCAAAGGCCAAATCTTGGCCATGAATAGAATCCAAGGCATAATGTTTTCCAAAAGTATGGACAGAGGCCCATGTAGCCGCTTCGCAAATATTGAGAATCGGAACACCCCTGTGTAGTGCAGCGGAGGCAGCCATAACCCTAGTAGAATGGGCCCGTAAACCTACAGGAGGGTCCTTCCCTGCCAAACGATAACATTCAGAGATCATCAAAATGATCCATCTAGACAAGGTCTGCTTAGAAATAGCCTGACCTAAACGCCTTCCAGCGTAACCAATAAAGAGCTGATCGTCCACTCTGACCCGGGACATCCGTGAGAGATAGAAACTCAAAGCTCTCCTAGGATCCAACCTATGGAGCCTCTCCTCTTCCTTACCAGGATATAGAGGAGGATAGAATGCCGGAAGAATTACCTTGTGGCTCAGATGGAATTCCGACACAACCTTCGGAAGAAATGAAGGTCGTACCCTCAGGACAACCCTGTCCTTATGGAACACGGTGAAGTGTGGTTTGGAGGAAAGTGCCTGCAACTCACACACTCACTCTGCGTGCGGAAGTAACCGCAACTAAAAATACAGTTTTAAAGGACAACAGTCTCAACGGACAAGAATTTAAGGGCTTAAACAGAGCTCCCATTAGGAACTTTAGAACCAAATTCAAATCCCATCCCTTGCACCTGGAAAGGTGACGTTGGAAACACAGAGTTAGCCCTTTTAAAAACTGAGATATCAAAGGGATTTTAAAATAAGAACATTCCTCAGAGGAGCGCTTAAATATAGAGAGCGCCGCCAGGTAACCCTTAATGGTACCCACTTGCAGGCCCTTGTGGGCTAAAGAAAGCAAAAAAGACAAAACCAAAGGAATGGAACATTGGAAAGGATCCACATTCTCTACCCTGCACCAGTCGCAGAACTTCTTCCAACGGCAACGGTACAGGGATTTCGTTGCGGGCCTTCTGGCCGAGTGCAACACCTCCATCACGTCTTCAAGGAGGTCCCAATCCTTATATCTCAGCCTTTCAGATACCAAGCATGAAGGCTGAGAGACTTCACCTCTGGATGGAGAACTCAACCCCCCCCTCCCGTGAGAGCAAATTGTCTCGGTAGGGAAGATGATGTGGAGGGCAGATGGACATGTCTAGAAGGTCTGGGTACCATGCTCTCCTGGCCCATGCTGGAGCAATGATGATCATCCGGGAACTGAACCTCCGCAACACTTGCGGAATGACGGGGACTGGAGGGAACGCGTGCAGCAGTGGGAAGGACCACTCCACTACGAACGCGTCCCCTAAGGCTCCTCTTGGAGGAAATTCCAGCAAGCAGAACTTTTGCACTTCCGGTTGACACTGGTGGTGAAGAGATCCACTTGTGGGGTTCCCCAAAGGGCGAACATCTCCAAAAGAACTTCCTGAGCCAGCTCCCACTTGTGAAAGACTGTGCTCTGCCTGCTCAGAGCTTCCGCCGCTGCGTTTTTGTCTCTGGCCAGATGAACTGCTGAGATCGAAATGTACTGCTGGATGGCCCAGAACCAGAGCTGCATCGCCTCCCTGCACAGTGGGAGTGACCCTGCCCCCTCTTTTTGTTGAGGTAGTCCATAGCCACTGTATTGTCCGTCATAACCAGGACATTCTTCCCCCGTACAGACGGCAGAAAAGCCTTCAGGGCTAGCCTGACAGCCCGCAGCTCTAACAGATTGATGTGGAGTCTGGTCTCCGACGGAGACCAATGACCGCTGACTGTCAGCTTGTTGGCATGTGCTCCCCAACCCGTGAGGGATGCGTCTGTCACGATCATCACCTCTGGCCATGGTTGCCAAAACAGAGACCCCTTGAACAGATTTCCTTTGACGGCCCACCACAGAAGGTCTTGGGCGTCCAAGGGCGGAAACTGAACGGGGTCCAACATCCTGCCGGAGAACTGCGACCACTGCATCTTGAGTGCCCACTGCAGAGATCTCATCCGCAGCCTGGCCTCTGGCACCAGTAAAATGCAGGATTTCATGAGGCCGAACAACCTCAAGAACTTGAACACCAGGAGACTCTGGGCACGTTGAAAGTTGTCCACCATCTGCAGAATGTGATGAGCCCTCACCTGGGGAGGCAAACACTGCCCCAGGGACGTATCGAGCACTGCTCCAATGTACTGGAGCCGCTGGGAAGGTGTCAAATGGGACTTCTTTAAATTGAGGGAGAAATCCAGCCTGTGAAGGGAGTGGCAGGTGACGGACAGATGATCCAGGGCTTGCTCGGGAGAGCGCGCCCTGATCAAGCAATCGTCCAGGTAGGGGTAGACGTGAATCTCCCTTTCCTGAGATACGCTGCCACCACCACCATCAGCTTGGTGAAGACCCTCGGGCGGAGGTCAATCTGAACAGCAGGACCCGAAACTGAAAATGCGAGTCGCCAACTGCGAACCTCAGGCACTTCCTGTTCTTGGGATAAATCGGCACATGAAAGTAAGCATCCTTGAGGTCGAGAGACACCAACCAATCCTGAAGTTGAAGGGCCTGGAGGACTTGAGAAAGAGTAACCATCTTGAACTTGTAGTTCCTGAGGAGCTTGTTCAAACCACGCAAATCCATGATGGGTCTCAAATACCATCCCTTGTTCCTCTCCGCTACAGGCACCAGTTCTATGGCACCTTTCTCCAGCAGGGATTTGATTTCCTGCGCAAGGAGCGGATCCGGAATCTTCAAAGAGAGCTTCCCCGGCGGATTGTCGTGAGGCCTCTGCCAGAAAGGAAGACAGTAGCTGTGGGCTATGATCTTCAGAACCCACGCATCTGAAGTAATGGCACGCCATTCTACAAGATGCTGCGCCAGCCTTCCCCCAAACGGCGAACCTTGATCTACTAAAGGTAGAGTAGTATCGAAAGGAGCGTCCCCTTCATTGCTGTCCCCTATGCCGAAAAGGCAGAGGTTGATGCACTGCAGCGCTCAAGGTCTTCGCTGCAGCTTTGGAGGTCTGCAACCTCTCAAGGCTCCCGTCAGCCTTGCTGCCAAAAAGATGGACACCATCAAAGGGCATGTTGAGAAGCCGGAACTGTACATCAGGAGCAAAACCCGACATCCGCAACCACGCAAACCTGCGCATCACGGTGCTCGCCACCATGGACCGGCTCACACAGTCTGCCACTTCCAGACCTGACTGAACGGTCTCACACATGGCATCCTTGCCATCAGGAACGAGGGCAAGAAAACCATCCCGTTCCTCCCCTTCGGGAATATGTTCAGCCGCTAATGACACACAATTCCACAGAGTGTGCGTGAATCTTGCAAGGGCACAAACGGAGTTGGCTGCCTTTAAAGCCATACCCCCAGAATAAAATACCTTCTTCGCCCAACCATCAAAGCTTTTGTCGTCCCTATCGGGAGGGATCGTAGGGTACGCTGCCTGCTTTGCTGGGGCCATATCCACCTGCACCACCAAACTCTCCGGAGTAGGGTGCATGGACAAGTAGCAGGGGTCACCACTGGCTGGATGGTATTTTTTCGGCAAAGACTTGTTCACTGCCGGGAGACTCTCCGGCGCAGTCCAAGCCGCCGCCACCCTTCTTTGTGAGGCCATGTGAAATGGCAACCCCGGGTCAGTGGGTTGACCTTGGTCAAGGATATCTATCAGGTCATCCTGCAGAAAATCCACAGGTGGAGCAGACCACCCCAGATACTCTGTCACCCTCGACATGAGGCGCCTGTACGAACATTCAGCATGTGTACCAGGCTTAGGCCTGCCAAACTCAACCTGCGGGGAGGTATCAAGACCACTGGTGTCGTGCAAAGACTGACGCAGGTTTTCCAGCTGGCTATGTCCAGAAAACAAGTAATCAGGAACCCCAGGAGGCACCTCATCCTCAGACCCTTCCTCAACCTCTGAAATGTACTCCAAGGGTTGGACCAGGTCCACCCTTGGAGGAGGAACAGAGTATGGGTGGGAAATAGGCTGCACAGACTTGCTGAACGCCTTCCTAGGAGCTTCTACAGCTCTCCGGGGCACCGCCGGCAAAAATCCCTCCAAAGGCATCGCGGGCGTTGATGGGAGCGGCGTCGACTTCGACAGCGGCTTTGAGGCCGGAGCCCCGACGCGTCCTTCGACGGCCTCGGTGCCGATGGCTTCCTCGGCGCAAGAGCCTCGGCAAAGTCCCTCGACGGACATGGCACCGATGCCTTCTTCAAAGGCCTCACAGGCTCCAACGGTCTCGACTATGTCGAGGACCGGGACCTGGAGCAGGCACGATGGCGATCCTCCTTGTCCGACTGGGACCTCAAAGGTTCCCGGTGATCGCGCCGGCCGCCCGAGCCCGAAGGCGTGCCAGCGGTGTCCCTAGAGCATTCCTGGCTGGCTTCTCTCGAAGGCACGGTGCCCTGCGACTCAAAAATCGCCATCATCTCCTTTCGGAAGGCGTCCCATTCCTCCAGAGATGAATGCTTGGTTGGACAAGCAACCCGCCATCTGGCGGAGTCCTCAGACGAGGACGGGGAAGGTGACCGATGACGGCGCTTACGTGCATGCCTCGAAGAGGCCGAGGAATGGCGGGACCCACTCCTGGAACGAGTCCCCCTGGATTTATGCCGACGCGGAGAGTCGCCCCTCGAATCATCGGTCGAAAGTTCAGCGGTCTTCGAATTACGGGGTTTGGAAACCCTACCCGCCGACAGCTTCTTCTTCCGCTCCCGCAAGGCCTTCGACGTCAAAGACTGGCATTCGTCGCTGTCATCCGTGGCGTGGCTCTCACTGAGGCACCAAAGGCAGACATCGTGCAGAGACATCTTGGACCCGCAGTCCCGGCACTTCTTGAAGCCCGACTTCGGGGTAGCAGAAGACAAAGACAATCTCGTACTAACACAACAATATTCGAAGAACCGATTCACAAGAGAGAACCGAGGTGCGCTGAGATTTCGAAGCAAACACGTTCGAGGAAAAAACGGAACTGAGGATACAGGCGTTGTGCGTCCCAATTATAACATCAGGTGACGTCAACCATTGGAGGAGGTCCTCGAGGGAGCGTATCGACGTCATCGACGCAGGACACCTATGTCGAAAAAGTTTCCGAAGCAGCACAGCTGTGGAAATTACCTGTCAAAGATGTGGAATACGTCGGAGGACACAATCCCCTCGAGACATAAATCACAATTCTTTACTTTCTACAAATTTTACTTCAAGAAATAATTAAACTGATCAATAACCAAAACGATTGTAAATGTAGTGCAGTGCAATTTTGATTTTCCTGCTGGCTTAAAAGGCTAGCAGTAGGGTTTCAAGATTGGTACAAATACATATGGAAAATATGATTGCACCCATACTTTTGGTTTAAAATAAACACAGGGTGATTTAGCATGTTGTTATTCAGGCCCCCCTACTTTGGTCTGTGCTGGGGAAGTCGGACAGAAAAATTTGAATGATTTGGGGAATTTTGGATTTCAGACCCCCCCTCCACTGAAAGGCCTGAGTTAGGGGAAAGTTGGACAAAAAGATTGGACTGATTTAAGAACAAAGACACCCCTCTTCTTTAAAGAAGTTGGTGTCAACAGGACAAAAAGTATTCCGCAATTAAATGATAGGCTATCGTTTTCCAACGCACACTGGGACGTGAACATTGTTAATTTTGAATTTTAACAAAAATCACCAAGTAGTGTTCCACCAAATTGGGAATTGATTAAATTAATCTATTTAGTTAAACAGGGTAAGGATCTGCACACATTTGCCCTCCCTCCCACTACAAAGGGAAAGGATTTAGGGCCAGCAGATTCCCCCACCTTTTGGTTCCAAAGGGTTCAAGTCTACTTACATTGTAAACCTATGTTTAAAGTTCAGGACAGCATGTCAGGACCCTCTGGAAAGATGGGGCCTTGTCAGTCTATTCTTAAGGATGGCCTCCCTCTTGCCACCATTGGACCCAGTCAGCTTTAGGCCTTCCTGGCAATAGACAGCTCCACCCAGATGCACTCTCAGTAATCTCCCCTGGTGTTCCCTTGCAGCTGTCAGATGGTAAGTTGTAGTAGCACTCTTTTTATGGTAAATTTCAGAAGCTCTGTCTCTTCCTCCCGGTGCAGTCCGCCTTATATAGCAGCAATGACCCCACCAATTTTACAATCTTGAGGAAGTATACTGCCAGAGTTCTCGCAACTAGAATTGGACAGTTACCCTTCTCTCTAATCCGCACCCCAGTCCCTATCTACGCATTTGTTTTAGAGTCTGGAGCAGACATAGACCAGCTTAATTTACAAGACCCATTTCTTCTCATGTAAAGATTTTGGCAAAAACTAGTTATGTGGCAAAACATCATAATTTTACCAATAACTGCAATAATATACATATTTTCTGATTCAGCTAATCATGGGGAATTAAATAAGACGACAACCAGGTCTGCAACGTGTTGCATTGCTATGTGCCAATTTTCTGCTGTTTCAGTAAAAAGCATAACACTTATGAATATGTAATTTGTTACCCATATTCCAAATGTTATCCTCCACCAGTCACCAACTCTCATATTTTGAACATTTTCAGATCAGCCAGAAATACATCTTAGATGGCCATTACAGTTCCCTAACTAATAGGTGCATCCACTGTATAGCTAAAAAATCACCTGGAAATTACCTAATTAATGGTACATAAATTAAGAGAATCCACCTTATGGTTGCTGGGGAAAAGGCCTAAATGATAATAGTCTTTTAAAATTAATAGTAAATGTTCATGTGGGACAAATGGAAATTATCCTGCCTCCAGGCCATATGGCTCACTGGGCTCGCCTGTAACCAGGGTTTTTATTATTCTCTTTGAAGTTCGAGTTTCAGCCACCTTCCTGTATCCCTCATTTTCACACATTTTGGTCAAGCTCCAACCAAGGGAAATTGTCCTGCAGTAGCTGCCTTCAGAGCCAGCAGGTCTCGGGAACACTGGGCTTTCCACACCTTTCGCAGAACACATTATTAAAGTTTATAATTAGCTGGAGAATGTAAAATCCAGACTGGTAGTGGGGGATCACTTTGTGAAGTGTCCCATAGCCAGCAAAGGGGTTTGGCTTGGGCTGACATTTTTCCATGGAAAAGAAAGTGGCTCTTCAAATGTCACTGGTATTTTGTATACAAAACATAATATACATTACTTTTTGTCAACATGCACCATGTCTTTTCTCTGACATGTTCCTGTTAGTAGTGGTACATTTTTACATTTTAACTACAATGCTTTTTTGTGTCAGTGTTGAAAAATCCTGCTTTTCATGTGAAAGGGGCTTCAGTTTGGGACCTTTGAATGCACCCCACATACCCCACGGTTCTTCCATGACTCTGGTGGGGAAGAGCGGGGCAGAGTGGGATTTCATTTGGCGCAATTTCCTTCATTGGGGAGTGGGCAGTTCAACCTCCCCTTCGATCTTTGGGTTGGAGGGTGTGGCACAGTACCCCCTTTCTTCCTTCTTTGTTTGTATTTTATTTATCTTTTATAGAGCGCCTTAAACCAAAGCGCTGAACAAAAAATTGAAACACTGGATTTAACTGCTTACTCAATTTTATTGTACAGAGGGCCATCACTCAGGGTCTTTAGAGAGTGGGCACACCAACCTCCCCTTCCATCGTTGGTTTGGAGGGTGTGGCACAGGACCCCCTCTTCTTCCTTCTTTTCTGGGGTCCCTGGGGCTCTCACCAGACTTCCCTCTTACCTCCAGGCTGGAAAGGAGGTTAGTTCTCTAATAATAGAAGAAAAAGAGTTCCAGTACTTTTTACACATATATTTTCCCTTAAGATTTACATAGAATGGACAACTTGAGCATATAAGTATAAAAAGACATTTTCACCATTTCACAAACATTTTATTTATTTTATTTCTTTTTCCCCCCATTAGCACCAAATAAATTACTTACTGGTCTGCATCAAGACTAATATAATGATTTTTACTGTGTATATGATGCTCGTGTTATAACAAATTATAACAAATTAAAGAATTAAACGTTTTATCACCAAGTTTTTCTGCTATTGAACTAATCAGTCGGTGGAAGTGTTTGACTGTAGTGGATGGTGCAATATATTTTTGGTATATATATATATTAGTCTTAGTTTCCCTCTGATTTTTTCATCCTTCTTTTTCAGTCTTCAGATGGTTCCTCTGCTCGACTTTCATTTGGCTCTTCAATCAGTCGTAAAGCATGTCTGGGGTGACAGCTTTTCAACGTATTGATGTGGACCCATTTTTCTTCTGTTCTCCTTTTGGGATGCAGATCTTATAGACAACAGGTGATATGTTATCTACAATGTCAAAGGCACCACACCAAGATGGAAGGCATTTCCGCTCCTTGGCCTAATTCCTTTAGAAATTGTACAGGAAAACCTTGTCTACTACCTCATATTCTTTCTTAGTGGTCTTTAGGTCATAGTAGGTCTTCATTCCTTCAGCCGACTTTTCTAAATTACGGTGAGCATAAGCAAAAGCATGATGGAGGTGCTTCCTTAAATTCTCAATGTATTCAAGAATAGTGGACACATTTATCCATGTCTGTTCCCGAGTCCTATAGAGCTGCTGCTGCAGTAACACCATTTTCCGTCCGGTCATGAGCTCAAATTGAGGCATCTTTGTTGCAGAAGATGGTGTTGACCTAATGGCCATAAAGACAAGTGGTAAACATTTGTCCCAACTGGGTCCAGAGTCTGCCACAAACTTTTTTAAGATAATAACAATTGTTTTATTGTATATCTTTCCCCAACTACCCGCTTTAGGCTGGGTGGTAGGCAATGTGGAGTTTTCTTTTTACCCCTTGAATCTCTGACATCTTTGCATTCACCTCATTGGTAAAAAGGCTTCCTCGGTCTGACTCAATCCTTTGCGGGAGGCCGAAAGGAGAGAAGATGTGGTTGATCATTAGTGTGACAGCTGTCTGCGCCATACAATTCAGGGCTGGAAGACATTCTACCCACTTTGTGAACAAGCATGTTACGGTCAACATGTACTTGTTTCCTCTAGAGGAGCAAATCACGGGCACGATGAAATTGACTTGCAAATCTGACCAAGGCAGTGTCACTCCCCTTTTTTGTAGGGGAGCTCTGTGTGGGAGTGAACTGGGTTGGCATTGAGCACACACAAGACACCCCTTTATATAAGTGTCGAGGTCCTGGCCCATGTGTGGCCAGTAGGCAAACTCGCGCAAGATTTCTAATGCTGTGTGAAACCCCCTGTGACCGTCAGTGGCCACGTCATGGGTGTGATTCAACATTGGGCTTCGGAATGAGGTAGTTACCACCTACTGGTCACAGCCAGATAGGACTCTCCTTACCAACAAACTGTCTTGGATCCGGAACATCTTGGAAAACTTCCTCAACACCTTGACATCCTCTTTAGCAGTACAATCCGACTCTGTTAGAGGAAAGCTCACAGGGTCTTCAATGTGTCGATACATTTCCCAATGATTGGGTCTTCTTTCTGTGCAGTGATCAAATCTGCATCTGGGGTATCTTTACTCCATTGGGCAGTCGAGAGTTCACTGTTCGCAAGAGATTGTGACCTGGTGACAGCAGCAACTTGGATTTCTATGAAATTCCCCTGCAGAGCTGTGGTTTTAGCCAGCTGATTCACCAAGCACCTCTATTTTGTAATGACCCCTTATTTTCTTCCAATAGACGGTCATTTCTTTGTAGGTCACCAGATCGTCAAATTGACCGGATCAGTTTGGCATGCTTTAAGGGTTTATTGTTGGCAAAATTCATGCCTCCATTTTTCCAGTTAATCATGTGCTCCACAAACCCATTCCTGACATAATCAGAGTCAGTGATTATGACCAGTTCATTGAGTTGGCGGTGCACTGCAGTGAGGATGGCTTGATAAACAGCCATCAACTCTGCAACCCGACTACTTCAGGGTCTTATTTTATAACCAGCAGAGGGTTCTGGGGTATCATTCATCCAGGCATTCCGAATACCAACCACCAGTTCTTTTTCCCTGTTGTTATCAACATGGTAGGAGCACCCATCCACATAAACTGTGGGTATCCCCTGACATGTGTCTTCTTCATAGACCTTGTGAGGGAAAGTTAAGTACGCCTCGATGTTGTTGTTGGTAATTAGACTTTCGTCCTCAAGACAATTTTCTTAAGCACAATCATGCAAGTCCGCTAACCCTTGCGCTAGGGTACTCTTCTTATTTTGTCCATATCTGACGCCTTGCATAGACAGAATCCAGGAATTAATTCTAGAATTACTAATGTTCCCCGCCCGGATTCTGTCACTTTGGAGGTTGGTGAGGAGAAGACCATCAGGGTTGCTCTCGTACCCTAAGAAGTTTACTTAGGTCATACAACACTGTGCCTTCTGAAAGGACAGTTTTGCTCCAGCATTCTGTAACTGGGTTATCACATAGCGAATTTCTGCTATATGTTCCTTCCACAGTTGCACTCTTGACCAAAACTTCATCAACATAGGCCAGGTATTCCCCTTTCGTCCAAATAGGGCATGGCCTTATGTGGAAAGATGTTGAACTCATTGCCGGAGTTTATGTACCCAAAGGGGGTTCTGATCCACATGTACCGCTTCCCCCCGAAGGTAAAGGCAAGCTTGTACTGGCCTTCCCTACTCATGGGTACTGTTCAGTAACCATTGGTCAGGTCAATGGTGGTGTACACCTTTGACCCTTGGATCATGGCCAGTCCCTGATCGAGGTAGGGAAGGAGCCATCTTGACATGTGGACACGTTTGTTCAACTTCATCGGGTTTGCATTTAGTCTCCGTTGGCCGTTAGGTTTGAGTATCCCCAGTACCAGGTTGTTGAAGGTACTGTGGATCGGACAAATTATCCCACAGGATTCTAAATTCTTAATAATTTCTGTGAATGGCTCCATGGACGAGTGAGGTAACCAGAATTGTTTCACAAATACTGCAGCCATCTCAGGGTCCGTGGGAAAGGTGGTTGAATGAATGGATGTGGAACCACAGTCGTTTGAGTCCACTGAAACTTTTGGAGTTCCAAGAAGACCTGTTTTAGCCTTTGTCTTTGCTCCTTGGTCTCACAGACATTAACAAGATTGATCCTTTCCTCGACCATCTGCTTGAAACCTGGGGAGACCTCAGGCTTGGCCATTTCAGTTGTATCCTTCAGTTGAGTGGAGAGATCTCTTTTGATGGTGTTGACCTGGACAGGTGATTCAAGGTATGGTCCTTGACTATGAACACTACCTCCTCCCTCCTAATGTCACAGGTCACCTCTTTCACACCATAGGGGGAGGAAGAGTACACCAGGAATTTCCCCCCATGCCTAGTAAAAATATTTTCTGGAGGAATACCGTCACTGTGGTCAAAACAGTCATTTGGGATTGGTCCCATGATTTCATTACCTAAATCAAAAGAATAATGTTGGGAATCAACCACCATTCCAATAAAGTTGTCTGCGCCCAAAGTGATATTTCGAGAGTCACTGTTATCCCCCAATATTTGAATGGTGTTGTGTTCTAGGTCTACTAGAGGTTGCAGATTTAAATTCTAAACTTGTTGTTGGAGATATTTACACCAGTGCTTCTTCCAGACGGATCTTTACTGACATCCTCTTTGTCATTCCCTCTCCAGGCGTATGGACCTCCCATATGGTCTCTGTTCTCTCTCCTTTTTCCCCTTCTTTCATTAATGCTGGCACCAGGTGGGCCGCCTTCCTGGACCCCTTCCACTCCTCTAAGACCATCATTAATGACTACTTAAATGATACAGTCTTGGTCCAAAACCCTCAGGCCAATCTCCTCCTTTTTGATAGACGCTTCTTGCGCCTTAACTTCCTTTCCTCTCCTGCTGTCCCTTCTTACCTCTCTCTGGCTCCTCTGCCGCCACCTTCCTCAGCCACCTCTTCGGCACCCCCTTCTACTTCTCTGGACACCATGTTGCCTCCTTCCACTGCTACCCCTCTGGCACTTTCTTCTTCCTCTTTGATTACCCTGCCTTTTCTTCTGTTAGGAAATATTTCCATTTATGTGTAATTTTCCCTCCAGTTGAGAACCCCCCAAATTTTTGCTGTTGTCTGACCATCCTAGGCTGACGTTTGCCAGTGGAGCATAGCATTCTGCTGCGCTCTGCTGGGTTTTCGCTCACTTTGTTATGGGAAAACTGACATGCCCTCAAAGACAGTCAGTACTGGGAGACTTTGGGCCTCATTACAAGGTTGCTGGTCAGGGAACAGTACCAGTAAGCTTGCCGGTACCGTTGTTAACGGACCGGCAAACTACCAGGTCTGCGAGCGGGTTCCTTTCAGCCTGGCAGGTGTGACCTGCCGGGCAGAACAGCACACACTCGCAGACCATGTCGGATGCACCGGCACCATTCATGAATGGTGCCGGTGCATCCGGCTTCCCCATTCCCATTGAGTCAAATGGGACTGAAATGGGAATGGGGACTAATATTTACTGGAGCCTGGGAATGGGCAATTACCGGGTCTGTAATGCCCCAGTAACTGCCCATTCCCGGGCACCGGTAAATTCATGACTCCAGCGGCAGCCGTGGTGGTAATTACCAGCACAGCTACCGCCGTAGTCGTAGTCATGCCCTTTGTTTCCCTTAGACTTTCACTTTGTTCGTAAGTTTTAGCAACATGTTACCAGTGCACAAAGTACCTTACAGTACAGTGCGCTGGGGTTTTCCTTTAATTTTTAAGGCCCTAGCACCCTGAAAGGATTTTTTGGTAGAGTGCCTTGGACAGAGCTGTTGGCAGCTGTTATTTTTCATATATCTTTAACCCTTTCATGTGGTCCATATCGCGCTTACTGCGCTGTTCTGTCCTTTTGCAATCTTGTCCCTTTGCATTCCCCAGGCCGAGCAGACCGGGGAAAACCCTTATTTGGTCACCCAGATCCCCACACAAACTAAAGCTTTTGCAGGCTTCTGCAAGCCTTGTGTGTGTGCCTCCAGGATGTGGGCTGGACAGTCAAGTACCAAAACACATCCTGGGTGCCAGAGAGTCTGGTGTTCTGGAAATGACCGCGACCAGCATGGTCTGTGATTGGTCCACGTCTGACATGGCTGTATGTGAGCAGGTCTCTCATTGGGTCCTCTTCATTTGGCCATGAAGGAGATTCTGGATAAGAGAAGGGCCCAAACACCCATAACAGGTTGATCTTTTGAGTTTTAACTGAACTTTGGAAAGGATCCAAGCATCCTAAAACCATGAAGCTGAATCGTGGAACCGCTGGTGCCCCGCTGGAAGGTTTGGCACCCTAAACCCGCTGTTGTCCCGCAGGACCCCCCTGCTTCTGATCATACTTAGAAGGTCTGCAAAGGCGCTTCGACCCATTAGAATAATGTGACCAACTATTCTCGGCACCTCCACCTCAACCTGCAAGCAAGCCTTCTCGGAAGTGTTCCTGGGCCAACCAGTGAACTGACCAGCTTGCACAGGACCATTGCTCTGGAATCGCTGCTGCCTTGAGCTGACACTTGTGACTTTGGAGATCGTAAGCATTGGGTATAAGGCACTCTCCATCTGAGTTTAGTACAACTTGGTGGGTTAGGACTGGAATTAGGAGAGTATGGCTGAACCGTGTCCCCAGCTGTGGTGAGGAACTTGAGGGTGCACTGCTGCTGTGCCCCCCTGTGTCCTGAGATGAGCTGCAGTGAATTCACGTTGATCCCTTCACCAGGAGAGGCGAAATCACCACTGTCCTGCCACAGAATCATCCCTGGAACTCAGGCGCTGAAAGCCGCAGAACTGCAAAATTGCTGCATTTGAACCCACAACCAAAGTGGAGTGAACTGCTGAAGTTTGGTCTGGAGTGTGCCTTGGGTCGAAGAGTACTTGTAACACTTACTGGTGGCCCCTGGTGCATCTATCAATTTTTACGCACAATTGTCCCCTGGGGGCCACTCTTCTTTATCGAGGTAGCCTGCGCTACCGTCTTATTACCAACTCCTGCATCCTGTTCTGCCCTCTTAGGGAGACCCTCCTCAAATAGTGGGACAATATTCTTCACTGCCTCATCCAAATATCTGAGTCGCTACAGCACCTGCAAGGGAACCTGTTTTCGCTCTACCGCACGATCACGTGTGGCTGCATCGAAAGTCTTTTGAGCGCAAGGCTCAACTCTTCTTTAGGGATTGGACTGCCTCTTAGTTAGGGTTTGATTAGTGAAGGGACTGCCTAAAGTATATTTGCACCGTTTTCTCCCTTTGCGTACAGGTTTTGGACCCTTACTGTGTGCCATTCCTTTAGGCCATTGGTAACTGTATATATGTGTTATAGTAGTGTTGTATTGATTTAGGATTTCCTGCTGATATTTGCTTTGTGTTTGATTTCAAAGGCCTTTAATAAATGTATGACATGCATTACTTATCGTAATAGCTTTTCTGATGATTGTATCTGCTTAGATTCACATGCTGTGCATATGGTCCGACATTCAGTGGTAACCACAGAGTATTGCATCTTGTCTTTCGGGGACCGAAAGGGGACGTCGGCATAGGTGTGTCTGTAACACTATCCTCATTGTGACGTGTACTGTACCCAAAATACCTCACGCGCCGAGGTCCCTCCGATTGTATTTTTTCTGCCATGAGGGAGCCCAAAAATATTGTGATTGAGTAAATGAAGAAGAGAGAAGTAGTAAGAGGTCTATGTTCCTTCCACCCCGAGCGGGAAGGTAGGGAGGGCGCATGTGAATCCAAGCAGATACAATCATCAGAAATGCTTAAGGTTTTTTTAAATGTATGTTTGATGTTTAAATAACCATGAAGATAATTTTCAATTGTGTTATATTTTGTAAAGGTTCTAACATCATATATATTTTATTTTTGAATCATGGACAAATACAAATAAAAAAAAATGCTATTGCAATAAGTAATACATGTCTTCTGATGCTTGTTAATCTGCTTATAATCACATGCTGTGCATAGACTAGCGAGCAGTACCCAGAGTTGGAGGTGGTTTGTGAGAAGGAACAGTAGAGAAAAGATGTCTTAGTACTGCTTGTCCCACCTGAGAATCAGACCTAGAATAAGTGCCTAGGCAATAGTGTTTTGTAAAGGTGTGTACAGAACTCCAGGTTGTCGCTTTGCAAATGGACTCAAGGGGAACATTTGCAACGAATGCTATGGATGCCCCAGTGCCCCGAGTAGAATGTCCTCTAGGCTTGAAGGGCAGTTCTCTCTTAGCATGAGTGTAACATAGTGCGATGCATTTGACAATCCACCTTGAGATAGCTGATTTAGAGACAGGATCCCCTTCTCTACCAGCTGCCACTGAAACAAAAAATTGGTTTGTTTTCCTCAGTGGTTTAGTTCTTTCAAGGTATAACATGACTGCCCTGTGCACATCTAGTGGGTGTAGGCTTCTTTTGGCCATGCTAGTGGGAATTTAGGTGCAAATCTGGGGTGAGTGCGCAGAAGGAACAAGTTACTTACCTGTAAATGTTGTTCTCCAGCATGGGTCTGGCATGGATTCACATGCTCATGAATATTCCCCGTTGTAAGGTTGGGAGTCCTCGGTAAAGAAAAAAACAGTATCAGTTTTGTTTCTGATCTGTCTTAATTAGTAGTAACCAATCACTGGTCTCTGGGTTATACTGCCCCCAGCCAATGACTGCCCTCTCCCTAAGCCCCGCCTCTGGCAGCCATCCTCAGATTTGGTAGCACCTAAAGTGGCAGTATGACCAAGTGAAGAGCCGCAGAGGGGTAGGAGGGAGGGTTCGCATGTGAATCTATGCCAGACCCATGCTGGAGAACAACAGTTACAGGTAAGTAACTTGTTCCTTCTCCAGCATGGGGTCTGGCATGGATTCACATGCTCATGAATACAAGAATAAATAGCAGTACACACATGCACAACCACGGGAGGTGGCAAAGGCTCAACATTAAGCATTACATCAAAACTCAACATTAAGCATTTCTTATCTCCTCACCAGGCTCACCTTAAGGGAACAGGTTGCGCAGCACTGCTTGGCCGACTCTACTCCTCCCTGGAATCCCGGTCGACGCAGTAGAATCTCGTGAAGGTGTGCGTCAACTCCACGTAGCAGCCCTGCAGATGTCCAGCAGGGACACACCAGACAAGAACGCTATGGTAGCAGCGATCGCTCTGGTTAAATGGGCTTTCGGACGGCCGGGCAACGGTCGGTTTGCCAACCGATGACAGTGCATGATGCAGCCGGAGAGCCATCTGGAAATGGAAGCCTTCGAGAGAGCCATCCCTTGGTTCACAGGTCCAAAGTTCACAAACAGCTGTGATGTCTTCCGAAAACTCTTCATTCGGTCCACGAAGAACTTCAGTGCTCTAGCTACACCCAGCGAGTGCAAAGTCCTCTCGGCCGGTGACGAAGGCGACGGGAAGAAAACAGGTAACACCAAGGGCTCGTTGAGATGGAAGTCCGACGGCACCTTGGGCATGAAGGAGGGATGCGTCCTCAGCACTACCCTCGTATGCTGAAAGGTCAGGTATGGAGGCTTGAAGGATAGGGCCTGAATCTCTCCCACGTGTCGTACGGAGGTGATGGCCACAAGGAACGCTGTCTTCCACAACAGAAACTTCAACGGGGCCGAATGCAACGGCTCGAATGGCGGACCCATGAGCCTGGTCAGCACCACGTTGAGCTCCCACGCCGGGGCTGGCACCTTCACCGGCGGGAATGATCGAAACAGTCCTTTCATAAATTCCTTCACCAGGCGATGAGACCACAGGGATGAACGCCATGCAGTTCTGGTGTATCGGAAAATCGCTGCCAGATGTATTTTGATTGAAGCATGAGATAGTCCAGCTTTGGCTAGTGACAGTAGGTATGGTAGCACTTTGAGGGGCTGTAATCCTGAGAGGGTTAATCTTCTGTGCACGGCACACGACAGAGAACCTCTTCCACTTGTGTCCGTAGCACTTGAGAGTTGAGGACGCCCTGGCCTTTGCAAGGACCTCTCTGCAGTCAGCCGGGATATTGTATCC
Source organism: Ambystoma mexicanum (assembly GCF_040938575.1). NCBI lineage: Eukaryota > Metazoa > Chordata > Amphibia > Caudata > Ambystomatidae > Ambystoma > Ambystoma mexicanum. The sequence continues at coordinate 1,498,955,913 of NC_090921.1, forward strand.
TCCAAATCTAGTGCTGCAGGAGCCAGGCCTGCAAGTTTAGCGACTCCGGGTCGTGATGAAGCATGGCGCCTCCTTCTCTGGAGAGGAGATCCGCGTCCGTCGGAAGTTTGACTGGTGGGGACGCTGACAAGTCCAGAAGGTCCGCGAAAGCTGGTTGATGAGCCTGAGCAGCAACAGCAATGGAGGGAACGCATAAAGGAACAGGCCGTCCCAAGGGAACGAGAAAGTATCGCCCATGCTCCTCGGCTGGGGGAACCTGCTGGCGAACCTCTGGTACCTGGAGTTCATCGCCGTCGCGAACAGGTCTATTTGGGGTTTGCCCCATCGCCGGAAGAGTTGATCCACTTGATCCTGGCGTAGTTCCCACTCGTAGCACTAGCGCAGCTCCCTGCTGAGTGAGTCGGTGATGGTGTTTTTTATCCCTGCTAGATGAAAGGGTACCAGGAACATCCCCCGGGTAACGGCCCAGTGCCACAGGTCCTGTGCTACTTTGGACAGGGCTGGGGATCTGGTTCCTCCCTGCTTCCTGATGTAGAACATTGTGGTGGTGTTGTCGGTGAAGATCCTCACCACTTTGCCCTTGAGGGACGGGAGGAAAGACTTGAGAGCCCAGAACACCACCCGGAGCTCCAGTATGTTGATGTGGAGCGGCCTCTCCTCCGGGAGCCATAGGCCTCTCGCGTGAAGATCCCCGGTGTGCGCTCCCCATCCTTCCAGGGAGGCATCCGTCATCACCGTCACCTGATATGCTGGGGACTGAAAGTCCATGCCCGCCGTGAGATGCGCGCGGGTGCCCCATCATCAAACAGCTTGGCGGAATACTTCGTTGAGCGAGATCTTGTCCTTGAAGCTGCCCGTCGCTTGCATCCAGCGGGCGTCGAGAAACTCCTGCAAAGGACGCATCCGAAGCCTGGACATGTGCACCAGATAGATGCAGGAGGACATCATTCCGAGAAGGGATTTGATGGATCTCACTCTGGCCACGTCCGTGGCCAGCAGACGCTGTACCTTGCCCAGGATGGCCTTCGCTCTTTCCTCCGACGGCGAGGCCAAATGCGCCACTGTATCGAGCTTGGCTCCCAGAAACAGTGTGACCTGCGACGGGACCAGGTGGAATTTGGGGAAGTTGATGGAGAATCCCAGGTCCGTGAGCAGCTGGACGGTCTTCGCCGTGTGTTCGACGGTGAGCTCCCTTGTTGTTGCCCGGATGAGCCAATCGTCCAGTTAGGGGTAAACGTGGATCCCCTGCAGGCGCAGCCGCGCCGCCACCGGTGCTAGGCACTTCGTGAACACCTTGGGAGCCGACTTCAGTCCGAACGGGAGGGCCTTGAACTGGTAGTGCCGCCCTCGGACCACAAACCTGAGGAACTTTCGGTGCCTTTTTAGAATGGGTATATGAAAGTACGCATCCTCCAAATCCAACGACGATAGGAAGTCGCCTACCTCCAGCTGTCCCAGCACGTGCTGGAGGGTGACCATCCGGAACTTCTGGGCCTTGATGTACTTGTTCAGTCGACGCAGGTCCAGGATGGGGCGCCATCCGCCCGTCTTCTTTCTGACGAGGAAGTATCTTGAGTAAACTCCGGAGCCCCAAAGACTCTTTGGGACGAGCTCGATGGCACCTTTTTTGAGCATCGCCCTTACTTCCAACAGTAGTTGAGGGATGTGGTTTTCCTTCCTGGCCACGGGTGGAATGCGGGGACCCTTCTTTAGGAATTTGAGTGTGTGCCCCTGGGCCAGGGCATCGAGCACCCAACGGTCGGTGGAGATGGATTTCCACACGCTGACGAACCTCGTCAGCCGGCCTCCCACCGAGGTGCTTCGGTGGGGGCCCGACACCACGGCCGGTTCTGTCTTGCTTGGCTGCCGCCTTGCCGCCTTGGCCCCCTTGGCGACGACGGCGAGGTCCTCCTGACTTGCCTCGTCCCCTGTAGGCTTCCTGTGATGAAGAGCGGGCTGCTTGATGGTACGTTGAGGAGCCACCGCCAAATCCCTTGGAAGCACCTTGCTTGCCTCCGGAGTTCCGAAACGGTGGACGTCGTTGTTGTAGAACTCCCGAGGCCTGAGCCGTCTCCGTGTCGGTCTTGATGGCCAGAAGGGATTCATCCACTGTCTTCCCAAACAGGTTGTTCCCGTCAAAGGGCATGTCCAAAAACTTGGCCTGTACATCCTGGCAGAAATCTGTCGCCTTGAGCCACCCCCGTCGTCGAAGGCAAACACTGTTGCCCAATTGGCGGAAACCGGCGTCGGCAATGTGCGCAACCACCGTTATGGCGTGGTCAGAGGCCACCTCACCCTCCTGCAGGATTGCCAGGGCCTCTGCCCTCTTATCGTCCGGGAGGAAGCCCAACAGGGGGGCAATCTTGTACCACAACTCCCTGTCGTAGCGGGCCACGATCGCTAGGGCGTTGGGCGCTTTAGTCGTCGTCGCCGCCAACGAGATGACTCGTCGTCCCATGGCATCCAGCTTCTTTCCCTCGCCATCCGGCGGGGAAGTAGAGGTCGAGGCCGATGCCCCCCGCTTTCTTCTTGGCCGCTGCTGAAACGACCAAATCCGGGGTCGGTTGCGCTCTAAGGCACAAAGGGGCGGCGTCTGGGACCCGGTACTACTTCTCGTACCAGTCTCTCTTAGCAGGTGTCGTGGATGGGTTCTTGAGGAGGGCAAGTCCCTCGTCCCAGATGTCATACAACAACGGCACCGCAAGGACCTTTTTCCTTTTGGTCTCATGCCGTTGGTAAAGGAAGCCTTCCTTCTTCTCTTCGGGGCAGAGCTGAAAAAGCTTGGATGCCCTGGCGATCATGGCGTGAAACGAGCCAATTCCGTCGGGAGGGGACGCCCGAGGAATCGGCGACAGGAGATCAGCCCCGTCGTCACCACCGTCGTCATCCGTCCCCGTCATGGCCGTATCTGTCCCTGTGTCCTCCCTCGGGGTCGGGGAAGGAGACAAAGGCTGAGAAGGCCGGGTTGGATGGATCCTTCTCCTCTTGTTAGGGGGGCTTCCCGACGGACTCGGCTCTGTCGGGTCGTCCGTCGGAGGCAAGGGCAACCTGGTCCTTATCTCCGTGCATAAGGCCTGGATTGCTGTCAAAATGGCCGGTGGCCCGGGCTGCGACGGGCGCGACGGTTGCTCCTCCTCCACCGGAGCCTCGTTGTCACCCTCGCTCTCGTCGTCCCCCTCATCGGGATCCCTCCTGTGGCGACGGGCCTCCTCTATGACTTCGACCAGTTCCTCCTCGGAGGTCGTGTCCGGTTTTTCCACCGGGGTCTTCACGGGGGTCTTCTTGATGGGCTTAAAAGAGGCTCCCCTCCGCGGGGGCAGGGAAACTCTGGGCCCCGAGGTCGCCTCCACTGGGGGAGCCTCCATAGGCTTCCAATGGGCTGTAGCGATACCCTCAATAGAGGCCTTGGCCGGGTGAATCAAGGCCTTCACCACATTGGGCGCGCTTGAGGCCTTCACCTTAGGGGGAGGGTCACCGCCTCGTACCCCTTCGGATGGTTCCTTCGTGATCGACCGGTGCCTCTCCAGAAGCTTAGCCGGGTTCTCGGACTTTCTCTTCCCCGAGCCACAGCGTTGGCTCGTGGTTGATGGCGTCAGTGAAGGTGCGCCCTGTCTGGCAGCCGAGGAGCCCGACCGTTCGGCGCTCCCGGTGCCCGTGGACTCTCGTTGCTTTGCCTTCTGTTAGGCCCCCATCGCCGGGGCACCCTCACAGGACTTAGAAGACCACTCGGGTTTCTTCTTCTTCTCACCTGCTGGGCTCTTGCTTTCCAACTAGTTGGCGAGACGGGTCAGACGGTCCCTCATGGTCCGTTCCGACATGTTCATGCAAAACGCACAGTCCTCCTCCACGTGCAATTTGTCTTCATGAAGGCAGTAGAGGCATATTGAGTGCTCGTCCTCCTTGAACAGTTTCTGTAGCTTGCATCCAGGGCAGTTCCTGAACAGCTTGCCCGGTGTCGAGCTTCCCTTCTCCTGGCCCATGGTCCACGAGGTAGGCCTCAGAAAACTTCTGGAATCCTCCAAGAAGCGTAGCTCGACGGAAACTTCACCCTTGAGGGGCGTAGAAGATACCGAAACGGGTCCCCGTTGATCGGAAGTAGAAGCGGTGGAGCTTGAGGCTCTATTTAACCAGAAAATTAGATAAATCTCTTTGAAAAAGCGCAAAACGCGAAAAAAGCTCGAGGACTCCCAACACTTGAACGTGCGGTAAAAATCTGAGGATGGCTGCCAGAGGCGGGGCTTAGGGAGAGGGCAGTCATTGGATGGGGGCAGTATGACCCAGAGACCAGTGATGATTAGTTACTACTGTTAGGAAAATGGGTTGGTGGAGACAGAAACGAGGGCAGCAGAGGTTTCACAAGGCTTAAAAGACATGTTTAGGCTGTAAACTACAATTCCCAGCAGCCTCTTGGGTCTTCAGTAGTTCTTGCCATGCGCGCGTCGGGCCAGCTGAAACTGATTAGCTACAGCTTATTACAGGCCAACGGCGCACAGCAGGTGTGGCTTATTTTGTTTTCGTGTGGAAGCCATGCCAGAGGATCGTCGGAACGCCCTGTGAGATTGCAAGGACTTTTCCCCTTCATGAATGTGTGCCAGAATGAGGAAGATTCGTGTGGTGCTTAAGGCCACATCATATTACGTCCGGGAAGGCTGTTTAGCTTCCCGGACGAAAAGATAAGTACGGGAAGAGTTTGCTGCTGATGTATTTCATGTTGGGAACAGATGCAGCAGTGTCTGCATACAGAAGCCGCGCGGCTATCAGGGCTCCATGAGATTACGTCCGGGAATGCTGTCTAGCGTCCGGGATGAAAAGATAAGTGCGGGAAGGGATTTGGTTACTCCATTGCTGTTACTGATTTATGGTGCTTTCAAAAGTCAAGGAAGCCTAATGATTTATGTTTTTTCAAGAGTCAAGGAAGTGCACTTAATGGGCTGTGCATAGGACTATAAAACACCTGATAACCCCATTAGGGTTTAACAAGAGACTGCACTCGACTAACAGTGCAGCCCACTCAAGCTCTCAGAGTGTGTTTGTTCAACATCTACGTTGTGGGGGCCATGTACATGTGTTATGTTATGTATGTTGCATTTGCTTGCCCAGCGGGCCATGTGTTATGTTTTTTCATGTGGGAATGAAACCCCAACAGTCTGTTTCATCATTGCTCATGTATATGACTGACAATCTGTGCCTGTATTAAAAGATATTTGGGCATGCAAGAGGTTCTAGGATGAACATCATACCCAGTATTAAGTGGGAGTATTGGTGTGTGGTGTTTTCTGTGTGGGTCTATGTTAGCAAAAGTATTAGGAGGTAGTGTAGGGTTTGTTCCTTGGTGCGTCCCCGGTCCTATCCACCTTAGGCATTCCCTAACCCTTTTTCCGGTTTCCCTATACTTCCCCTCCCTGTCCACAACCTCTCTCTAACCCTCTTCCCCCCACTGGCTGCCACGTGGTATCCTGTAAATATAATCAGGTATCTGTGCCAACCACGGGTGGAGGGTCTACATTCGGCTTCTGTGGTTCGGGGGAGAGTGTCGACAAACCTTCCCCCCTTATTGTGTAGTTGAGCATTCACAACTACTAAGAAAGACAGATCAGAAACGAAACTGATACCGACGACGGGGAATATTCATGAGCATGTGAAACCATGCCAGACCCCATGCTGGAGAATTACCTTATCCCTGTGGACTGTAACAAAGGGGTCTAGAACAGAGAGAGCCTGTAGTTCGCTAACCCTTCTAATAGAAGTGATAGTCACTAGGAAGCCTGTCTTGTAAGTCAGGTCCTTTAGACTTGCTTTATGCATTGGCTCAAAGGGAGTTCCCATGAGCCTGGTCAAAACCACATTTAGGTCCCACCCAGGAGCTGGGTGAGAAATGGGAGGATACATCCTCTTAACCCCTTCCATAAATGCTTTAATCACTGGTATCTCCCACCTCAACACCTTTTGCTGTGATGTGGTGTAGGCTGAGAGAGCAGCCAGATGAACCTTTAGGGAATTTAAGACCAGCCCAATGTCTAACAGATGGGTAAGGTACAGCACAATGTGTGTGGGTGAGCAATCGATAGGGTTGACGCCCTTGGAATTACACCAGATGACAAAACGTTTCCATTTGCTGGCATAGCAATAACGTGTGTTAGGTTTTTTAGCTTCCCTGAGTATGTCCATGCACCTCTGAGGGAGCTGCAGGTGTCCAAACCTATGACCTCAGGAGCCAGGCTGCTAAGTTCAGAGTTTGTGGGCATGGGTGTAGGGTCTCCCCCCTGTCCTGAAAAAACATGTTGTACGGGCAGGGCAGTTTTACTGGTGGGGAGAGGGACATTTCCATCAGATGAGCGAACCAGGGTTGACGGGCCCACATGGGGGCCACCAGTATCATGGTAACTGGTTCCTGGTGCATATTGTGCACTATCTTGTTGAGAAGGGGAGTCGGGGGGAAAAGCGTAAACAACTTTCCCTGACCATGTTATCCAGAGACCGTTCCCCTTGGAGCGGTCCTGGGGGTACCTGGAGGCGTAGTCTTGGCATTGGGTGTTCTCCTGAGTTGCAAACAGGTCGATCTCTGGGAAGCCCCATTTTGCGAAGACGTTGGACACGATGTCTTTGTGCAGACGCCGTTCGTATTCTTCGGGCAGAGGAAAATCTCTGCTGAGCACGTCTGCCAGAAGATTGAGTTCCCCTGGAACATCTTGTGTTTGAGAGCCCACATCCAAAATTTTTGGGACAGCTTGGATAGCCCTGGAGAGTGAGTTCCCCCCTGTTTGTTCAGGTAATACATGGCTGTAGTGCTGTCCGTTAGAATCAGCACTGACTTCCCTTGTAGTTGCATCTGAAAGGCCTTTAATGCCTTGAACACCGCTAATATCTCCAGTAAATTTATATGGTTGGACGCTACTTGAGGGGACCACACTCCATGTGCTGTCTTCTGAAACAGGTGAGCCCCCACCCCGTGAGAGATGCGTCTGTCGTGAGAGTGGCTTCCACTGCAGGAGTGGTGAAGGTCTTTCCCTTCAAGAGGTTTTCTCTTGACCACCAATGCAGAGAGAACGAGGGCTGCCGACACAACTACCAGATCTTCCCATTGTCCGCTGGCCTGACGCCACTGGCTGTTGAACCACTCTTGCATGGGACACATGCACAGCTGCGCGTGGGGAACCAAGCATATGCACGACGCCATAATTCCTAGCAAGCGCATGGCTTTGCGCACTGTCACCTCCTGACTGGCTACATATTGAGGGATCTGAAAAAGCATGTTCTGAACCCTCTCGTTGGATCAGAGCTCACAGAAAAAGTTTTATTTGACTGGGGACTAGACTGGATTTCTTCTCGTTGATAGAGAACCCCAGACTGAAGAGAAGGTCCACGTTTTTTTGTGTATTCAAAAAACATGTGTCTTACGAGTCCCCTGTTCTGAGCCAGTTGTCGAGGTAAGGGTAAACCGGGACGGATAACCCTCGCAGGTGTGCTGCAGCTACTACCAGGACCTTCGTAAACACCCTTGGCGCCGAGGCGATGCCGAAGGGGAGTACCTTGAATTGGTAATGCCCGTCCTCTATCATGAACCTTAGATATTTCCTGTGCGCTGGCAACATTGAAATATGAAAGTATGCATCTTTCATGTCCAATGTTGCCATGTAGTCCCCATGTTTCAACAATGGGATCACCTCCTGTAGCGTTACCATGCAAAACTTCTGAGGTTTTAGGAATTTGTTCACTGGGTGCAGGTCTAGACCAGGGCACATGGTGAGGTCCTTTTTGGGTACAAGGAAGTACACTGAATAAATACCCTTGTTTACCTGAAGAATAGGGACGGCTTCCATGGCGTCCTTTCCCGGCAGCGCTTCCACCTCTTGATTCAGGATCTCCAGATGGTCCGGTGAAAGGCGCCGTGAGCGCGGTGGTCTGAATTGTGGAGGTCGGGCGAATTCCAGGCAGTACTCGTGGGCGACCGTCTTTATGACCCACTGGTCTGAAGTTATCCCCTCCCATGCCGTAAGGAAAGATGTTAAGCGCCCCCGACCGGGTTGACATGGGAGGGGACCTGGATCTGATGGTCATTTCTGACCAGAGGCTGCGGCTCCTCTAGGATTGGCGCCTCTACCTCTGGCTTTGCCGCATCGCTGACCCCTTGGAGGGTAGTATGCGGGGCTTCCTGATGTTTGTCCGGTATTGAAGTTTCCCGTGCCATAGCTGTTCTGACTTGCACGGGACTGCCCTCAAAAGGACCGCCAAGTTATTTCCTCTCTGGGGAAGGATTTGTTGTAGAGACTTAAGAGTCTCATACTCTTTTTTGGCTGTTTCTAGGGCCTCATCGACCACCTTTCCGAAGAGGTTAGCTTCTTCTATCGGTTTATTGATGAGTGAGGCCTGTGTTTCGGGCTTAAACCCTGAGGTACGCAGCCAAGCGTGCCTTTTGAGTAAGGTTCCTTGGGCCAGAGACCTGCCTGCTGTTTTAGCCGTGTCCAGAGTGTTCTTTATTACATTCTGGTTCACCTGCCTTCCTTCGGCCACAATAGAGAGAAGCTTGGATTAGACGGGTTCTGGGACCTCCTGGAGGCCTTCCTGAAGTAGGTTCCACTGAGCGTCAGCCTAGCTTGCCAGCAGCGTAGTATTATTCGCTATACGTGTAGTATATGCGGCAGCCGAGGGGACTCGCTTGCCTAAGGCATACTCCTGCTAGTTTCCATTAGGTAGTCACTACCAGAGAATCAGGGGTGGCGTGCCCTTTAATGTATTGTGGGTCCGAAGCAGCTGGATAAAATAACTTTTCAACTCTTGGGTTCACTGCCCGGGTTTGAGCTGGTCAAACAATGGAGGGAGGTTTCTCCTTAAGAATATCCTCTACAAAGTCCTGCTCAGGCACTGCCTCTTGAGTAGAGATTTGAAAATGTTCAGCTGCCTTCTTTAACATGGTATTGAAGGACATCTGGTCGTCTACAGGCGAGGTCTTGCCAGCCGGGGTGGACGTAGGAGAATCCAGGCACAACACATCAGTGTCCTGATCTTGATGGGGAAGCATCCATGGGTCCGTCCCCACTTGCTGGCTTTCTTCCCAATTGTCCGTGGCATCCGCCTGGTCCTCATCATAATTCTGTAGGAAGGAAGTTTCTTCATCTTCACTGTAAATGTCCTTATAAGTGTCCATCTGGACAATGTCTTTATGCTGGACAAGGACAGAAGGCTGCTCTTCTTGGAAATGTGCAGCAGATTGAAGATTATGCTCTCCATGAGATCTTTTCAGGGAAGGATGCTCAGAAAAATGAATAATTTCAAGATGGTCCATACACCCTTCAAATTTCTCCCTTGTCCATTTAGAGGACCCAGAAGGGCCTACGGGTTGAAAAGCGTCGTCTTCTGCCCTCCGGCGCCGAGAATTGTCTTTCAGGGTGTTGGAAAGAGGGTCTGTTTTTCGACTTGAGGCCTAGTCATGATTTTTGGGCCTACCGTGGCCTTCGGGACCGCTGTAGCGTAGAATTTCCCTGCTTCGGTGTGTAAATCTGATTTAGGGGTAGCGCCCTTATTTGTTTTCAAATGACAAGACGCTGCTGTGGATGCGGGGGAAGGCTTTGGATCTGTACGATCTGAGGAATCCACCAACATTTTCGACAGCCGTGCTTGCGCTTTTACCTTTTTCACCATACCCGTCAAAATAGGTGTAGGGGGTTGTGTGCTAGTGAAATGTGATTGCGCCCCCGTCGCCGGGTGTTGTCCCTGAAGCGAGAACAGAGTCAGGCCTTAAAGGGTCGGGGATGGGGGTGGCGGACCTAGAAGTGTCCACCTCGAGGTCCATCACATCCGCAACGGATGTTTGGTCATCGGATGTACCCCCATCACATTTCGGCAGGTGTGGCCGTGGGGGCTCCACCCGTGACATACCGTACGCGGCCCACTGCTTCACACAGCGTTCATTAAGGGTCTTAGGCCGAAGGAGATTACAAGCCGCACACCGCTTCTTGTCGTGATCTAAGGGGAGACGGGCGTTGCACGTCCTGTGTTCGTCCTTCCACAAGTATCTGACCCTACACTTAGGGCAGAACCTAAAAGGAGTCCTTTCCATAGCAAAAGGGAAAGATGACTAGACCTAGAGGGTAAAGAGAGGGAAAAAGGAAAGACATAACAGAAATATGGCCACCCCGACCCCACTCTCCCTACTGTAAAGGCCGGCCAGAGGGCCTGGCCACGTGGATGCTTCTGCGTAGTGTTCGTCGAAGTTGTTCTTGCCTTCGAAATGACTTAAGGGGAAATAACCGACAAGTCGATTTAGGATAAACAATGTCTCTTATGTAAGAGCTCTGCTATAGTGCGACCAGTTATCTGGGTGGAAAAAAACAATTGGAGGGACCTCGGCGCGTAAGGGATTTTGGGTAAACTACACATCTCGATAGGGATAGTGTTACAGACACGCCTATGCCGTCCCTTTCGGTCCCCGAAAGACAAGATGCAATACTCCACGGTTACCTCTGGATGTCAGACCATATGCACAGCATGTGATTCTAAGCAGATTAACAAGCATCAGAAACTTAGTTTTTCCCCTTCAAACGTACATTCTTGGTGGAAAGCCAAACCTTTTGCCCCACTTGATACTGTGGTCCACCATGGTGCTTTTTGGTCCTTGTACCCTAACTTATTATTTCGAAGGGCCTCAGCTGATTCTAGCAAGCCTTCCTTAATGCAATTTAACCTCTGGAAGTTAGAACATTCCAATGGGAACACTTCCTTCAAAAACCGAGGATGAAAACCATAATTACAGGAGTCTTTTATTGATATTGATATTTTATTTGTATCGCGCTCATACACATGTGTTTCAGAGCACAATGAAGCAAGGGAGGGGAACAAGGGAGAACAAAAACAACAATCTTACTAGGCCCAGTGACATTCGGAACACGCAAGTCCAGGGGAGAGGTAAGGGGTGGGGGGAAGTAGAAAGCGCAGAGTTGTTATAACTAAACCAGAGCTATCCAGCCACGGCCCACCAAAACCTAGAGACAAACTGCGACTTACGATCTGACACTATCCAAGTTGGTAATCTGTGTAGACAAACCACACCTTGCAAGAAACTCTTTGCTAGATTCTTTGCTGTTGTTTCTCCTTTCATTGGGATGAAACGTCCTGCGTTAGTTAACAAATCTACCACCACTAGCACTGAAATACAGCCCTGATCCTTAGGAAGATCCACAATCAAATTCATAGAGATTGTATTCCAAGGACTGGGAGGCACGGGTAAAGGGGTGAGTAGACCTGAAGGTTTTCGCCACCTGACTTAGATCGGGCACACACTTAACAGGTTTTAACATGATTCAAGGTATCTAGTCTTAAAAATTAGCAGGAAATTATTGTGGAACGTTTAAGTTTTACGTAACCCTGGATGACCAGGTAATGCTGACTCGCGCATTCTTTTAAAACTTCCTCTCTGAGTCTCACAGTAGGCAGATACAATCTGGAATTCATTTACAGAAGCCTGTTAATAACCCGTCTTTCAGGATCTTGTTTAACCCAAGATTGAACTTCTGCTTCATACATATCTTGTAGTATTCTTCTCTGAAGCTGATCTTCTTCCATGGTAGCACTTAAAATAAACTGATCCTCAGCAATCACTGGTTCAAGCTTGTTCACAAACTCCTTCTCACTACTTGGGAATTGCTGAGACAAGGCATCTGCCTTCCCAATAAGACGACCTGGTTTACAGGTGATTACAAAATCATAATCTGAAAAGATCAAGGACCAACCAACACCAATTGTGAAGGGGATAGTGTCTTGGCTGACTTCAGAAAGAGCACATTTCTGTGGTCATTTAACATGGTTACAGTAAACTTGCACCCTAACTAATAGTATGTCAACTCCTGGAAGGCCTTCTTAAGTGCTAAAAGTTTGCGATCAATGATGGCATCATTTACCTGAGCTGGAAGTAATTTCTTGGACGAATAGGCTACTGGATGTAGCTGTCCAGTCTTTGAGTGCCTTTGAGAAAAGACTGCTATGATGGCCAAAATGGAAGCATCTGCTTTCACAAAAAAGGGTTGTAACGGATCAGGATGCAAACATATCGTTCCAGCAGTAAAACTTTGCTTTAGGTTCTGAAAAGCATCTTCCACCTCTTGCGTTCAATCTAACTTAACTCCTTTCTTTAGGAGTTTTGTAATGGGAGTCATTTTGCAAGAAATCTTAGATAATTCCTCGGTAGAAGTTTGCAAAACCCGGGAAACTTTGGATACCTTTCTCACTGCTGGCCGATGGCCACTCTTCCACTGCTTTTACTTTCCGCATATCCATTTCCAATCCCTTTGTGGAAATTACAAATCCTAAAAACTCCACATCTACCGTGTGGAATTGCCTTTCTCCCAGTTTGGCGTACAGCTTGTTTTCTCTCAATCCCATCCGAACATGTTCCTGATTTTGCTGAAGACTATTCGAAAAATATCATAATATTGTCATGTTTACCACTACAAACATTACAACAAACTCTTGCAGAACATCGTTGATGAAAAATTGGAATGCTGCCGGAGCATTACACAGGCCAAAAGGCATAACCTGATATTCAAATAAGTCACATTTTGTACGAAAAGCTGTCTTCTATTCATCTCCATTTTGTACTCTAATCAAATGATAGACCCCACGCAGCTCTAGTTTGGTGAATACTGTCGCTCCCTGAATTTGATCCAACATTACTGATGGGTGGTAGCGGAGAGCTATTCCTGATGGTAATTTTATTCAGGGCTCTACAATCGATGCAAGTTCATAATGTTCCTTCCTTCTTGGGCACAAAAAACAATGGAGATGCTGCTAGAGACTGAGAATGCCTTATAAAACCCTTTGCTAAATGTTCCTGGATCTATTCTTTAGGTGTTCATTCTCCTTCTCCGTTAGTGCATAGATGTGGTTGCATGGGATCTGAGCTCCTGGTTCCAAATCAATTTTACAAACGTAGTCTCGATGAGGTGGTAGTTCATTAGCTTTTATTTCATTAAAACATCACTAAATTCCCGATAACACTCTTACAAATTTCCTATTGCTGCTCCAATAGTATGTATTATAGCTCCTGCTTTCATCAATCCCATTACCAGTCCTGAGTATTCACTTGAAACTTCCTGAATCTTATTCTCCTTCATGCAATATTCCTTCTTTACAAAAGGTTGAGGTGAATTCCACCACCCTCCTGCCCCAATCAATGCGAGGATTGTGATAAATTAACCAGGGCATCACTATAATCACTCTCAAGTGAGGCGTGTCTATCAATTCAAAGATGACTTCCTCCCAATGTCCCCCTGGCATTTCCATTTCTACTAACACAGTTGCATGGGTTATAAGGCCTGATATTAACTGTGACCCATCCACTGCTCTTTCTTGTTCTGCCTTTTCTTTAAGAACAAGAGGTATGTCCATAGCCTTTACCATATTTCAATCCATAAAGTTTCCTGTGGCCCCTGAATCCATCACCACTGGGCATAACCAAATGAATCAAAGCCTTACACATAGTAGGGCTATCTGTAATAGTGGCTAGCGCATCTTTCAATTCATCCCTTAGACCACGATAAAACAATTGTTTTTCCTCTGGTCATCTGCTCTCTAAAACTAGGGATTTAAACTGAGTAATGAAACTCACTAAATCTTTGTTCCTTGTTTCATCTCTAAGAGCTCCCCAACTACTTCTTGAGAAAGCTGACGTCTATCAAACATCTTCCAGAATTCTAACTTGAAAGCTGTCAAGTCCTTTAAAATGGGATTTTCCTGTCCCACCAAAAAGACTGACCAGGTTGCTGCTTCACCCGTTAAATAAGATAATAGAAACAATATCTTTGCTTTCTCAGTTACAAAGGCCTCTGCTCTGCAAAGCAAATGGAGTTCACATTGAGTCAAGAAATGTAAAGTATTTCTAACTTCCCCTTCAAAACACTCTGGCGGTGTTAAGGGAACTGTTACTAACTGATCTTATACCTCCTTTGTTAACTTCTCCCATTCAGACTCCAGGGAAATCTGCTCTAACTAGTACTGGAGGGTCTCAGACTGGACCTTCCTGTTCACTAGGTAAGGGTGCACCCTCAGCCTATAAACTGGAAACCATTAAACTTAACTCCTCTACCCTATAATGTAAATCTTTATCCTCCCTTGTGGCAGATGTCATTTCCTCTCTTAATTCTCCTATCATGTCTCAGAGAACCAGCGAAGGCATCTGCGGTATCGGTGGGCAGATATGATATCGTGGGCATTGCATCCTGGAAGGGCCGGCTTGCTGTAATCCGTAAATGCTGATCCCACAAACGCTCACCTGAAGTTGCCTGCTCAACCCTAAATCTAACAGCTGAGTCAGAAACCCTGCGAAAGTGGATACAATAACAAACTACAGGCACTCCTCACTCCTGGCCTCTGGCTGTAGGTATCTGCAGTAGAATAACAACAACACAAGGTTAGCTTCTGTCCTATTCTGTGAACTTTGGTTATAATACTTCCTCACAAGTGTCTATGCTCTCATTTACCTATATAGCCTTTACTTATAGCTGAGAGGTGTTGAGTTATTGAAGACGTAGTGTGCACTTTTCCTTGACTCTGAAGTTGCTTTCCTCAAGAGAACTATTTACGTATACAAACCATCCCTAAACTAAACGATTTCCTAATTAAGAAAACTATTGTACACCACAAACTGTTGAGTCTTTTCTCTTTCAAACAAATGTCTAATTGCTGCTGTGCTTGCTGCTGCTTTTCTTAAGGTAATGCTAGGCCAATACTTTCTATACACTTCTGAAAGTACTGTGCCAAGTAGGATGGCTGTCTATAATCTTTATTAGCTTTTGTAAGTAATCTTCTATTGCGCATGCAGGCTCAATTTCACTCTGTTTTCCTTTTAGAGTTTCGGCCTTGAATGTTGCCCTTTCTTTGTGTTTAAGCACCGGACTTCCCCAGCCGGCTAGCTTTCTATCTTACTTTGGGCTCCCCGCAGTGTTTATTACTTTCACGCAATCAGCGCCCCAGCTCAGCGGGCTATGTGGAAGCAGTGACTCACTCAGGCTCGCCACGCAGGTAATGGGTTTAGCTGTTCAGTGCACCGCTCAGATACCTCTTACTGAAGCCGTGCTGACTTCTTTGCACTCCGGGCAAGAACGTCCAGCTTCTTTGCGCTTCTACACATGCGCACTATGCAGTTGTTTAACGCTTCAATCCGGAGCTGCCAAATAAAATACTAATGTCTCTGAACTTTTCACAGTCATAAAACGAACTGAACAATTTACTTACCTGTAACTAATGTTCTCCAGCATGGGCCTGGCATGGATTCACATGAATATTCCCATTTGTCTGGCCGGGAATCCTCGGTAAAAGAAAAAACAGTTTCACTTTCACTTACAAACTGTCTTTCACATATTAACCAATCACTGAGCTCTGGGTTATATTGGCCCAGACAATGACTGCCCTCTCCCCAAGCCCCTCCTCTGGTAGCCATTTTCAGATATGGTAGCACGTAAAGTGGCAGTATGACCAAGAAGAGCCGCAGTGGGGCAAGAGGGAGGGTTTGCATGTGAATCCATGCCAGACCCATGCTGGAGAACAATAGTTACTTACCTATAACTTTTTCCTTCTCCAGCATGGGGTCTGGCATGGATTCACATGCTCATGAATAAAGAATACATAGCAGTACCACATTACACAACCATGGGAGGTGGCACGGCTCAACAGAAGCAATTACTCTTACCTCCGGAACAGGCTCACCTTCAAGAGAACAGGTCGCGTAGCACTGTTTGCCGACCCTGGACACCTCTTTGGAATCCCTGTCGACACAGTAGAATCTTGTGAAGTTGTGCGTGTGTACTACGCAGAAGAGAAGCAAAGTGGATTTGTATTTTGGATACGTGTTATACAGGTCTGAACACAGACCACCAGATGGCCTATTGGCTCTAAACATAATTTGTGAGAGACTTTTTTGTCACAAGAACAATAGGGGTTTAATCTCCTGAAATCATTAAGACTGGATCATGTTTTTGAACACTTGCATAAGATTATGATGTATCCTATGTGTATTTAATGTTTTCAACTTATATATCCCTTTTTGACTTTTTAAAAAGACTCCTTTTCTTTATTTTTAAATCCTCTGTTCACTGAGATGCATTTATGTCTTGCACTTTATTAGAAAGCAACCCCATTTTCAAGTGTATCATTTTTAATTTCACTTCAAACATGTCTCCTCTTTTTGCATACCTTTCACACATGGACATTAACCTTGATCAGGATCAGGATCATCATCATCAGGATCCAATACCTTTAGACTAAATCAAAACCATTGTTACACTGTTCGATATAAGGTTGGTTTGCTATTTAATAATCACAACTGCATAGTACGATGATGAATTTAAACAAAAACAAAAACGCCAGCATCGCGGCAAATAAAGTCATTTCCAAAATGGCCGTGGCGCGTATTGGAACGTATGACGTCATCGCGGCACGCGCTAACGATGACATCATTACAAGCCAAATCGCGCTATAAAAGTGGAAATAGGAAACCAAGAGATCCATCTCAGATCCTGGTGAACGCAAACAAGGCAATCGGACCTTGCTGATGCAGTCACTTGGAAAAGGAGATTGAGGTAAAACTAGAATCCTTTTATTTTGTAAATTTTTCATAAGGCAAGAAATGTAAAACTTGCATTTGACTGCCCAGCCGCTTCCAAAATCATGTAATCACTATATTATTTAAAACCACTCGGTGACTAAATCTAAAAATTAAAAGCTCATTGATGACTTAAACCTTCTATTGACAAATTGCCCAAATTGAAACCGCCCTCCATCCTGAATAGATTAGTGAACAAGCTTTAGGCTTCTATGTTCACCTTCTTTTTGAAGAAAGGAAAAACAATTGGCAAAATAACTGTCAGGGCATCAGATGAATAATCGGTCCGCCTGATTTTTTTCAGATTTATTACCCTTGGCAACAATAATTCTTTCTTAAATCATAAGAATTGAAACAAAAACTAACAAAGAAAGTGACTATTATAAAGGGGCGAGTGAATTTAACCATATATACATATAACAAGTCCTCTTCTTTCAATTTTACAATATCGTTTTTCTTTCTGAACTACACTGTTGAAAATCTACAGACCTTGTTTTAAAAAAAAAAACTTTTTTCCTTTAATTTTGTTGCAGAATCTCTCCTGAGGAACCACGGCTAATGCTGTGGGGAAACACGTGTTGGGAGATTATATGTGCATAATGGAAATGTAAAACATGCATGAATGTATCGAGTCAATACATGAAAAATGAATAACTACTACGAACTGTACAATAAGTATATGTTAAATGCCATGTATGGAATCAATACATGAAGAATACATTCATATATAATTTAACAATTAACTAAGAGGTTTTCTTCATCATATTTGGACTACAGTCTGATATTAATTTCTGGGATCGCACAGACTACAAGTGCCAACACAGGAAGAAAACTATTAAGGTTCACTATTGTTTCAGCCACAATAAAGGCACTTGGAGTGCAGATCTGAGTACAATTAGAATATTAGCACCTACGAATCGCCCTAGAGAGGACTAAAAGCTAACAAAGGCTGAACAACCAAAACAAAACCAATTTTCGGTGCTGGTGCACGCGATCGTGCAGTTGGGCAAAAAACGGGTTCTCTTGCAGAGGCTGTATCAGCTCAGGAAGGTGGGTGAAGCAGTGAAGAATACGTTTCCACTATTCGAGAAGAGTCTCCCGAAGAGGGCAGAACAGGATCCAAGAGTTGGGAATAGCTCGGGAGCACAGCAGGGTACCTCGATAAAGAAGATTGGCTCTCAGGGGACACTTGTGCGTGAAAATAGATAGATGTGCCAGGGGCCACCGGTACGGGTTGCAAGTACTCACCAACCCTCTGCACACTCCAGAACAAACTCCGGCAGTCAAGTCCACTTCGGTTGTGGGTTCAAATCCTGCAGTTGTGAGGTTCTGCGGCTTTCATGGGCTGCGTTCCAGGGATGATTCCGTGGCAGAACAGTGACGATTTCTCTGCTCTTAATGAAAGGATCAGGCCAATTCCACTGCAGCGGAGTCTGAGGGCACAGAAGCAAGGCACCCTCGAAGTTTGTCACCACTGCTGGGCGATGCAGCGACCGCGTATGCTCAGGTTCAGGCAAACTCTCCTAATTCCAGACCTAGGAATGATAGGTGTATGAAACTTGTGTATAGGCGCGTTACAAATGCCACATCATATCATATCATATCATATCATATAATAAACCCGGCAGAAGAGTGCCTTATACCCAGAGCTTACAGTCTCTAAAGACTCAAGTGTCAACTCGAGAGAAGGGCGGTTCCAGAGCAAAGGTCCTGTGCAAGCTGGTCAGTTCACTGGTTGGCCCAGGAACACTTCCGAAAAGGCTTGCTTACAGATTAAGGTGCAGAGAATAGTTAGTCCCACTATTCCAATGTGTCGAAACGCCTTTGCAGACCTTCTAAGTTCGATCAGAAACAGGGGGTCCACCGGGACAACAGCATGCTCAGGGTGCTAAACCTTCCAGTGGGTCACCAGCGGTTCCTCAGCTCTGCTTCTTGGTTTCAGAATACTTGGCTCCTATCCTAAGTTCGGGGAGAACTCAAGAGATCAACCTGGTATGGGTCTAAGGGCCAGCCTCTTATCCAGATCCAGAATCTCCTTTGCGCCAAAACGAAAAGGAACTAATAAGAGATCTGCTCACATACAGCCATCCCAGAGTTGGACCAATCATAGACCACGGTGGTCCCAGTCATTCCCAGCACACCAGACATCCTGGCACCCAGGATGCGTATTGGAACTAGACAGTCCAGCCCACATCCTGGGTGCACACACAAGGTATGCAGAAGGCCACGAAAGCTTCGGTTTGCGCAGGGATCTGCATGACCCAATAAGGATTTTCTTGGGTCTGCTCCATCTGGGGAAGGCAAAGGGACAAGATGGCCAAAGGACAAAACAAAGGACCTCATGGCATGGCTATTTTGTGGCCAAACCACTGTCCTGGCCCAAACGCAGTATGGACCACACAAAAGGGTTAGAAATATATGAAAAATAACAGCTGCCACCAGCTCTGTCCAAGGCACATCTATACATCTACCAACAAATCCTTTGAGGGTGTCTAGGGCCTTAAAAATGAAAGGAAGACACCAGCGCACTGTACACTTTGTTGGTGCACAAAGGGGAAACAAAGTCTCCCAGTACTGATTGTTATGGGGAAACTGACATGCCCTTAAAGATAAAGACAAAGTGAGTGAAAACCCAACAGCAAAAAGTTGAGGGGTTCACAACTGGAGGGAAAAGGACACATAAATGGAAATCTTTCCTAACACTCGCCCGTCCCAGACCAAGGACAGGGGGAAGTAATCCAACTCGGGAAGAGTTTCTTGTTCAAGTTGGTTAAACATTCTGGACAACCCATCAGCATTGCTATGTTGAACGCCTGGCCTATGCTAAATAGTGAAGTCAAACCTTTGCAGGCTTATGGACCACCTGAACAACTTAGGATTCTCACCCTTCATATTCATGAGCCACCTTAATGGCTTATGGTTAGTTTGCACAGTGAAGTGGGTCCCATAGAGGTAGGACCTCAGCATCCTTAGGGCCCACACAACAGAGACACATTCTTTTTCTACTGTGGACCACCTGAGCTCTCTGTCCTTAAGCTGCCAATTTATCAATCCAATAGGGTGTTCCTTACCTTTCTCATCTACTTGTGATAGTACAGCTCCTATCCCAGTGTCAGAGGCATCTGTCTGCACAATAAAAGGTCTTTGGTAATCAGGGGCCCTGAGAACAGGGGCCTGGCACAAGGAGTCTTTTAAGCCATTGAACCCTTCTCAGAATCCTCAGACCAAGGGATGTTCTTGGGTTTCTTTGGAGTTGTGAGAGCAGTCAGAGGGGCAGCTATGGTGCCATAGTCGGCCATAAAGTTTCTATAGTACCCTGTGAGACCTAAAAGGGCTCTCACCTGGGTTTGTGTAGTGGGGGTAGGCCAGTCTTGTACTGCTTGTAATTTACTGGGTAGAGGCTGTATCCTCCCTCCACATACTTTGTATCCAAGGTAGACCACTGGATCTTGACCAATCTGGCACTTACTGACCTGTATAGTCAAGTGGGCCTTTTGAAGAGCCTGCAATACCATTCTGAGGTGTTTCACATTCTCCTCCTAGGTGGCACTGAAAACTGCGATATCATCCAGATATGCAAGACAGAATTCATCCAACCCATTAAGGACATGTTTCACAAGCCTCTGAAAAGAAGCAGATGCATTTTTCAACCCAAATGGCATTACCCTCAACTGGTAAAGGCCTTCTGGAGTTGGGAATACAGTCTTCTCCTTGGTATGTTCTGCTAGGGCTATTTGCCAATACCCCGCAGTGTTAGGGAGAATTCTCTCTTTAGGCTGAATTTCCTAACCTAGTGAGTCCCCCAGCAGCTTTGCTGGATTTCTGGGGTTTGTTTTTTTCCTCCTGCCAAGAGTGAGACTCTTTTCCTCCCACTCTTGGACATGATTTATGGTATTCCTTTGACTGGTAATGTGTTTTATAGGTTATGGGGTCCTTTACTCCATAGGGTCTCATGTGTTTTTCCTATGTGTATTACACAGCACCCTCCGTGCAGTAACACAGGGGTGTCACAGTGACACCCCACCATAGACTCCATACCCTGCGACTGACTACTGTCTCCCAGGGCATGTACAGTTACCATTGGCTTTACTGGTCCCAAATTATTAACAGAAACCAGTACAAACCATCATATTGTGGACGTACTGGTAGGGGCAATTCGATTGCCCCGGGGTCTGTTAGTCGAGGGGGCACGTCTCCGTCCCCCCTGATAGAGTTTTGGCTGGTGGCAGTGGAAACTTCTTTTTATATTTGACCGTAAATATTTTCCTATGGGATTTTCCCATTGTTCGAGGCTACCAACTTTAATTATTTAATTGTCATAGCCTTGAACATACCGCCGGTTTATTTAATTAATATTAATTCTCCGGTTGGTATTTTTTGCCAAGACTCGATTCTAAAATGGCGTTTGTGTTCTCTTCTGTGACTCCAACCCAAGTCGAGTCCTTTGTTCCACTTTTTGTCGGGCTTTTCCACAGAAGCCTCCAAAAGTGGTGCCACTCTGTCTGGGTACCACAGGGGGTGTGGGAGGGGGTTTAGGCACCATGGACTGAGTTACCTTGGTAACTCAAGTCGCACTCTTGTGTGATTGGCCCAAGTGGTGAGCCGGTCGGCTCACCACTTAGCATGTTTGAGTGACAGCTAGGCTGAGTGAATGGGGGTTTTCTGCATAAAAGCAGGGCTTTGGGGACTGGAACTTCAGAAGTCGCCACAGGACCTGAGAATCCGACGAGGGAGAAGCTGAGCTGACCTACCACGACGACACCACCGGTGGAGCCCTGCAGAACCGACTCACCACTTCCCGACGACAGAGAAGATCTCCCCGGCTGGAGAGGCTTCTTCCCCTGACTGGTGGGCACAACCAGTTTTTCTTTCTTTCTTCACACCCCAGCCCGGATTGTGGTCGAACTGCCCGTGCCAAGCACCCCGGCAGCCGGATAGCCACTCACCACTGAACCGCGAATCACCGGACCGCTCCTTGTACCCGAGAAACTCTGCGGCTGGTTTCTTCCCTGGCAGTGCAACGGACTCCTGTCTTCCTCCCCGACGAGATCCTCTCTTCCCCCGGACGAAGCACCAACTTGCACCCGCTGCAAGGAACAACTGCCCCCGCTGGAGCGTTGTCACCACTTTAAGGTACCGTGTCCGCCAGGCCTCCCTTTCTAAAGATTGCTACAAGGTAATAATAACTCCTTAACCTTCTGGACTGGGCTGGCCGCCTTGACCCTCTAACTGGTCCCTTTCTGTGGTCCAACTCCTTTTTGAACCTTTACAAGACCTTTGTGCACTGCAATCGTGTGACCTTGGACACATTTTGTTTGGATCCTCTGAAAGTGGATCCGGCCTCTTGAACTCTAACTTCACGGTTTTACCTTGCCTTCCTCTCTTGTTGTGTTCTTGAAAAAGTGTTGGGATCTGTTTCTCTCCCTTTTCTTCTCTCCCTTTTTAAAACGAACTATTAGAGTGCTGTTAGGACGGATTTCTGAACTTTGTCCTGGGGGCGCAGAAGTTCAGAAGGCCAACCTAATTACTTGGAACAGGGTAACCTCTGGACGAGCCAGACCAATCAAGGTAGCGATCGCGGCGGTCAAGACTAGGTCTCAAGAGGGGTGAGGGTGACTGAAAGCCCGCAATGAGCACACAAAGCAAGAACACTTACAAACTACTCCAAACAGTTGTTATATTAAAAATATATACACATTTATTCCAAGGCCTTTAAAACAATGACCGTAGCGAGAAAATCACAATATAACGATAGTAAACCAACACATACCATACCAATACAATATATATACAAATACAACAAGTCTCAAGCGTTATATGCACGAAATGGGTAGTCCACCTAAAAGGGAAGGAAGACAGGCAGTGCGAAAATAATGCTTAGACCCAGTTTGCCTTCATAGGCACCTAACTAGATGGAAGTCCGAGCCCTGCGAAGAGTGGAGCCTTGTGCTCAAAAGTACCTGCGCGCGCTGGTGCCAACGGGAAAAAGGAGAAGCTCTTCGAGGAAAATCAGGCAGTTCAGTTTAGTGCACAAAAGAAGAAGAACAAGTTCCGCGACTCAAGCGCAGCCTCCACAGTGGGCAGAAGCAGAGCGCGAGTACGGAAAAGGGTGCTGTTTTGACACAGCAGGGAAAAGCTATGGGCTCCTGCAGGAGGGCGACCAGTTCCTAGCTATGCTACTCATCGGTCCCCGATGCAAGCAGACCCAGGCTTCTCCGCGTCAGTTTCAGTCGCTGGCAGGTTCAGAAGAGCAGGGAACGCCTCGTCGTCGTGTTGAGTAAAAAGACGTCCCAATCGAAGAAACCCGCACAGTTTGTTACCACAGCAGGGCAACGGAGCACTACTCACTTCAGACCTGGGAACGCCAAGTGTACGAAGCGTGTGAGAGTGACAAGGACTCGAAATACTACACAACCTGGCGGCGGTTACAGAGCAAGACTCCCGGGTAAGATGGTCAGTCTACTGGATGGCCCAGAGACGCTTCCGAAGGCTTACTGGCAGGAGATGGTGAAGATGCCGAGAATAGCTGTTCCCGCTATTCCAAGGGTCGAAGTACCAGTACAGGCCTTCTGGTTCGATCAAAGGTGAAAAGGGTTTCACAAGGCGACAGCAGTGCAGAGGAGAAGTCCTTCAGCGGGTCACCAGCGATTCCTCGGTCCAGCCTCTTGGTTGCAGGATACTTGGCTCCTGTATTCCTTCGTTCGTGAGAACTCAGGAGATCGACATGGTAGTGGTGTTTCCAGCCCCCTCTTATCCACGGTTCCCTTCGCGCCAAAACGGAGGGGACCCAATGGGAGATCCGCTCATCAACACTCACACCATTCGTGGACCAATCACGGACCACGGTGGTCCCAGGCATTCACACCACCCTAGACTCTCTGGCACCCAGGATGTGTATTGGGACCAGACATCCCAGCCCACATCCTGGAGGCACACACAAGACATGTAGAAGCCCGCGAAAGCATCCATGTTTTGTGGGAAAGTACATGCCCAAATAAGGAAGGCCCCGGGTCGGCTCGACCTGGGGAAGGTGAAGGGAGCAAGACGGTCAGCGGACAGGACAAAGGAGCCTCGTGGTCTGGCCATTTTTGGAGCCAGGCCACCATTTTGGGTTAAGCGCGAGAAACGCGCTCAGAATGCCAAAAGGAGCTCAAAACACAAGAAACGATCGCTGCCACCATTCCCGTCCCTGAATCACTTGCACCGATCAGTTACAATCCTAAACGAGTATCTAGGGCCTGTAGAAGGCTAGAGACCCAAGAGAGCTGTAACTTAGCTTACAGTGCCCTCTTGTGTCATGTTGCACGAAAGCCGCAACATGATAAAAGAAACTACAGGAAACAGCGTTCCCCGGTACTGACTGTCTTAAGGGCATGTCAGTTTCCCCGTAAGAAAGGAGCGAAAGCCCAGAGGAGTGCGGCAGAAGGCTGCACTTCTCTGGCAAAGTCGAGAACAAGGTGAAAAACAACAGCAAAAAGTTTAGGGGTTGCCACATGGAAGGAAAATTACCTACAATTACGAAATCTTTCCTAACAAGTGCCATCTACGTTAAGCGCTCACCGCTGTCTGAAAATAAGTGGGGCTTTACTTAAGACTTGTCTAATATTCTTTTAAGGGAGTGTATATCTTTTAGTGACCGTGTTTTTGAATTGCTTACTATTAGTGCCTGTGTGTTTTTCTAGATGTGGTTTTAAATAAATAATTATATCTCTTTTACACCAAGCCCTGGTCAGTGTTTACTTGTTCTATTGTGCGCTCTTGACCTATTGCGAATACTCTGTATACTGCCTAACTCTTCTTAAGGGAAGTCTGACTGCTCAGCCACAGCTACCAAGTGAATCTGTGTGTACAGACTGCTACCAAGTGTGTTTACTGCCAAACACCTGTAGTCCTAAATCTTTTGCAGTGGTCCCAGAGGGAACTGCACAGGTTTCTGCCTAACATGCAGTGAGGTCAAATGTGTTGAGGTACATGGAGGCACCCGAAATACACACTAGCTCATCAGTTCTAGGCAAGGGGTGTACATCTGTCTTGGTGACAGCATTCAGAGCCCTGTAATCCACACAGAACCTCAACTGAGAGGAACCTGCTTTTGGAACCAAAACCACGGGGCTGGACCAAGGACTACTGAAGGGTTCAATCACCCAAAGATGAAACATCTTGTTGACCTCTTTTTTGATGTAAGATCTCACCTTATCCGACATCCTGCATCCCCTACCTTTGGTAGGTACACTATCTCCTGTCTTAATGTCATGTTTGCACCAAGGTATCAAACCAGAAGCTAGGGAAAACAAGGGGGAGAATTGCCTCAGCAAACCTCACAACTCAGCTTGTTGAACAGACGTCAGGTGAGGGGCCACGTGAACACCCTGAATGCAGCTGTCTGAAGGACTGCCCTGGAACAGATCAGGAAGAGCTTCTGACTCTTCCTCCTCTACATCTGAAGCCAACAGCAGTGCAGCCATTTTAACTCTTGGGATGAAAGCATTCAGCCTATTTACATGGAACAATTTTGGAGCCTGTCGAGCACTTCCAAGATCCACTAAATAGTTAAACAGTGGTGGAGTCACTGGGTGAGTTTAAGGGTCTGACTGTTTATCCTGTAAAGCTCTGGGCCTTAAAGGGTTCATAATCAGGACTTGCTGGCCCGGTGTAAAGTTGATCAGAGAAGCCTTCTGTTCATACCAATGTTTCACCAGAACTGGCCCAGCCTTTAAATTCTCACTAGCCTGACGCACCAGGAGGACCATTCTTTTTCTCAGACCCAACATATACCCTATCACTACCTATGTATTGGACTGAGTAGGCATCTCCCACCCCTCCTTGACTATAGCCAGGGGTGCCCTTAGAGGGTGACCAAAAAGAAGCTTGAAGGGGCTGAAGCCAACACCCTCTTGAGGTACCTCTCTGTAGGCAAACAACAAGCATGGTAAAAGGAGATCCCATTTCCTCCTCTGGGGCTCTTATAGAGCCCCAATCATGCTTTAAAGGGTTCTATTGAACCCCTCAACTAAGCCATTGGTTTAGGCTGGTATGCTGAGGAAAACCTCTAAGAAACCCCACACACCTTCCACATGGCTTGCATATACTTGGACATAAAGTTGCTTCCCCTATCAGAAACAACTTCTTTAGGGAAGCCAACCGTAGTGAATATATCAAGCAAAGCTTTTGCAACTGACTTGGCAGTTACTGTTTTTAATAGGATGGCCTCGGGATACCTGGTGGCATGGTCGACCAGAACCAGGATAAACCTATTGCCTGAGGATGTTTGTGGGTCATGGGGACCAACAGTGTCAATCCCTACCCATTCAAATGGTACCCCCACAACTGGGAGTGGTACCAAAGGAGCTTGGACTGCTGTGCCACTTTTTTCAGATAACTGGCATGTGGCACAACTCCTTCAGTGACTTTCTACTTGCACCCCCATCTTGGGCCAGTGGAAGTGCATGGCTAACCTTTGCTTGGTTGTCTTGATGCCAAGGTGACCAGCAAGGAGGACTTCATGTAAGACCCTTCCTCCTGCAGCTGGCGCATGAAGGGGAACTACCAAACTCCTAGGGTCTCCTTCTGTAGACTCTGTGGGCTCACTGTAGAGGAGCCCACCTTGCCAATAAATCCTGAGCTTCCAAGGAGGTTCACCCTCCAGCTGGGAGCAGGCCTGTCTCCTTATGCCTTCCAAAGATGGGTACTCACGTTGGCCCTTACTAAACTCAACCCTATCAGGACCACCTTCAACCAATAAACTTTGGAGTTCAGGATGGTCATGTGGATTAAGAATTTCAGGCAAAACCTCTTCCTTGTCAGGTTCAGGTGTTTGGCCAACTACCTCTACCTCAGTGGTAGGTGAGCTAGGTGGAATGTTTTCTTTCACTTTCCTGTTCTTTTTGACTCCTTTAGCCTTGGGTTTCCCCTTGGCCCAGGCAGCCCTTGTTTGCGACCTTGTGCTTGGCCTCTCTGCTGTGTCACCCACAAGACCTATGTCTCTGAGATCAATCAACAGCAGGACCTTACCTGGGACTTGCCTCTGTATGCTCACTGGAATCCTGACCATAGTATGATATTTTATTTATATCATATCACGCTCATCCATAGGTCTCTCAGAGCGTGAAAAACCATTTTAGTAAGCTTTACAGGCATTACTGGGAACTTGAGAGGGGGACCATCAGCTAACTTGGTGGGCATCAAAGGAGCTCTGGCAAGTTCCTCTTGGTCTACCAAGGTAGAATCCACCACAGTTCTGCTGGCCCCAATATCCCTAAGGGCAGGAGTATCTACTCCATTGATTAAGGACAGTGTGCTAAAGTAGCTCTCTGTGATATCTGGAATGCTAGCATAAGCATCTGAGACTTTAGGCTTCCCTGGAACCCAGGTAAACTAGGACTACCTCAGACTCTATCCCACTGGGGAAGGAGTCTGAGGAGAAGGATGCCCCTGTGACCTCTTCCTCCTCATAGGAGGGGGAAGGCCAGACTCAGAGTGGACCCCAAGGTTTTGACCTTACATCTGGGGTCCCTCTTCACATGGTCATTTGGTCCACAAACCACACATGATCCATTGGGTCTTGGGACGTAGGTTATAATAAGCCTCCCTGATTTCTGCTTGGGAGGATGACTCCCACTACCCTGAACATTCTCCTGGGACTTACCCTTGAATTTCTTTGTGTGGCCCTTTTGGGAGGAAGTTTTATCAGATCCCCACCCTCTTTATCTTTGTTCTTTTCCCCCTCCTCCTGCTTACCAGGAGTAGTCTTGTCCTTTTGGGACACTCTGTGTGACCCCCATAAATATGCTGCCATGGGCAGTTTCTTGGGCTCTTAAGCAGCCAAGCACTGCTTAAGCTCAGGGGAACAAGATGCAAAAATATGTTCACCTTTGAGGGTATGATTTGTTTACACATGCTTGGAGACCCTACAGCCTTCAACCCGGCCAGTCAAGTTATTCAAGGAATCAGTAACATAGGACACCCACGTGCTACCTTTCTTTTTTGTACTCTCTGAATCTTTTTAAGGATTGAGCAGGAGTCTTCCCAAACTTCAAAATCAGTTTGCTTTAATTTGGCAAAGTCTACTCTTTCAGCCTTAGACATTTCCATAATAGCGCTGCAGCCAGAATGGGGTAGTCGACTGAGCAGCCATGCAATCCCGTCAGCATCCACAACCTCTTGAACTTTGACTGCATTTGAGTATGCATGCAACCTGTCCAAAATGTCATTCTTCTCATAATTTATATACTGAGCAGACCTTTAGGAAACCATGGAAAAGAGGAGGACCCAGAACCATGTCCAGAGCCTTTGGAGGTGCCATTTGAAACCTGAAGCTTGGCCAGATCCAACTGGTTATCCCTGTCCTTTTGTTTTTCTGCCTCAACTTTCAGCTTTGCCATGTTGAACTCAAGCTCCTTCTGCTTAAACAGCAGTTCCGTCTTCTTGAATTCAAGCATGGCTTCAGCATCAGAGCTGGCAGAGGAAACCTGGGACAAACAATAAGCCCTGTCATCATGGGTACCATGGACAAGTGCAGCGACAGATCTGTCAGTGAGAGCAGCCCCACCTCCTTCTGCACTTTCATCTGTGGTAAAGGCATTGTCGCACCTCTTGCCAATCCATGATCCTTTGGATCAATTTACTCTTTGTACCTTGAGCAGGCAAGCCTCTCTCAGTACACATCCTTCTCAATGTTTCTGACTTTGAAGCATTTAAGGTTATGTTGGTAATTGTTTCCATGTTTTAAGATATGTGGTTAGCCATTACTGCTACATTACTTCTAAGGTCACTATGTGTCCTGGGTAAGTGTAATCTGAGTAGCTTTACTGAGTGCAACACTGGGTACCTTTGATCCTATCCCACAGCTGTACAACAATTTGTTAAGATGGATTTCTGAGCTCTGACCTGTGGGCAGAGGTTCAGAAGGCCAGCCTAGTTTCTTGGAACAGGGTAACCTGTCATGCCGCGGCAGGGTTGGCGGAAGTGGAATCGCTGGCGGTTCTGTCCGCCGTAGCATTCCGCTCCTCGTCTTCCGTTTACCGCTCTAGTCGTTGTACGCGTCTGTGACCCTGAAGTATAAATATCCTCACTTCCGGGTCGCATACGCGTTGCAACGTTTCCGGGTTTCCTCCGGTGTTGCTGCCGCTCCATCTCCCGGTGATATTCTTTACTTTCTGCATTCAGTTTCGCTGTTTCCCATTCTGCTGTTTTTTCCACCCTGCCCAGTGCGTGATCTCGTCCTTGTCTAGCCTTTTTTTCTCCTTATTTTCTTTTCCTTCCATTTCTCCTTGCTAAATTGAACTCACCTGTTGCCAGACCTTTTGCTTGCCTACTGGACTGCCTGTGATTTTTCCCCTGAGTCCGTTGGATCTACCTCATTCCGGATTCGGTGCCTGCTCATCGGATTGCACTCTCTTCAGCTAATTCATCTTCTGGGATCCTCCACTTGCAATACTACGTTCAGGGGTTTTTTGTGCCTTCCGGCTTTTTTCCCCCTGTGAGGCGTTCTCGGTAGGATAACCCCCGTTGCCCCTATCTTAGTGGCACGGTGGCATCCTATCGAGGGCGTCCTTATCTTCACAAGAAAAAAGAGAAGCCTCCACGACATAAGGACGGAAGGATTAAGCAGAAAGAGGAAGGTGAGGAGTTGGGGGAAGGGGGAGAACTTGTCATCTCATCAGAAGAAGAAGACATAACCGACAATCGTGACAGTTTGCAACGCCAACAAGAAACTGAGATGGCTACCCCCCAACAAGTTCAGGAACTAGTAGCCGCAGTCCAAAACCTTAATATGGAGGTCCAGAATCTTAAGACAACCAACGCAGCATTACAACTAAGAATGAATGAACGGGAGCGACCCTCTGCAGACCTACCTTCATACCCTTTGGTTTCAGGCAAGTTTGATGGATCACCGAAACGAGTCAAGGAGTTCTTAGATGCCTGCAATCTTCACTTTTCCTTCCGTCCGCAGACCTTCACATCAGATCATACCAAAGTAGGATTCATGATTACCCATATGACAGGTAATGCCCTGGCGAGGGCCACCCCTTTGGTTAATCAGTCAGATCCTGTGCTACAAAACTACAATGATTTCAAGACCCTACTGCAGCAAACATTTCTACGCACAGAAAGTGCTTTTATGGCCTCGGAGGACCTCTTGGATATCCGCCAAGGAAACACCGATCTTCTCTCCTATATCACTACGTTCAAACAGATAGCCGCCGAAGCTGGCTGGCAGGAACAAGCCCAATATACCATCTTCCGTCGAGGGTTGAGAGAGGAACTCAAGGACGAACTAGCTCGTATCGACCGTCCATCCTCCTTTTCAGATCTCATCACGGCCGCTCTTCGGATCGATTTCCGACTCTCGGAACGACGGTCAGAAAGAAAGAAGAACAAACTCTACAGTCTCCCTCCCTTAGAAGCCCAGATACCATCTTCTCAACCACCTTCATGCCAAGGCAAAGAAGAACCGATGCAGATCGGTACTGCTCGTGCACCACTCACCCCGGAAGAACGGAAGAGACGACGGGATGGCAACATGTGCATGTATTGTGGAGCCTCTAACCATCTGTTACGGAACTGTCCTAACGCTCCTCCGAGGCGTTCGGGAAACGAGCGCCCTCGGTGAGTATGGGGACGCACTCCCGAGGGGCCATTCCTAGTCCTTATGCAACTTTGTCAATAGCCTCTTCTGGTTTACTAGAGGATTCAAGGTTGATGGTTCTGTCAGTCACCCTTACTGTAGGCAGGACCGAAGTCCCAACTCAGGCTTTACTAGACTGTGGTGCTGCCGGCAACTTCATAGATACCTTGTGGGCTAAGCAAAAAGGTATAACTCGTCTGGCCAAACAGGAGGATCAGAAAGTCGAAGGAGTGGATGGGGAACCTTTGATTTCCGGCATGATCACGCATACCACTGAGGAATTACAACTATGTATCCAGCAACATACCGAAAGGATCTCGTTTGACATAATCCGAGCAGCCCACTTTCCTATCATACTAGGGATAAGCTGGCTACGAAAGCACAACCCTCACATTGATTGGGCAAAGAACGTACTCTGTTTTCAGTCCACCTTTTGTAGATCCGAATGTCTGCCTGAACCAAAGTTTGAGACAGTACAAACTACCAATGTCTACGACTCCAGACTCATCCATTGTCTTCCACGCCATCTACAAGAATATACAGAGGTAGTAACAGAAAAGACGCCTAGTGATCTTCCTCCACACAGACCAGAAGACTGTTGTCTGGATCTTGTTCCTGATGCACTGGTACCGTTTGGTAGGATGTACCCTTTATCCCTCAGAGAAAAACACTTCCTCCGGGAATATTTGGATAACAACCTGGCCAACGGACTTATAAGACCTTCAAAGTCACCAGCTGGAGCATCACTGTTTTTCATCCCGAAGAAGGACACACAAGAACTGAGACCCTGTATTGACTACAGGGGTCTAAACAAGGTGACCATAAAGGACAGATATCCCATGCCTCTTATCACCGAAATTATTCAAGCTGTTCATGGAGCCACAATCTTCACAAAATTGGACCTTCGGAATGCATACCATCTCCTCCGGATCCACCAAGGGGATGAATGGAAAACCGCGTTTAGGACCCCTTATGGGTTGTACGAATACCAAGTGATGCCCTTTGGCCTTGTGAATGCCCCATCTGTGTTCCAGCGCTTTATGGACCGGCTTTTTTCGGACCTGCTGTGTCAGACCACGATTGTCTATCTCGATGACATACTGGTTTACTCAAGAACTCCGGAGGAACATGTTGTCCATGTCAAAGAGGTCTTCCAGAGACTAAGAGAAAATCACCTCTCAGTCAAGATAGACAAGTGTGTTTTTTCTGCAACATCTATCCCATATTTGGGTTTCATATTATCAAGTCAGGGTGTCGCCATGGATCCCCGCAAAGTTTCTGCCATTTTGGAATGGCCTTCACCTAGATCCATCAAGGAGGTACAAAGGTTTTTAGGTCTGGCAAACTTTTACCGGAAATTTATATCCAACTTTTCCCACCGGATGGTACCCATCACCACGCTACTTAAGAAGAGCTCCAAACCATTCTTTTGGTCCAGCGAAGCTGAGGATTGCTTCCACAGTCTCAAGGAAGCCTTCTGTACCGCCCCCATCCTTCAGCAGCCAGATCAAGACCGGCCGTTCATCGTCGAAACGGATGCATCTTCATCAGCTATGGGGGCAGTCCTTTTGCAGGAACACCTAGGTGAGGAACATCCAGTCTCCTATTTTTCCAAGACACTAAATGACAGCCAAAGGAACTACTCAGTCATAGAGCGTGAATTATTGGCCATGAAGTCAGCCTGTTTAGAGTGGCGTCATCTCCTACAAGGAGGTAAACACCCATTCTCCATCAGAACAGATCACAGAAATCTACAAGTTCTGCGACAGTTTGAGTGCTACAACACAAGACAGGCCCGCTGGGCTCACTTCTTTGCCCAGTTCGATTTCAACATTACCTACATCCCAGGGCCACAGAATATAGTAGTGGATGCTTTGTCTCGCAGAGGAGACTACGTGACCGAATCCGACAGGACGCCGGATCTTATGTTCCCCTTGACGAGGAGAATAGGTGTTCTGTCCGCTTTCTTGAGACAAGTGAAAGAAGCTTCAAAGGGGGGTTTTGAGTCGGAGTGTCACCCACAAGACCCCGTCTATGAAATCAAGGAAGGACTCTACTTTGTGAAAGGAAAACTGTATTTACCTACTTCAGAATTTCGGAGATTGGCGTTAAAATGGTGTCACGACTCCAAGTTGGCGGGTCATCGAGGTGTTAAGGGCACATTGGAATTTCTACAGAGGCACTTTTATTGGCCAGTGATGCGCCATGACGTGGCCCGTTACGTACAATCCTGTGTGACCTGTCTTCGCAGCAAGAGTTCTCGTCTAAGACCTTTGGGCCTTTTGAGGCCTAATCCTGTTCCCGACGGTCCTTGGGAAGTGGTATCTACTGATTTCATCGTGGACTTACCCCCTTCTGAAGGGAGCACATGCATCATGGTGGTGATCGATTACTTCACAAAGATGGCTCACTTCTCCCCATTACCAGGGGTACCAACAGCAGCAGCCATGGCCGAGACACTCATCAAAGATGTCTTTCGTCTCCATGGAATACCAAAGAAGATCATCTCAGATCGAGGTAGCCAGTACACTTCTCGTTTCTGGAAACATCTCTGCAACCGTTTGTGTATAGAGAGAGCTCTAACATCAGGTTACCACCCTCAGTCAAACGTACAGACGGAACGTTTAAATGCCACACTAGAACAGTACCTACGATGTTATGTGAACCTTCAACAGGACAACTGGGTTTCTCTACTACCCCTGGCAGAGTTCTCCTACAATAACTCTTTCCAATCTACTCTTGGTTTCACCCCTTTTTTCTGTAACTATGGCTACCATCCCCGGGCTATACTACCGGTCTCTAATGTCTCTACCTCTTTACCCACAGTTGACTCCACTCTCGCCTTGTTGAGAGACGTCCACCTACAGGCTAAACACAATCTTAGCAAGGCTCAAACGAGATACAAGGACTAGGCCGACAAACATCGAAAAGCGGTGCCTGACTGGGGGGTAGGATCTCAGGTCATGTTGTCCACAAGGTATCTACCACGATGGGCACACCCTTCCAAACTCTCCCCTAAATTTCTGGGCCCATACGAAGTCACACAAGTCATCAACCCGGTGGCCTTTCGGCTAAAATTACCCAAAAGCCTTCAAAGAGTCCACCCGGTGTTTCATGCCTCACAACTCAAACCTTTTCTTGCAGACATCTGATCTCGCAAAAAGAAAAAAAACCCCTTGCCGGCTACTTCGACCCAGGAGGAATTTGAGGTAGCCCAAATCTGTGACTCCCGGTATCGCCGGGGAAGGTTGGAATTCCTTATACGGTGGAAGGGGTATCACTGGTCGGAAAACTCTTGGGAACCAGCCTCTCAGGTACATGCCCCACTGTTGGTCCGCAAGTTCTTTCGCTCTCATCCGGGGAAACCGGGGGGAGGTCTCCATAGGAGGGGGCATACTGTCATGCCGCGGCAGGGTTGGCGGAAGTGGAATCGCTGGCGGTTCTGTCCGCCGTAGCATTCCGCTCCTCGTCTTCCGTTTACCGCTCTAGTCGTTGTACGCGTCCGTGACCCAGAAGTATAAATATCCTCACTTCCGGGTCGCATACGCGTTGCAACGTTTCCGGGTTTCCTCCTGTGTTGCTGCCGCTCCATCTCCCGGTGATATTCTTTACTTTCTGCATTCAGTTTCGCTGTTTCCCATTCTGCTGTTTTTTCCACCCTGCCCAGTGCGTGATCTCGTCCTTGTCTAGCCTTTTTTTCTCCTTATTTTCTTTTCCTTCCATTTCTCCTTGCTAAATTGAACTCACCTGTTGCCAGACCTTTTGCTTGCCTACTGGACTGCCTGTGATTTTTCCCCTGAGTCCGTTGGATCTACCTCATTCCGGATTCGGTGCCTGCTCATCGGATTGCACTCTCTTCAGCTAATTCATCTTCTGGGATCCTCCACTTGCAATACTACGTTCAGGGTTTTTTTGTGCCTTCCGGCTTTTTTCCCCCTGTGAGGCGTTCTCGGTAGGATAACCCCCGTTGCCCCTATCTTAGTGGCACGGTGGCATCCTATCGAGGGCGTCCTTATCTTCACAAGAAAAAAGAGAAGCCTCCACGACATAAGGACGGAAGGATTAAGCAGAAAGAGGAAGGTGAGGAGTTGGGGGAAGGGGGAGAACTTGTCATCTCATCAGAAGAAGAAGACATAACCGACAATCGTGACATAACCTTCTGGACAAGCCAGACCAATCAAGGTAGCATTGGCGGCGGTCAAGACTAGGTCTCAGGAGGGGTGAAGGTGATTGTGTGCTCATTGAGGTCTTTCAGAGTAAAGGACACTTAAAATGACCTATACATCTGACTACGAGTGATTTGTGATTAATAAATGAATATAAGGCCTTGTAAATCAAACACGAAGAAAAAATCAGCAGTAATAAATAATAGTAGTGTTGTGTTGGTTTAAACACCTTGGATGTTGGAATAGGAAGAAGACTTAGGAGGACGAAGATGGCACAGATGGCACGGACGAGGACCCATGATAAGGGCAAAGATGAAGACCTGAATGACGGGGAACACCTGTAATAAAGGGGAAGAGGACCCAGGTCGAAGAAAAGCCCTCACAAAGAGAAAATGAACCTGGGATGAAGACGTGGGATAAATAGGAAGAGTACCCGGTATGAGGGCCTGGGAAAAAGAGGAAAACTGTAAGGGATGAAGAGGAAGACTTTCTGAGGTGGGGAGAAAGAGGAAGAATATCTAGGACTCGGAGGAGGACAAGGACCTGGTACTCAGAGAAGCATGAGGACATGGGATGCGGAAGACTAGGACCCGGGACGCGGAGGAGGACAAAGACTACCTGTGATGAGTGCATGGGGTAAGACAGAAGAGTGTGAGGATGAGGCAGAAGAGAATGTGTACCTGGGACAAGAATGAAGAGGAAGACGACATGTGACAAGGAACCAGGTATTGTAGAAGATTTGGACCTCGGACGAGGCAAAGGACCTGGGATCTTGGAAGAGGACCTCAAACCCTGAAAGAGGGAGAGGACCTGGGATCTTGGAATAGGAAGTCGACCTGGAAACTTGGAAGAGTAAGGGGACCATCTACCTTCGAAGAGAAAAGGCAACCTCGGAAAGGAAGATGAAGACACAGGACAAAGACAAAGAGGGCACAGTCAAGGGCCCAAAATGAGGAGGAAGAGGACGACCTCGGACAGAGAGGAAAATCCAGTGACAAAGGCATAGATGAATTGGCTTACAGAAGATGCAGGACTAAGAGGACGATAACCTGGTATGAGACCGTGGGATAAAAGGGAAGAGTACCCGGTACGAGTGCCTGAGAAACAGAGGAAGAGGAAGGCTTTCTGAGTTGCAGAGTAAGAGGAAGACTATCTGAGGTGGGGAGAAAGAGGAAGACTATCTAGGACCTGGAGGAGGACAAGGACCTGGTACTCGGAGAAGCACGAGGACCTGGGATGCGGAAGACTAGGACCTGGGACGCGGAGGAGGACTAAGACTACCTGTGATGAGTGCATGGGGTAAGACAGAAGAGCGTGAGGTTGAGGCAGAAGAGAATGTGTACCTGGGACAAGAATGAAGAGGAAGACAACATGTGACGAGGACTCAGGCATGGTAGAAGATTTGGACCTGGGACCTTGCAATAGGAAGAGGATGAAGATATGAGATGAGGACGAAGATGGCACGGACGAGGACCCATGATAAGTGCAAAGATGAAGACCTGAATGACGGGGAACACCTGTAATAAAGGTGAAGAGGACCCAGGTCTAAGAGAAGCCCTCAAAAAGAGAAAATGAATCTGGGACGAAGACGTGGAATAAATATGAAGAGTACCCGGTATGAGGGGCCTGTGAAAAAGAGGAAGACTGTCTGGGATGAAGACTTTCTCCCCACCTCAGAAAGAGGAAGACTATCTAGGATTCGGAGGAGGACAAGGACCTGGTTCTCGGAGGAGCATGACGAACTGGGATGCGCAAGACTAGGACCTGGGACGTGGAGGTGGGTGAAGAGTAACTGTGATGAGAGCATGAGGTAAGACAGAAGAGTGCGAGGATGAGGCGGAAGAGAATATGTACCTGGGACAAGAATGAAGAGGAAGATGACATGTGACAAGGACCCAGGTATGGTAGAAGACTTGGACCTCGGACGAGGCAAAGGACCTAGGATCTTGTAGGAGGAAGAAGACCTTGAACCATGAAAGAGGGAGAGCATCTGGGACCTTGGAAACGGAAGAGGATGACGACATGGGATGAGGACGAAGATGGCACGGACGAGGACCCATGATAAGGGCGAAGATGAAGACCTGAATGACGGGGAACACCTGTAATAAAGGGGAAGAGGACCCAGGTGGAAGAAACGCCCTCACAAAGAGAAAATGAACCTGGGATGAAGACATGGGATAAATAGGAAGAGTACCCGGTATGAGGGCCTGGGAAAAAGAAGAAGACTTTAAGGGATGAAGAGGAAGACTTTCTGAAGTGGGGAGAAAGAGGAAGACTATCTAGGACTCGGAGGAGGACAAGGACCTGGTACTCGGAAAAGCATGAGGACCTGGGATGCGGGGGAGGGCGGAAACTACCTGTGATGAGCGCATGGGGTAAGACGGAAGAGTGTGAGGGTGAGGCGGAAGAGGATATGTACCTGGGACAAGAATGAAGAGGAAGGAACACGTTACCTACCTGTAACTGTTGGTCTCCAGCATGGGTCTGGCATGGATTAACATGCTCATGAATATTCCCTGTCGTCAGGCTGGGAATCCTCGGTAAAGAAAAAATCAGTATCAGTTTCGTTTCTGATCTGTCTTTCTTAGTAGTAACCAATCACTGATCTCTGGGTCATACTGCCCCCAGCCAATGACTGCCCTCTCCCTAAGCCCCTCCCCTGGCAGCCATCCTCAGATTTGGTAGCACGTAAAGTGGCAGTATGACCAAGTGAAGAGCCACAGAGGGGTAGGCGGGAGGGTTCGCATGTGAATCCATGCCAGACCCATGCTGGAGAACAACAGTTACAGGTAAGTAACTTGTTCCTTCTCCAGCATGGGGTCTGGCATGGATTCACATGCTCATGAATATAAGAATACATAGCAGTATACACACATGCACAACCACGGAGGTGGCAACAGGCTCAACATTAAGCAATACAACAACTCAACATTAAGCATCTCTTACCTCCTCACCAGGCTCACCTTAAGCGAACAGGTTGCGCAGCACTGCTTGGCCGACCCTGGACTCCTCCCTGGAGTCCCGATCGACGCAGTAGAATCTTGTGAAGGTGTGCGTCGGCCTCCACATAGCAGCCCTGCAGATGTCCAGCAGGGGCACACCAGACAGGAACGCCGTGGTAGCAGCGATCGCTCTGGTCGAATGGGCTCTCGGACGGCCGGGCAGCGGTCGGTTTGCCAACCGGAGACAGTGCATGGTGCAGCCGGAGAGCCATCTGGAAATGGAAGCCTTCGAGAGAGCCTTCCCTTGATTCACAGGTCCAAAGTTCACAAACAGCTGTGATGTCTTCCGAAAACTCTTTGTGCTGTCCACGTAGAACTTCAGCGCTCTAGCCACATCCAGCGAGTGTAAAGTCCTCTCGGCCGGAGACGAAGGCGACGGGAAGAAAACTGGCAACACCAAGGGCTCGTTGAGGTGGAAGTCCGACGGCACCTTGGGCATAAAGGAGGGGTGCGTCCTCAGCACCACCCTCGTGTCATGAAAAGTCAAGTATGGAGGCTTGCAAGATAGGGCCTGGCTCTCTCCCACTCGTCGTGCGGAGGTGATGGCCACGAGAAATGCTGTCTTCCACGACAGGAACTTCAACGGCACCAAATGCATAGGCTCGAATGGGGCCCCCATGAGCCTGGTCAGCACATCGTTGAGCTCCCACGCCGGGACAGGGGCCTTCACTGACAGGATTGATCGGAATAGTCCCATCATAAATTCCTTCACCAGGCGATGAGACCACAAGGACACCCGTCCTTTAGTTCTGGTGTATCGGGAGATGGCAGCCAGATGTATTTGGATGGAGGCGTGAGCTAGTCCAGCTTTGGCCAGCGACAGTAGGTATGGCAATACTTGAGGGGCCGTAATCCGCAGAGGGTTAATCTTCTGTGGACGGCACCAGACGGAGAACCTCTTCCACTTATGTCCATAGCACTTGAGGGTTGAGGACGCCTTGGCTTTTGCAAGAACCTCTCTGCAGTCAGCCGGGATATCGTATCCTCCAAACTCGTGCTGCAGGAGACAAGCCTGCAAGTTCAGCGACTCCGGGTCGTGATGAAGAATGGCGCCTCTGCCTCTGGAGAGAAGATCCGCGTCCGTCGCCAGCTTGATAGGTGGGGACGTTGACAAGTCCAGAAGGTCCGGGAACCAGATGTGTCTCGGCCACGCCAGTGCGATGAGGATCATCCTGCACCTGGACCTCTTGAGCTGGTTGATGAGACGGAGCAGCAACGGCAACGGAGGGAACGCGTACAGGAACAGGCCGTCCCAAGGGAACGAGAAAGCATCGCCCATGCTCCTCGGCTGTGTGAACCTGCTGGCGAACCACTGGCACTTGGAGTTCGTCGCCGTTGCGAACAGGTCGATCTGGGGTTTGCCCCATCGTTGAAAGAGCCGATCCACCTGGTCCTGGCGTAGTTCCCACTCGTGGCACGAGCGCAGCTCCCTGCTGAGTGAGTCGGCAATGGTGTTTTTTATTCCTGCCAGATGGAAGGGAACCAGAAACATCCCCTGGGCGACTGCCCAGTGCCACACATCCTGGGCCTTCTTGGATAGGGCTGGGGATCTGGTACCTCCCTGCTTCCGGATGTAGAACATCGTGGTGGTGTTGTCAGTGAAGATCCTCACCACTTTGTCCTTGAGGGACGGAAGGAACGATTTGAGCGCCCAGAACACGGCTCGTAGCTCCAGGATGTTGATGTGGAGAGACCTCTCCTCCAGGAGCCATAGGCCTCTTGCGTGGAGATCCCCGGTGTGGGCCCCCCCATCCCTCCAGGGAGGTGTCCGTCATCACCGTCTCCTGATACGCCGGGGTCTGGAAGTCCGTGCCTTCCGTGAGGTGCGCACGGGTACCCCACCATCGAATCGCCCGACGGAACTCCTCGTCGAGCGGGATCCTGTCTTCGAAGCTGCCCGCCGCTTGAATCCAGCGGGCGTCGAGGAACTCTTGTAGCGGACGCATCCGAAGTCTGCAAAGGGGCACAAGGTAGATGCATGAGGACATCATCCCGGGGAGGGACTTGATGGACCTCACCCTGGCCACGTCCGTGGCTAACAGGCGCTGCACCTTGCCCAAAATGGCCTTCGTCCTTTCTTCCGACGGAGATGCCAATCGCTCCACTGTATCGAGCTTCGCTCCTAAAAACAGTGCCACCTGCGAAGGGACCAGGTGGGATTTGGGGTAGTTGATGGCGAATCCCAGTTCCGAGAGCAGGCGGACGGTCCTCGCTGTGTATTCGACGGCGAGTTCTCTTGACCTTGCACGGATTAGCCAGTCTTCCACTTAGGGTTAGACGTGGATCCCCTGCAGGTGCAGCCGCGCCACCACTGGTGCGAGGCACTTGGTGAACACCCTGGGTGCAGACTTCAATCCGAACGGCAGGGCTCTGAATTGGTAGTGACGCCCCTGGACTACGAATCTGAGGAACTTTCTGTATCCTTTTAGAATGGGGATGTGGAAGAAGGCATCCTCCAGGTCCAGCAATGATAGGAAGTTGCCCTCCTCCAGCTGCCCCAGCACGTGCTGGAGGGTGACCATCCTGAATTTCTGTATCTTGATGTACTTGTTCAACCGACGCAGGTCCAGGATGGGGCGCCAACCGCCTGTCTTCTTTCTGACGAGGAAGTACTTGGAGTATACTCTGGTGCCCCGGAGGCTCTTGGGGACGAGCTCGATGGCACCTTTCTTGAGCATCGCCCATACCTCCAACAGCAGTTGAGGGACGTGATTCTCCTTCCTGGTCACGGGAGGAATGCGAGGACACTTCTTCGTCAGCAGGCCTCCCATCGGGGTGCTTCGGTGGGGGCCCGACGCTACGGCCGGTTCATTCCTGCTTGGAAGAGGCCTTGCCGCCTTGGCCTCCTTGACGACGGTGGCGAGACCCTCCTTGCTTGCCGCGGCCTCTGTAGGCCTCCTGGGACGAGGAGCGGGCCACCTGGCGGTAAGTAGAAGAGCCTCCGCTGGATCCCTTGGAGGCTCCCTGTCTGCCTCCGGAGCTCCGAAAGGGCCGCCGTTGCTGAAGGACTCCTAGGGCTCGGGCTGTTTCTGTGTCTGTCTTGATGGCCTGGAGGGACTCATCCACCGTCTTTCCAAACAGGTTGTTGCCGTCGAACGGCATGTCCAACACTCTGGTCTGGACATCCTTGCGAAAGTCCGTCACCTTGAGCTATCCTCGTCGACGGAGGCAAACCCTGTTGCCCAGTTGGTGAAATCCGGTATCGGCAATGTCTGTTGCCACCGTTATGGCGTGATCCGACGCCACCTCGCCTTCCTGCAGAATCTGTAGAGCCTCCGCCCTCTTGTCGTCTGGTAGGAAGTCTAGCAGAGGAGCTATCTTGAACCAAAGCTCCCTGTCATAAAGGGCCACAATTGCTAAGTCATTGGCCGCCTTAATCGTCGTTGCCGCCGACGAGATGACTCGTCGTCCCATGGAGTCCAACTTCTTGCCCTCGCTGTCCGGCGGGGAAGTGGAAGTTGAAGCCGCCGCACCCGCTGCTTTCTTCTTGGCCGCTGCCGAGACGACAGAGTCCGGCGTGGGCTGGGCCCCGAGGCACAAGGGGGCGGCATCGGGGACCCGGTACTTCTTCTCGTACGTACCTGTCCCTTTTGGCGGGTGTCGTGGAATGGTTCTTCAGGATAGCCAGCCCCTCGTCCCAGATGTCGTCGAGCAACGGCACCGCGAGGACCGTCTTTCTCTTGGCCTCTCGTCGTTAGTAAAGTAAACCTTCCTTTTTCTGTTCCTCAGGGCAGAGCTGGAAGAGCTCAGATGCCCTGGCTATGATGCCGTGAAAAGAGCCAATTTCATCAGGCGGAGAGGCCCGAGGGGGGGGGTGATGACGGGATGTCCGTTGTATCATCGCCGCCGTCGTCGTCGATGAGGGGTCCACAGGCCTCGTGGGCACAAAGGGTGGCGTGGGGTGGACTCTCCTCCGCTTGTTCGGTGGGCTTCCCGACGGTCCTGGTTCTGGATCCTCCGTCGGGGTCCGTGGTAACCTCGTCCTTATCTCAGTACATAAGGATTGGATCATCAACAAAATGGCCGCAGAGCTATCCTGGGGCTCGGGTAATGGCTGCGACGGACGGGATGGCTGCTCCACTGGGCCCTCGTCGTCGCCATCGTCGCTATCTTCGATCACATCAGCTGGGACCTTCCCCTGGGATCGAACCTTCTCGAACCTCTCGTTGAGGCCTTTCACGGTATCCACTGGATCCTCCTCGGAGGCTGAATCTGAGTCCGTAATGGCCAACGGCCCCCCCTCTTTTTCCACCAGGGTCTTCACGGGGGTCTTAACGATGGTCTGGAAAGAGGATTCCCTCTGCGGTGGCAGGGAAACTCTGGGCCCCGAGGCCGCCTCCACTGGCGTAGCCTCTGCCGGCTTCGCCAGGGCCGCTGTGACAACCTCGATAGAGGCCTTTGCCGGTTGGATCAAGGCCCTCACCACCTTGGGTGCGTTCTGGGCCTTCGCTTTGGGGGTATTATCATCGCCTCGTTCCCCCTCGGCTCCCTTTGAGATCGACCGGGCCTCTCCAGAAGCTTACCCGGGTTCTCTGACTTCCTCTTCCCCGAACCAGAGCACTGGCTCTTGGTTGATCGTGCCGGGGAAGTCGCGCCCTGCCTGGCAGCCGAGGAGCCCGACCCTTCGGCGCTCCCGGTGCCTGTGGACTCGCAGAACTTGACCTTCTGTTGGGCCCCTGTCGCCGGGGCGCCCTCACAGGACTTAGAAGACCGCTCAGACTTTTTCTTCGCCTTCTCACCTGCTGTGCCCTTCTCCAGCCAGGCGGCGAGGCGGGAACGACGATCTTGCTTGGTCCGTTCCGACAGGTTCTTGCAGAACGCACAGTCCTTCTCCATGTGCGTCTTGTCCTCATGAAGGCAGTAGAGACATCTACTGCCAAAAGTGGCTAAGGCGACCCAACTACGGGAAGCATGGTATAAGTATATTTTTGGTTGGGACTATACCCCGGCCCGGTTGCATGCAATGTATCCGGCAACTTCAGGGGACTGCTGGAGAGGCTGTGGGGAGGTGGGCACGGCTGCTCATATATGGTGGGACTGCCTGCGTATTAGACCCTTTTGGCGCGAAGTTGCATGTGCCCAATCTCAGGCCTTAGAGCTAGGGGGTAGCCAGGTCACTCGGGAGATCTTGCTGGGGAAGAGAGTGGCAAGAGAGGAAGAGGGAATAAGAGGAAGTTCCAAGGCAAAAACGGTCTTTATCTTGGCAGCGATGGACCTAATTGCACAAAAATGGAAGAGCCCAACGATCCACACGGAACAGGATTGGCTAAGGAAAATGTGGGACATTGTCTCGTTGGAATCGGCCACATACGCAGCTGATGGGAAGCTGGGGAGTTTTGCTGCTGATTGGGGTGAGACGCTGGACTTTTTGAGGGGGGAGTTTAGGGAGCAATGGTGCCCCCAAAGATTAAAGCTGCTGGACATTCATGGCTGAAAGGTTAGCAAGGAGTTACCGGGACTGTAGGTTCTATGGGCGCTACGACCGCCGTTGGAGGGGGGCAGGGGACGGAGGGACGTGGGCATTGATGTGGTTGTTCCTATTCTTTTGAAATTGATTTGTTAAGTATGCTGAAACCAATAAAAAGAAGTTACAACAAAAAAAAAGACACTGAAGGGTAGACAGCTGCTGTCAAGGCAGTGGGAGTTTCCCTCCTGAAAACACATTTCAATGATGCTGTTAAGGTGTTTCATTCATTAGGCCTCATTACAACTTTGCTGGTGCAGAATTAACGTGCAAGTATTATCATATACCAGCATGTTTCCAAACTGGCAAAGTACAAGTTTGCAGGTGGGGTGGAGAAATTGCCTCCAGCTAAGAACTGGAGGTAATTCTGCCATCCTATATAGCATAATATAGCCGGTATTACTGGCACCGGTATAATCGGTGCCGGTAAAACCGGCAAATCGCCCATGGAGTCCCATTACCACCGTTACCGGCACTCATAATCCAGCGGCAATTCCGGTTATTGCAATTTTCTGGTATCCTGGCGGAATTACCGCCAGGATACCAGAGCATGTTGGGAAGGAGAGAGGGTCTTCCCACCCCCTAGGTGATACTGAATGAGAAATAAACGCTAGTGGGCCCATGTGGGGAGTAGAGGGGACGGTAGTGCAGAGGAAGACGCACAACAGAGCCAGAGCATGTAGTAGACCGATGCAAATGTAGATGCCATCCTAGAAATTAGCAGTCATACTGGTACTTAAGCCCATGCGCGGCAAACAGTATTCCCGGCGATAACAGCAAACCCCTTGCATGATCGCAAACACCACCCCACCCTATCCAGGTCTCGCAGAGTCCATGAAATTTGCCATTGTTCTGCAGAAGTTACAGGCCCTCGCTCCCTGGGGGGAATGTGCTCAGCAAGTTCATGAGAATGGAGCAGCTCACCTCTAGGCAGTACCATCCCACAGACAGGTAGCAAGGCTCTCCTGAACTCAACGATCCCTGCACAAGAAATATAGCTTGGCAGCACTTTCATCCTGAGACCTCTGCATGCACAGGACGATCCAAGCCAAGACCACCAACCATAAAACCTTTACACCCCCTGATCGATCACTAAGATCAGAAGCCAAGGCTATGCACCTTAACAAATGGGTCACGTGATTTGTGCAGTGAGGTGCAGGGTGACGTCTAAATTACAGCACAAACAGAAGGTGGAGGACCTTGGGAGTTGCTGATCTGCCTGGGAACGGGTGAAGTGAATGAGTTAGGATGACCTCAGCTCTGACCCAGGCTCATCTTGTTATGGTTAGCCATCACCGCTTCCGGCCCTTGAAACTACAAGCATCCCTGTCTCTATGAAAACGCTATGTGGCAGGACGGCCCATACCAAGATGGTGGCTGCATCCTGGTAGTCCGTGCATTAGGATGTCATCACGCAGGATGGCGCTGCGCGGATCGGAATGACTACAAGAAGGAACACAACACAGTAAGCGGCGCATCACAATCGTTCCTGATTGCATTGCGCTCGTTTCCCGTCCTTCTGTGCTCTCCTAGCTCCCTTGGAATACTGAATCTTTGTCTCTCTCTTTGATGCACCTTTCCAAATCACCTCGCTATTTCCTCTTCATTTCAGAGCATACTTCCTCTTCTGCTTTACTCTTCTCCAGCCCTGGCCTTCCTCGCTTCAGGTATTATCTACACTCTCGATTCTTCATGGTACACACTTCTGAACAGTAGATTTACTCATTGCATCACTGGGTCATTCTCTGCCCGCACCATACTGTGGCGCAATCCTTCTACGGGAAGTTTTTTCCCTGCCAGGGGTTTTTCCTCCAATTCTGAGACTGCCACCCTTATAAGTAGCCTCCAGGCTTTCCTTTTATTCGTTTCAGGCAGGTGACAGTCCTTACCTATATGACTCAAAATCCCACAAATCCACTAAGGGAAGGCATGTCACTGACAAATTGCGATGCCTGAAACCTGACAAAGAGATGGAACAGTTACAGGAGCTAGTGGCCGCGGTCCAGGGACTTACCTTGAAGGTACAAAGCCTAAAAACTGAAAATGCTGTATTAAGGCACGCTGTAGCCCAACAAGAC
Organism: Ambystoma mexicanum; assembly: GCF_040938575.1. Lineage (NCBI taxonomy): Eukaryota > Metazoa > Chordata > Amphibia > Caudata > Ambystomatidae > Ambystoma > Ambystoma mexicanum. The sequence continues at coordinate 1,499,000,841 of NC_090921.1, forward strand.
GTATCCTTGGAACCTTCCCAATATCGAGGTGCCTTACTAGAGAAATATTATGTAGACCCAAAGAGATACCGAGAGTTTGTGGATGTCTGCACAGTAGCCTTTGCCTTCTGCCAGAACTCTTTTCCCATGGACAGAAGTAGAGTGGGTTACATTATTTCACATTTATCTGGCAGTGCACTCTCTTGGGCCACATCCCTAGTCATGACAAACAATCCCCTTTTGGACAACTATCAGGGATTCATGGCTGCTTTTTCAGGGATGTTTGACAGACCTAATTTGTCCTATATCAAGCAGGACGTGTTTTTGGATTAAGTCCAGGGGAATACAGACCATTTGTCTTATATAATAAAGTTCAAATACAAGGCTCAGCAAACAGCCTCGCCAGAAGAAGCCTGCTTTGCCCTTTTTTACAGGGGCCTCTCAGATGAATTGAAGGATGAACTGGCCAGAGTACCCAGACCTCCTTCTTTTGATGACTTAATGAAGATGGTAATACAGATTGATTTCCGCTTACAGGAGCGCAGATTGGAACGTCGTCGTGGTCGTCCCATGGAAGCTAAACCGTTGCTACCCGTGTCTTCCCAAGAAGAAGGTACCATCAGTGAACCTATACAAATCGGGGAAGCTAGATGACCTCTCTTGGAGGGAACAAGACAACGCTGACGTCGTATTGTGGGTCTTCTGGTCACTTATTCAGAGCCTGCCCCTTGGCTCCTCCTAGGAAGTTGGGAAACGCCAGCTCCTGGTCCTAAAAGGGACGCTACTCTGGGAGAGTCCTGTTGAACCTGAAATGAGTGACAGCTCCTTTTCCTTGCTATTGATAAAAATTAATTTGAGCAAGCCTGATAAACAGCCCTTGAAGCGATGGCTATGGTGGATTCTGGAGCCGCCAGTGTTTTTATGGACAAAACCTGGGAAAAAACGATGGGTATCCCTTCAGTTCAAAAGACAAAAGCCGTGCCAGTGGAAGGGGTGGATGGTTTGCCACTTAGTTGTGGCCCCATTCTGGAAAACACTGCTAGTAATCCATTTCGACTTAATAACTACAACTCAATATCCGGTCATATTAGGAATCCCCTGGTTGCAGTGGCACAACCTGTTTATTAACTGGAAAGCCATAACCCTGTTTCTAGGATCTGAAACTTGTATGAAGTCTTATATGTCACAACACAACAATGTAAATCCGATCAGGATTGACCACCGAAGATATCAAAAGATCTGTCTCGAATTTGGTTCCGTCCAGATACCAGGCCTTTTCGGAGAGGTTTGCTGAAGAAGGTGAAAAGCATCTTCCGCCACATAGACCACACAGACCAGACGACTGTGCCATAGAACTGGTCACCGGTTCTACCGTTCCTTTTAGTCGGATGTTTATTTTATATCAAGCGGAAAAGAAAGCACTAAGAGAATACTTGGAGATAAACCTAATCACAAGAATGGCCTAATCACTGAATTGAAGTCCTCGGGAGGAGCACCCTTGTTCTTTATCCCTAAGAAGGACACAACCAAATTTAGACCATGCATCGATTACCGGGGTCTTAATCAGGTTACGATCCCAAACAAGTACCCACTGCCACTCCTCCCAGACCTCCTGGAGGCAGTTGAATCTCCACAGATATTTACCAAACTGGATCTGCCGGGGCCTACCATCTGGTGAGGATGAGAGCTGAGGATGAGTGGAAAACTGCTTTTCACACTCCATTCGGCCATTTTCAATACAGTGTAATGCCCTTTGGCCTGGCTAATGCCCCAGCTCTATTGTAGCGATTTATGGATCACTTATTTTCAGATCTCCATCTGCATAGCGTGGTTGTCGGTTTGGACGATATAATGATTTTTTCAAAGACACCCAAAGAACATACTGACTGAAGTCCTGTAACGCCTGAAACCCCACCAAATCAAGGCCTATCCAAAAAAATGTGTCTTTGATGCAGAATCGGTTCCGTTCCTGGGCTTCATCATCTCCAAAAGAGGTGTAACCATATACCCTTGAAAGATCAAGGCCATTGTCTAGATGAAGCCGCCCAGAAATGTGAAGAAATTACAAAGATTCCTTGGTATGTCAAATTTTGTATTGCAAATTCTTACCAGGTTGTTCCACAATCGTGTTACCCATGAAAAACCTATAACAAAATTATGTATCCTACTGTTGGGGACCCAGTACAGAATCAGCCTTTAATGCTCTAAAATCAGCCTTTGTCTTTGCACCCTTGTTGAGGTAACCCCTTTACCAGCAGCAGTTTAACCTACAAACAGGGTAGAGAAAACCTCCCCCAGATCGACACGGCACGATACTTGGGCCGGACCATCTCTGATCACTCACCCTTAACAATAGAATGGAGCACCGCAGGACCCAGATCTCCAATACCCACATGGAGGATGCCTACGGAAGCACTAAAAGACCCAGCATTCAGAGATGACCTCAGGGAATCCCTAGAAAATTATATAACGGAAAACACAAATAGCGTTGACCACCTAAGTACATTATGGGATTCCCTGTAAGTAGTTATACGAGGAGAAATCATAGCAAAGGCAGGAGGAATTAGGAAGCACCTAAGAACTGAACTAGAGCAACAGGAAAACAAAATAGAACAGCTGGAATCCGCACCCGGGATTCCCAGCAAGAAGAAGATGTTACATATTTCTATGTTTAGAAAAGATGGCTTTCATAGTACACAAACCATAGTAAGGTACGCACACAAATATATAACATTTATATATATTTGTGTGCATACCCTACTATTTGTGTACTTTTTAGGCCATGCCCCTCCCACAAGCCACGCCCCCAAATGAGCCCCCCCCCTCGATTTCTTACCCCACTTAAAGGCCTGCTCGCTGCCACTACAAAAAAAGCAAGTCCTCCTGTCTGGGATAGTCCAACCCGTGGGACCGATAGCAAGAGAGCAGATTGAGACCGGAGTAGGCACGAGGGAATGTATTGAGGGCATTTTTCCTGGAGATATTCCACTTCCTGCTTATAGAAGGCACGGTAGACAATACACAAAGACTTGAAAAAAATCTGCTTCTCCACCAGAAGCCAATGTAGATGTCTGAGCAAAGGGGTCGTATGAGCCCGTGGAGGGGGATGAAGAATTGCTCTAGCCGCGACATTCAGAAACAGTTGGAGTCTATTTATCAAATAGACAGGTTGGCCAAGATAGAGCGAATTGCAGTAGTCTACCGCACTAAGAACCAGGGCGGCGACTACTGGGGCATGAAATTGAGTAAGAATTAAACAAATCCTCAACACACGAAGTTTAATATGGCCAGATTTGCCGACAGCCTCAACTTGCTCAGCCATCGATAAAGAAGAGGATAGCTTGACCCCCAGATTTTTCACAGTGGTAGACAAAAGATGGAATGGGCCAAGAGAGGTGGGCCAGAATTCAGGAGTCCAAAAGGAGTGGGGGGCAGGTGGTGCCTACTACAAGGACCTCTGTCTTATTCCCATTCAATTTGAGTGAGTTGCGCGCCATCCAAGCTCCCAGATCCTCAAGACATCTGCTCAGATGAGATTCAGTGTTTGCACAAATAAGGTCCAAACAAACCAGCATCGGTGTATCGTCGGTGTAGGAGTAATATCTAAATCCATGAGAACGGTTAAGGAGAAGGAGGCATCTGATATATATGTTGAAAAGTATGGGCAAAAGTGCAGACCCTGAGGGACACTGCAGGTAAGCCTTACCAGTTCAGAGCAAAAAGGGGGAAGGGAAACCGATTGGGAGCGATCAGCCAAGAAAGCTGAGAACTCTCTCAAAACTTGGTCGGATATCCCATAATCCGACAGAAGGGAGATCAGGATGGTATGGTCAACCATGTCGAATGCCGCAGATAAATCCAACAGAAGTACTGCTCCCACTCCGCCCTGTTCGACCAGGCAGGCAAGATCGTCAAGTACGGAATTTAAAACCGACTCAGTGCCCCTCCCTGGCTGAAAGCCCGATTGAAAAATGTCAAAACACCCAGAGGATTGCAAGAAGGAGGACAACAGAGGTGAGACAAGAGTCTCCATAACCTTCATAACAACAGGGAGAAGGGAAATGGGGCGAAGATTTTCAAGCATCCCTGGATCCAATGAGTTTTCTTTTAGCAGAGGCAACACCAGGGCATGTTTCAATGGGCTAGGAATGAGTCCCTCTAGAAACGAGGCATTAACTGCAGCAGTAATGGGAGAGATAACTTCGCCTGAGATGTCTTTAAGCAGAGTGAGTGGCATAGGATCGGCCCGAGAGGCTGATCTAAGGCGCTGAATAGCCCCCTGAATTTCAGAATCACAAAACACAGGCAAGGAAGACCAAGTGGAATTGGGCATAACAGAAGCAGGAAGGGCCGAAGGTGATGAAGATTGACTGGCCACCACTGTGATATCGCTGCAGATCTTTTCGATCATAGTATGAAAAAAAGACAGAGTCACAAAGGACTTGAGAAGGCGTAATAGAGGAGCCGGTTGTGCTAGGGATGGACAGGAATTTAGTTCAAATAAAGCCTTAGGTTTATTGACTGCAGATTGCAACTTTTGGCTAAAAAAAGGATTTTTTGACACAACTGGTAGCTTTTTGTTAAGTGGACAGAGTAATGCGAACTGCACGTTTATCAGTACTAAGATAACCCATGCACCATTTCCTCTCTGCTCGTCTGCAGCAGAATTTAAGAGCTCTGAGATCGTCAGAGAACCAAGGCTCAGAGATTTGGTTCCTTATCTTGCAGAGCCCTAAGCGGGGCAAGCAAATCGGCAACTGCTGAGAAAGACTCTCCTGGAGAGCTTAGTGAGCACGGACTGTGAAGAGTACGCTGGGACTGGAGGGAAGCAGCCAGTTCCAGATTATTCACTTGGGCCAATTGCGCTTGAGGATAGCTGGTTTGATTGGAGTAGGATTGAAATCCTGCAGCCGGGTTAAGAAAGAAATTAAAAAGTGGTCAGACCAAAGAAGGGGAGAAAGAGAAGGGAGTGAGACAGCAGAACTAGGGCCAAAGATAAAGTCTAAAGTATTACCCAATTAATGGGTAGATTCCAGTATCAGCTGAGGTAAACCAAGGTCTGCCATTAAGTAAAGAAAATTGGTGACTTGGCTCGAGGAAGAAATAGTGACCATAAAGTTAAAATCTCCAATAAGCCACAAGTTGGGTTGCTTGATCTGAATGTCAGGGAAATTAGTGAAAAACACAGCATCCGTACCAGGAGGACGATATGCCAGTAAGGTAGTGAGCGTAGATGAGGGGAAGACAAAGATCTGGGCCAGGCAGAATTCCATCTTAAGTGAGTGTGCAGGCACCGTGCACACTGTTTTATAAATAGCCTTATGGAGAATGGCCAATCCACCTCCAGGATGAGCTGATTCACGATTGACATGGGCCAAAGTGTAGTTGGGGGGCAGGGCCTGGACAACAGCAGGCCCAGATGTCTCCCTCAACCAAGTCTCCGTAAGAAACAGGAGATCGAGTTGGGAATTCATCAGCAAATCATGGCAGTCAAGGGCATGAGCCACCAGCGAATGGGTATTAAGGAGTCCACATTGCAAACCTGATGCTGGGGACACAGAAGTAAGAGTGGGAGATTTTGAGAAACCAGGAGGGCAGCTGGTCATGGAGCTGGAGCAAGGGACAACAGAGTGCTACAGCCCCAAGAAGCCGTTATGGGGTGAATAACCTTCCCAGGCAGACCACCCTGCCCAGCCCCTGCTGACGCCGTGTCCGCTGCACCCGTAGGCTGCGCAGGTAAGTGATGTAGCACATAAATGCTGCGGGGGAAATCAATGAGAGGCGGAGAGCTGCCAATTACTGGAGAGAGAAAGAGGACTGGAAGTAAATATGGCGTTCCAGTTATAAGAATATCTAAGTACTAAGAATATCATTGCTGATACGTTGTCACAGAACGGCTTTGTTCAGAAGACAGGATGCTCCAATCTGGGTCAGATGTTGCATCAAGCTGTTTTTGTATGTGACACTTGGATTCAACAGCTGAAGAGACAAAATCGAGCCCTCCCCCAGCCTCTCTTCACTGACACCTGGAGAAAAGGGAAGGTGTGTACTTATTCAACAAGTGCATATACATACTTACGAAAGAGATGCAGGATAAAGTCTTAAGTCTTACCCATGATGCCCTAGTAGCAGGTGTAAGGAAGTCATGGTGGCAACATTAAAGACAGAAACAAGTGATCACAGCTCATGGGTGTTTATTAAATTGTAAATTCAGGCTGGAAATACGCCTAACCGTAATCTAAGATGGGAGCAAGCTTCGACCATCAAATGCAAAATAAGGCAGTCCTTGTGGCGCCTTGTCAAAGTAAAAGGCCTATGCTAAAAGAAAACTATTGCCAAATCCTTAGAACGAATTACAGAAAGTGTTTGGTATTGGATTTTCAATAAAGAAAGAAGTGTTCACAAATAATAAGTCAGGATGTGATTGCCAGGGGTCTCCCTTCCCCATGTTTTGAGCATGGGAAAAAGTGGATCTCCTGAGCATAGTACATGCCTGAGATTTCCCAGCACGAGCCGACAGTTCTGTTACAGCTATCAGGTTCTTCGATGGTTAAGTCTCCTTTCGATGAAAAGTCTCTTGCCTTCGAGGGCCTGATGTGCTCAACAAAACAAACACAAAGCTCCTTTCCAAATGGACTTTGGGTGATGCCTTTTCACCCCTCGATTTCCCTCAGTCGGGCTCGGATCCAAATGCCAAGGGTGACAATCCACTTCTCCTGGTCTTTCACTCACAAATCTAAAATGTCTTTTTAAACAGCTCCTCAGGCTCAGCTGCTTTTTTTTTTTTTTTTTTTTTTTAAATCGGCCTCCCTCTGCCGGGTTCACTCTTGCCAACTTTTGCTAAACAGTTTACTGTCGACATCCCTCAGTCAGGTTCACTCCTGTCAACACAATGTTCATAGGGACTTCAGGCCTTACCACTTTTGTTAGCATCCCTCTGCCCGGTTCACTCTTGCCAGCTTTTACTAAACAGTTCACTGTGGACATCCCTCGGTCGGGTTCACTCCTGTTAACACACTGTTCTCTGGGACTTTAGACTTTGCCCCCTTTATAGGCATCTCTCCTTCGGGTTCACTCTTGCCAACTTGTCATTCGTATCTTTTCCATTCATTTTTTGTCATGCAGGACTCACTTCCCTTTGCTTCAGACAAATCTGTCGGCCAAAGACTTTCGACTGTACAGAGGATTTTAAAAGACCCCCCATATGACCACTTTGACCCCCTTTTGCCTTTTTCTGAGGCCTTCTTGTTAAAGTATTTTCTACCATCGGGTAATCCCCCAGAGTTTCCTGCGCGATGCCTCTGTTGCTGGTTTTCCCCCTTTTCTATCAATAGCTCTTTAAGCCTTTCACAGTTCAAATTAGACATTTTCTACTTTTCGTTCAACACAGTTCGGTTTCTTATCGACCCTCGCTCGACTCACCGGCTGTGATGAACCGCTTTGCTTTCTCTCTCTTGGTGTCAAGGTTGGTACCTCAGAGACAAGCTTCCCTCCCCGGCTTGGTAATCAGCGGAGGAGGGTCTTGTGTACCGTTGACATCTGCTGCAACACATGCTAGCTATTGTTTGCAGTTTTATGATTCTTTCTGCAGAGGTTTCATGGGACGTGGTCGGAAAGGGCAAGGCCGCTTCTCTCCTTGTCACCCTCTTGGTATGCGCCATCTTTCTCCTCCTCTTGAGCTGCCGTGCTGAGTTAGCTCTCGTGTTGTGCGGTCTGCCTTGCTTGTCTTGTGCTCTTGTGTTCCACCTTTTATCCGTGTGGGGAAAGCAATGGGCCGTCAGCTGTGTGTGGTTTTGGTAAATTGCCTGACCCTTTCATTGGAATGTGTCAGGTTAACATTTCAGATTGGTGTTTCTAAATGTCCTATGTGGTAGGATGGGGAAAAGGTGCTGTAGGGAATTATAACCCTCTTACTGAGAGGGTTGGGAAACTTAAAAGGATGAGTTTGGTAGGGTTTGTGAAATACATGGGATTGGTTGGGATTATTGTCATGAAAGGAACAGAGGGTGATTGTGGGAATGGTAGTATTTTGTGAAGGTAGACTGGTTGTTTGAGAAAGAATAATTATAGGAACGTGGAGAAGAATGGTTGGGAGTATTCTGATCGGCAACATGAAAACAGGGATTCTGAGAGAGTTTGGATTCTACAGCAATGGGGTTTGGGCTTTCAATTGGTTTACCAGAGGTGTATGGGAGGTGGGATTCTAATAACGGAGCTTCATTGGGAAGAAGGAAGATAGATGTGGTAGAACCTACAAAGGTTTCAATGATTTTGTGCTCCTCTCCTTCTTTCTCTGCATAATACTGCATCTCACCTGGGGCTTTTTCCCGAGCACAGCCCTGGGCTCTCCCACCCAGGTGATCTTCCCTTGCTCGTCCACCCCCAGGGTTGGGATCTGAGAGCGCCAGCCCTCCCCATGCCACCTGAATAAGGGATTCCCGAGGTCAACTTCGGAGAATACCCTCAGGTTTCTCACAGATGGTCAATGTGGTATCCGAAATACCTAGCAGCTACTCAAGAGATACTACTGGTGGGCCAAGATATAATTGAGATATCAAAAGACACATTACTGAATGTGTTATTTGTGTTCAAAATAGGACACCTCGTGAAGCACCTATTGGGAAACTCACTCAAACGCCTGTACCCAATAGACCCTGGAAAAAGATGTCAATGGATTTAATCACGGATCTTCCGAAATCACAGGGTCACACAGTGATCATGGTTACCATAGATTCCTTTACGAAGTCAGCCCATTTCACACCTTTGCCCAAAATACGTACAGCAAGCGAGATGTGTGAGGTCATCCTGAGGGACGTATTTCGTTTACATGGCCTACCGGATAGAAGTAGCTAATACACTTCCCACTTTTGGACTGCCATATGTAAACGTCTTGGAATTGTAAGAGCACGGTCTTCCAACTACCACCCAGAAACCAACGGGCAGACAAAGAGGGTGAATCAGACACTGGAAACATATCTTTGCTGCTACACTAATGCCGCTCAAGACAATTGATCCGCTCTCTTGGCACTTGCAGAATTTCCTCACAATAATGCACGACATACTGCAACCGGACTAAGCACGTTTTTTTGTTCCTATGGTTTTCATCCACGGTGGTTATACAGACTAGAGGTGTCCACAGTACCCTTAGCAGAAAATCTAGTTCAAGACATCAAGTTACTACATCAACAGACCAAGCAAGCTCTTGAACATTCTCAGAAACTTGACAAATTCTTTGCGGATAAAAAGAGATCTGATGTTCCAAACTATGCCAAGGGTGACCTCGTTTGGCTATCGACGAAATATCTACCCATGAGACTTACACCGGGAAATCTTGCACCACGTTTCTTTGGCCCGTTTCCCATTCTGAAACAAATTAATCCAGTTGCCGTGAAGATCAAGCTACCATCATCAAGACATTGCATTCACACGGTATTCCATGTGTCCCTATTGAAACCATTCTTTAGTGCTACCTGAGGGTCTAAAGCTTCCACCCCTTAGCACAGAGACACTGGAATAAGAGGTGAACTGCATTTGTGATTTTCGTTTTTTCAGAGGTACTCTGCAGTATCTCATAGATGAACAAGTTACTTCTTACCTTGTGACGTTCTTTCGATGGGATGTTACTCCGAAGTATTCCTTATCTTTGATAGATCATCTCCCAGCTTGCTGGCCTCAGAATTTTTTTTTCAGTAAAGGGCGCTGCGCGTCGGCCTCCCTCGAGCTGATGCCCCTCGACGGCCTCCGAATCAGCGCCAACATCACCACGCGTATAAATAGACTTGCGCAGCGTCCGTTGCTCAGTTCCGTTTTGACGTTAACAGTTGTTTTACATTAATTGGTTATTGACCTTGAAGGAGCGTAAGCTGCAACCACAAGGGAAGTATTAATGCGGGGATGGATGGGAGGGGCGATAAGGAATACATTCGAGGAACATCCCATCGAAAGAACGTCACAAGGTAAGAAGTAACTTGTTCTTCGAAGGGATTGTGTCCTCTGAAGTATTCCTCATCTTTGATAGACTCCCCTACCAGTGATGTGCAATTGGAGGTGGGAGTAAAACGCCATGTTTCCTTTTAGGAATGAACCGAATGTAATACGGCTTTGCCAAACCTAGTCTCTTGACTAGAGGAGGAATCCAGGTTGTAAAATCCTGTGAAGGTATGTACAGATGACCATGTGGCAGCCGCACATATGTCTCGAACCGGAACCCCTCTTTGGAGAGCCGAGGAGGCTGCGATACACCTGATTGAATGAGCCCTAAGATTTTGAGGAGGCTCTTTCCCTGCCAGTTTGTAACATTTCAGGATGGCCAAAATAATCCATCTGGAAATGGTTTGTTTTGTTATCGGTAGTCCCAACTTGTGCCCTGAGTAACCTACGAACAGTTGATCTGCTTGCCTAATCCTAGCAAGTCTGCTGATGTAAAAGCTTAAAGCCTGCCTTGGGTCCAAGCCTATGTAGTCTTTCTTCCTCTTTCACCGGATGGGGAGGCGGATAGAATGAAGGTAAAGTAAGTGATGTGGAATTCAGAAACCACCTTTGGGAGGAAATTAGGCTTCACCTGTAGGACAACCTTGTCTTTATGAAAAATGGCATGAGGGGGTTTACACGAAAGAGCTTGTAACTCACTCACCCTTCTAGCAGATGATAAAGCCACTAATAAGACAGTTTTAAGGGTGAGAAATCTTAGCGAACAAGAGTGGAGTGGTTCGAAAGGAGTACCCATCAGGAAATTTAAGACTAAATTTAAGTCCCACAAAGGAACCTGGAAAGGTCTTGGAGGGTAGACATTAGTTAATCCCTTTAGAAATTGTATTACTAAGGGTAATTTGAAATACAAAGGCTCCTCCGCAGTGCGCTTGAAGATCGATAGCGCTGCGAGATAGCCCTTGATAGTGCCAACCTGAAGGCCTGAATGTGCCAAGTAGAGTAGTTGGTGTACAACATGAAAAGGGGTCGATATTCTCTTCTCTACACCAGCTGCAAAATTTGTTCCAACGGCAGCAGTATAAAGACTTTGTTGCTGGCCAGTCTGGGACAGTTAGGATCTGTAACGCTCACCTGATTCTCGCAGAGGCGCCGGTCTTGACTGGGCGACTACCGTATCTTCAAAGGTGATGTGTAGCACCCGGTTGGCTCTTTGGGCTGGACCTCTGTGCACTGTATGCCTGACTTCAAGAGTAAGATGTCTGCAGACAGAAAATATGGGATTAATGAACTGGGGTTATTGGGGTGTCCCTATCTCTTCCCTTTTTTGCTCTCCTGTAGACCCCCAAAGGTTAACACTCTCACCTTAGGTAAGTGAATGCCGAGCTCTCCATCTGCCTCGGGGCAGGGTGCTGTAACCAGTTTCTTCACTGGATCGGTAGCGCAGGCCTCTTGACTTCAGAGGACTGCTGTCCGTCGTTTACTGCACGAACGGTAAGTTTCGAGTAATTCTATTGTCTTTAAAGTCTTTAGCAATGATGTCTCTTGTTTTGCAGGTTCCGGCGATGGCGGATGACGGGCTGAAGTGAGTTGAAGATGGAGTCCGTATGATGAATAGAAGCGCTTGGAAGCACGTAAGTAAGCGCTTGTTGCCTGCTTCACGATGCGCTCTAACTGTCTTTTATTTTGCAGGTACGAGTTCGGAGTGGCTGCATGGTGCCGGAATACCCACTGGGGTTGATGTGGAAAGGAGTAATGGCACGTGAGTATCAAAGTTCCCCAATGTCTTTAAACGCACCTTGTTTTGTCTTTCAGATGCAGGATGCAGCGCCGAAGGCCTCCGGAGCGTGCAAAGAGTCGGTAAGCTTTTGTCTTTCAGATGCCGGAATGCAGTGTGAAGACCTCCGGAGCGCACGAAGAGTAGGTAAGCCTTTGTCTTTCAGATGCCAGAATGCTAACCTGTTCTTTCTTGTCTTTATAGGTGTTGCTGAAGACTGGATTCAGGATGGTAAGCCTTTTTCCTTAGGCCCAGGATCCGATGCAGAAGACACGATGAGCGTTCTGCTGCAGAGGATGCAGAATAACGCGAAGCAAGATTCATCCACCGGGTGTGGTTTAAATAGCCTCCTGTAGTGCTTAGGTGTCTCCTTCCACAGCCACGCCTAGGTAAGAAAAGAGTTCCTGCTTTCCAGAAGAGTTCCAGTGTTCTGAATCTAGGGAGTGGCTCCTGCCCCACCCAACAGGAAAAGTAGTTCCAAACAGAAGAGGATCAGAGGCTCAGCTGGCAGGCAAATAAGCAGCATGGTCTGCTGCAGGTAAGTCCACCCAAGCATCATGAGCCCGGCGCTTCCAGCGCTGGGACTGGGCACATTTATGAGCCTGGTGCCACTGGCGCCAGGACTGGGTCCAAAAGGTCCCAATTGGGACTGGTTGGCCCTCGGAACCTGGGTTATGGATGTGCTTCCAAGGGAGTTGGGAAAACCCTGACCTTTTGGAAGCAGAGATCATGACAGGATCATGGTCCTCTGGAATCTTCTCAACCTCCTGATCATTTGAGGAATGACAGGGACTGGTGGAAATGCGTACAGGAGTGGAAACTCCCAGTCCATTACGAACGCGTCCCCTAGAGCTCCTCTCGGGGAAATTCCCTTGAACAAAACAGATCGCACTTTCTGTTGGTACTGGTGGCAAACAGATCCACTTGAGGGGTTCCCCAAAGGGCGAAGATCTCCTGAAGGACTTCCTGAGCTAGTTCCTACTCGTGGGAGACTGTGCCCTGCCTGCTCAGAGCGTCCGCCGTCAAGTTCTTCTCTCCGGCTAGGTGAACTGCGGATAGAGAGATTCCTTCTTGAATTGCACAAAACCAGAGCTGCATTGCCTCTCTGCACAGTGGCAGTGATCCTATGCCTCCTCTTTTGTTGAGGTAGTGGATGGCCACTGTGTTGTCCGTCATTATCAGGACATTTTTCCCCTGTACAGATGGCAGAAAAGCTTTCAGCGCTAGTCTGATTGCTCTCAGCTCTAACAGGTTGATATGCAGTCTGGACTCCGATGGAGACCAACGACCGCTGATGGTCAAGTCGTTGGTATGGGCTCCCCACCCCGTGAGTGAGGCATCTGTGACTACTGTTATCTCCGGCCATGGTTGCCAAAACAGTTCCCCCTTCAAGATGTTTTCCTGGCAGGCCCACCAGTGAAGGTCTCGAGCCACCTTGTCCGGAACCTGAAGGAGGTCTGTCATTCTCCCTGAGAACTGCGACCACTGAGTTCTCAGTGCCCACTGAAGAGATCTCATTCTCAGGCGAGCCTCTGGTACAAGGAAGATGCAGGATGCCATGAGGCCTAGCAAGCTCAAAAAGTCAAAGGCTGGGAGACGTTGGGCATTTTGAAACTTGGTGACCATCTGTAGAATATCTTGAGCCCTCACCTCTGGTGGGGAGGCTTTTCCCAGGGAAGTGTCCAGGACCGCTGCAAAAAACAGGAGTCTCTGTGATGGGATCATCTGTGACTTCTTTAAATTGAGGGAGAAGCCCAGATTGTGAAGGAAGTGGCAGACATAATCTAGCTGGATCTGAGCTTGTTCTGAAGATACAGCTCTGATCAGCCAATCGTCCAGGTAGGGGTAGACGTGGATCCCTTCCCTCCTTAGACTTGAAGCCACTACCGACATTAGTTTGGTGAAGACCCTTGGGCGGAGGTCAGCGCAAATGGCAGAACTCGAAATTGATAATGAGAGCCGCCAATTGCGAACCTCAGGTATTTCCTGTGTTTGAGATGGATTGGCACATGGAAATAAGCATCCTGGAGGTCCAGAGATACCAGCCAGTTCTGGAGCTGGAGGGCCTGAAGGATCTGAGAGAGAGTTACCATCTTGAACTTGTCCTTCCTGAGGAACTTGTTCAATTCTCGCAAGTCCAAGATAGATCTCAGTCCTCCGTCTTTCTTCGGTATGAGAAAGTAGGGGGGGAGTACCAGCCCTTGTTCCTCTCCGCTACAGGTACCGGTTCTATGGCACCTTTAGCAGGTCTACAATTTCCTGCAAGAGGAGCAGATCTGGAACTTTCAGAGAGCTGTTCCCCGGTGGATGACTCTGAGGGATGCGTAGAAAGGGCAGGCAGTAACCTTGGGCAACTGTCTCCAATGCCCAAGCATCTGACGTAATAGCCTGCCATTCCGTCAGATGTTGAGTTAACCTGCCCACTACTGGTGTCTTGTGAGGAGAGTCCTCATATCGGTTTGGAGGCGGCTGATGCCGAGGGTAAAGAGGCACCTGTTGCTCCTGCGGCTTTTGTGTTTTTACCCCGTCCACCTCGGGTGAATTTCTTCGGACCCCTTTGAACCGGCTGTCCTCTGCTTTTTCCGAATGCGGAATGAAAGCAAAAGGACTTACCTCTCCAAGAGGTTCCTGAGGGGCGATATGGTGTCTGACGGAATGCAGCTCCTAAGGATTTTGCTGCTGCCTTTGATATTTGTAGTTTTTGTAAACTGTCATCCGCCTTCTTACCAAACAAAGAAGAGCCGTCAAAGGGCATATTCAAGAGTCTGCTTTGCACATCTGGAGCAAAACCAGACTTTCGCAACCAAGCAAATCTCCTGGTTGTTGGACTTGCCGCCATGGCCCTGCTAATGCTGTAGGCAGAATCGATGCCAGTCTGAAGGGATTTGCACATTGCGTCCTTACCATCCTTAATGATGTTGAGAAACGCTTCCCTTTCTTCTCCCTCCGGGAGGCAGTCAGCCGCTGATGAAGCACACTCCCAAAGTGTGTGGCTGAACCTTGCGAGCGTACAAGTAGCAGTGATGGATTTCAATGCCATGCTGCATGCGGAAAATACTTTTTTGGCCATAGAGTCATATCTCTTATCATCCCTGTCCTGTGAAACAGTAGGGTAAGCCGATTTACTACCTGCTGAAGTAGCTGCCTGAACAACCAGACTCTCCGGAGTTGGGTGTTTGGACAAATATTCAGGGTCAGCAGAAGACACCCGATATTTAGCTGATAATTTTTTGTTAACCACCGGGATTACCTCAGATGTTTTCCAGTTTGCCAATATTCTCCTTTGTAATGCCGCATGAAATGGCACCACAGGATCCTCCTGTGGACCTTTGACCAAGATGTCTGTGAGGTCGTCTTGCTGAAAAGCAGGTGAGGGTGTGGACCATCCCATAAACTCTATTATCCTTGCCATCAAGGTTCTATAAGGGGTTTCAGCATGTTCCCCTGGGTCTGGTGTGGCAAATTCCACTTCTGGGAAAGTGTCCAACCCACTTGCTTCCTGTAGGGATTCATGGAGGTCTTTCAACTTCCTCAGAGGTAAATTCCTCTGGTGCAGGAGTTGCAGATCCCTGCAACTCAAAAGGTCTTTCCTGATCCGAATCCTCCCCTTCTTCATAAATAGAAGATAAGACTCTGGAGTCATCAGGTCTTGAAAATGGTATAAATCCCATTTGCAGAGCAGAAGGAGCCAAATTCGTCATGATTGGCTGAGAAAACGTCGACATCGTCGACGCGGACGTTACAGGCTTTGAAGCCATCGAAAAAGGCATTGAGAAGGGTGGTAGAGGCCTCGATGAACTCGAGAGTATCGGGATGCTACTCGAGGTTGTCGACGACATTCTCGTGCTCGAGGCTCTGGGTATGGCCACTGGCTGTGAGGTGGCCGTGGGTTTATCCTTTGTCGGCGTCGACTCGACTGACCTGTGCGTCGAAGAACCCTTCGATAACGGCGTCGACAACACCGATCTATGTGTCGAAGGGATCTTCGACGACGGCGTCGAAGACGCAACTTTGCCTTTACTCGAGGGTTCGTGACGGTCTCGAGTGGCTTCTTTCGCCGGGTACTGCAACTCACGGCTTTTTGATTTTTCGGGTCTTTTACCCAGGGTATCACCCTCAGCAGTCTTTGAGGGGGTCGAGGCCACTTTCTCGAAGACGCTTAGCATCTTTTTCCTGAATTCCTCCCGCTCAGCCCGAGAGCTATGTTTTGTGGGGCAGGAGACCCTTTTTGGGGAAACAGAAGAAGACGAAGAAGGGGATCTTCAACGTCTCTTTTTTGAATGCTTAGATCTCGAAGAGTGATGGGAACTGCTTCGAGACCTAGAACGAGAATGTCTTTTGTGAAGGCGAGGAGACGAATGTCTCGACTCCGCCGAGGAAACTTTCGAAGAAGTTTTAACTGCCTTACCTCTCTCGAGCTTCCCCTTACGCTCCTTCAAGGCTTTCGCCGTCATGGACATGCAGTCCTCGCACTCCGAACAATGGTGCTCGATTCCCAGGCACCACAAACAGATCCTGTGAGGATCTGTCAACGACATTTTCTTTCCATAGTCTCGACATTTTTTTAAGCCGGACTGTGGAGTCGTCGGTTCGGGTGAGGAAGCCATTGAGTACGAGTCGGTATACACGAGGAATAATTGATATATTTGACTGAAGAACTGAGCAACAATATTCCGAGGCCCCACGAAGCGCGGAAAAACGGAACTGAGCAACGGACACTGCGCGTGTCTATTTATACGCGTGGTGACGTCAGCGCCGATACGGAGGCCGTCGAGGGACATCATCTCGAAGGACGTCGACACGCAGCGCCCTCTACTGAAAAAAATGTTCCGAGGCCAGCAAGCTGGGAGATGCTCTATCAAAGATAAGGAATACATCGGAGGACACAATCCCTTCGAATGGAAGGGCTATTCAGAGGAAGAGCGATCCTGAGAACCATACTCAAATGTACGTGCTCCTGTTCTACTTTGTCACTTTCATTAGCGCTACCCTTGGAAACTGGGTGGCACGGCCTGTGGGAAGGGGCATACTATTATGGTAAGCCATCACTGCTTCCGGCCCTCGAAACTACAAGCATCCCTGTCTTTATGGAAACGCTATACGACACGACATCCCATACCAAGATGGCGGCCGCATCCCAGTAGTCCATTGCATTAGGATGTCATCATGGCAGTATGGCGCAGCGCGATTCGAAAAGACTGTAAGAAGGAACACAATTTGGTAAACGCGCATTAACATCATTCCTGCTTCCCTGATTGCACAGCGCTCGTTTGCCATCCTTACTTCTGTGCTCGCCTAGCTCCCTTGGAATACTGAATCTTTGTCTCTCTCTTTGATGCACTTTTCCAAATCACCTTGCAATTTCCTCCTCGTTTCGAAGCGTGCTCCCTCTTCTGCTTTACTCATCTCCAGCCCTGGCCTTCGTCCCTTCTGGCATTATCTACGCTCCCGATTCTTCATGGTACACACTTCTGATCAGTGGATTTACACATCGCACCACCGGATCATTCTCAGCCCGCACCATACAGTGGCCAATCAATCTACAGGAGGGGTTTCTTCTCCAATTCTGAGACTGCGACCTCCACGCTTGCCTGCTTTTCTATTCAGGCAGCAGTGTGGCTACCAGGGGTGACAGGCCTTAACTATATGACTCGAAATCCCACAAATCTACTAAGGTAAGGCCTGTCGTGGACACATCTATGCATCTGCCAGGTGTAGTGTAGCCATGATAGAATAACATTTTTATTACATAATTGATAGTTAGGCCAAACCATGCCAGATGACGAGCCCAGCAGTGCCTACGCAGGCAAAGACAGACAGATGAAGATGGGCCAACGGCCTGGTATCCCATCAGAGGTATTCAAAATGTGGGGGGCGCCGCCACCCAGGGGGGGCGTGGCCAGATTCCCCGGGGTGGTGCGAGAGCCCAGAATGAAATGTAAAAAAAAATATATATTTTTTTTAGATTTAGCTTATATGGTCGGACTGGAGCATAACAGTGTCTCAGGCACCAATGAAAAAACGGCCTGCAGTTGCAAATGGATATTCATTCCTTTAGTCAGACTGTTTGAATAGTACCCAAGGGGGTGTTTTTTGTTAAAATGTAAGCAAATTGTGATATTTAATTAATATTTATTCAGCAACAATGGTCAAAACTACTAGCTGCATAGTGAAGTAACTCATCAAACTGGCCCACATTGGCCAAAAAAGTGGCCATTTTGACTATCCCACACTAGTATTTTGCATTTTTGGTACGGGCATTGCCCTTTTAGCCAGTCAGAGCCTGCCAGCTCATCCATAAAGGGCGAGGGGGCGTCTACCCAGTGGACCCCTCACCCATTATGGAGGAGCCGAGAAGCCAGCCCAAATTAAACACTGAGCACTCCCTCAGCTGCTTTTTCCAGCTGATGGAGTGCTGCTGGGCTGGCAGAAACTTTCAACGGGAACACTGTTTCCCTTTGACCGTTAAGTTCAGTTCCTCAGCCGCACATGCTCACTGAGCCATGCAAGGCTGGGGGCGTTTTGTTCCGCAAGCCTTGCATAGCTCATTGGAAATGCTGGCTGAGACACTACACATCTGTATGTGCGAGGGGGAGCTCCTGCGCCTCCTCGCACATACGAACAGAGCAGACTGGAGCGAGGCGTTTCAGCACCCATTTGCAGGCCCCTACAGAAAGAACATTTATGTTAATTTATTTTTATTTAAATATGTGTATGGATGCGTGTATGCTTGTGTCATGAGTGAGTGTATGGTGATGGGTGCTCGTGTGAATGAGAGTGATTGCTGTGTGAATGTGTGTGTGTTTGTTTTGGTCAGTTGAGCTGATTTTGGCGATTGGGGGATAGAAGGGGGAAGGTGGGTTGTACAACAAAGGCATTTTAAAAATGCCTTTGTTGCACAACCCCCCTACCCACCTGCCAAAATCAGCTCTCCTTCTGAAGCGCTGTGGCACCCAGGGGACGGGGATGGTATTTTTTTACTGGCTATCTATCATAGAAGCCCAGTAAAAAATATCATGCCTTCCCCCTCAGCCCCCCAGCGCCAATTGCAAACTGTTTGGGTTTTTACCCATTTTTCTTAAAAGAATGCTCTAAAAAGCAAAGTTTTAACCCATTATCTTAAAAAAAATTAACGGAGGGAAAACCCCCCAAAAACCTCTTGATTGGATCGGGCTCCCTCGCTGCGCTCGGTCACTATGGCATATCTGGTGGAAATATTTATGCCCCGCCACTTAGAAAAATTCACCAAGGTGGGAGCAGGATGGGGGAGCCCAGGGACTCCTGTGGGAGCAGGAGGGGTGGGAGCCATGGGATAGTGGTGGGAGCAGGGTTTGCAGAGCCTGGGGTCTGTGGTGGGTTGGGGAGAGCGCAGGGACTGGGCTAGGAGTGGGATGAGTGAGGCCAGAGACTGATGGGAGCAGGTGGGGGAACCCAGGGACTATACTGGAAGTAGGGTGCGGTGATGGCATGCAATAGTTCATAGCCATTTGGACTTACTGTCCATTTGGCATTTTTGGGGGGGCCCGGCTTGCCCACATTTTGCTTGTGGGGGGGCAGGCCTAAAAGGTTTGAGGACCACTGCCCAACATGCATATGTACCATCCACTAAGGATTGTAGAATTGTCTTATCTGTAATTGCGCCATCAGTGATGCCGTTGTGCTTATAACATGGCACACAAGCGGATAGCAGACAGAACATTCTGCGGCAGCATAGTTCTTGGTTGGCGCTTTTCCTTTTTGTATTGAAATAAATACTTGTTATCCTTGCAAGAGTTTCTTGGGCCTTTTTCCTAGCAGGTATTTTTTTTCTGGCATGAGCCTACAGGGGCGTGCCTTCATTTGGTGACCCCGGCATGATCTAGCGGCTCCCACACTGACACAGGCTTCCAGGCAGCTTCTCCGGAGTAGCCGCTCCCACCTTCAGCAACCAGCCCCACAAAACGCATAACTCCCAGAAGTTTACAGGAGCCGGTTTCACATAAGTCCTGTCTGCTCTTTGAAGCCGAGCGCGGCTCGGAGGGTGCAGGCCGGCGTTGGGACCCCATGACATAGGAGTTTGGATGAACACGCATATGTAAGTATACCCTTGCAAGTGATAACAAGTAGGGGAATGGTATAAGGGGAAGAGTGTGGCATAAGACTGAATGGAAAACGAAGGTGTGGGTGTGATTTGTATTTTTTATTATTATTATTGATTTTTAAGGACAGAAAGGAAGACAGGCGTGTAGCGAACCTTCCCGAGTGAGGACAGATGGTGGTACCACTCTTTTGTGCAGCAGAGGAAAAGGAAACCAGTCGAAGGCCTGCATAATTAGTGGGCTATGGATATTGCAGTGGTTATTTTAGCTTGTTGTTTTCAGTGTTTTTTGATTTATTGAAGGAGGCATGAACCCAAGAAGGGGTGGTGTTTTTGAATTGTGTTTTGAGTGAGTGCAGTGAAGTAGTGAGTGCATGTGAAAGGGTGGGAAATCGGAATTAACGTGGGCCGACGGGGTGGAAAAGACGGGAACGATTTATTTACTGTGACATTTTTGCAGCATGTGCAGTGCGCAATCGGGAGCGTAGGGACGCTTTAAAGAACATAACATCGCTGCGTTGGAAGGGGAGACTCTGCTAGAGTACATGTACAAGGTTTTGCCAATTGATAGGGATACAATCGAGAGGTATCACAAACAGTGGGTAACAGAGACGCAAGGGGGGGATGCCCCGCTCCTGGCTAGAGCAGGGCCGCCATAATAAGGAAATTCTTGAGCACATGACTACATTTCCTGCTGCTAAATACAAAGGCAAGCAGCTGCAGAAATAAAATAGATTCTAGATTTATGGAAAATGATCAAGGATGTGGAAGATATCATTGAAAGGGAGGGACAAAATACCCATGAGGGAAAGAAGCAAGCAGAGGGGAGTGAGGCACGACCAACACAAAAAGGGGTTTATCCATTGACAAGGCACCCAGTGACGGGGTATTCTAACCCAACGTATATATCTACGCAGCCCTGTGTCCCACCACCCCCATATATACTGTAGGGAAGGCATGGTAATTGTAATGGGTTATTTATAATGCGCGTAATACCCAGAGGTTTCCAAGCGCGGACCCGGGGATCAAAATGGTGTTGCTCCCAAGATGAGCAAATTGCCCCTGAGCTATCCTCCCAAGACTTATGGTATCATATGTATGACACTGACACAATAGATACAATTTGTAAAACCTTTATTGAAAATGTTGGTGTCAGAGAAACTCCTATTTTGCCATATAACTAAGATGGGAGTAGTCTCAATCATCAAACGATAAACAAAACATTCCTAGTGGAGTCTGTCATATCAAAATGGCCCATGCTAACAAAACCTAATGCCCGCCCTATCTCTTGTACCAAAAAGTGTAAAAAGGAGAAATGCATGCAAAGGAAAAATCAGTGTTCAAAAGAATAAAGGTAATTGAACCAGCTCTCCACCTCACGTTAAACCTCACAGAGTAAGGCTGTCCTTGGTGGCAGGAAGACACACTCTGGCTCGGTTTCTAATACTCTAAGCAGTTCCAAAACCGTCGATTGAGGCCCGCCTGGTCTTCCACGTTAAAGTCTCTTTCTTGACTTTCACAACAATGTATTCCAACATAAAGTTGCCAAAGGTGCCCCTCTCCCGGGCTCAGACCTTACAGCACACAGTTTACGTAGGTCCCCCTCTGCGGGGCTCAGACCTCTCACTTCACAGTTCAACACAAACGTGCCGGAGGGTCGGTTGGGGGGAGCTCCCTTCCACAAGCTTATTGTACTTCCGATCTCCCTCAATTGGGCTTGGACCCCTTCCGGATATCAAAGACTTTCAAATGTGCTTGGGGTTTTCGGGCCGCTGCTCCCGTCGCTTGGTCCGTTGCTCTGCTCCAGTAGGTGTGCCTTCGTCCCTGAAGTTCTGCTTGTACTCGTGTTCCACCTTGCTCAGAGTGTGTCTTTAGGTGTTGCCTTTTATTTGTGTGAGGAGAGCTAACTGGTATCAGGTGTATGCACTAAGTCACCCTCTTAATCGGCCGAGTGTTTGTGTAAATGGGGGGTGGGTGGGAGTTGGGACTTTGGAAAATCCTACAAAATAGGATGGGGTAGATTAACAAAAAAGGGGGGAATACCGCGTCTCACCATCGGCTGTCTAACCCCCACAACCAGAAGACCACTCACCCAGGTGATCCTCCCGCACTGGTCCACCCCCAGGAATTGGATCCATAAGCAATGGCCGTCTCCTGGCCAATTGTATGACAAGTCCCAGAGGACTAGCGGGTGAGACACCCTTTGGTTTCTCACAACCGCTCCACCTTCAGAGTGCACAGGGCAGAG
Source organism: Ambystoma mexicanum (assembly GCF_040938575.1). Classification (NCBI taxonomy): domain Eukaryota; kingdom Metazoa; phylum Chordata; class Amphibia; order Caudata; family Ambystomatidae; genus Ambystoma; species Ambystoma mexicanum. The sequence goes on from NC_090921.1 coordinate 1,499,022,849, forward strand.
GGAGCTAGAAGAATCACTAGAATTGGTGTGAGCAGCACCTGCATGATTGCGAGTAGCACAGAGTAAGGCGAAGGGGAACAGTTTAGATGAGTGGAGAGCGTGGAACATTTTGTTTAGATTAGACAGCATGGCAATAAAAGATGTACACATAGAAAAGGAAGAGAACGGGCAAGCAACCAGCATGAGGTATGCGAACAAGAGGTCCGACAAAGGAGCAGGGGGCCCGGGAGAAGATGGGTGGAGTATGGCATGTGAGTTTGAAGATGATGGGGAGGAGGAAGCGCAACAGGCACCAGAGATAGAGGTGGAAAGTTTGTGGGATGAGAAGGTAAGGAGGTTCGGCCGGATGGCAGTGACAAGAAAAAAGGGAAGTGGCAAGAGAAAAGTAGAGAAAAGAGCAGGGTTACAGATGCAACTAATACACAAGGGCGTGGGCCGAGCACAGTATGTGCCTTGGGCACAGATGGATCACAACAACTTGATAAAGGCAATGCTGCCGTTGACAGTGGGGGCGGGGAAGTGGATATACGCATTTGAAAAACAGACTACAGGGGTGCCCCTCGCCGTGGGTGATATGAAAAGTGTATTAGTGGCGACAAGGGGAGATCAGGCGCGAGGCATGTGGGTCAAAGCAAGCAACCCGAGAGTGAGGTTAGACGAGTACGCGCATGACGGTGCACCATTCAATAATATCAGGACGCAGGTGTGGAGCATGCTGTGGCACACCTACCCTGACACGCCAGATATACAGTCAATTATGCAACATGTCATGGGCGAGGATGAAGACACTGCGGAATACATTATTAAGGTTCAGAAGCTGTGGAGAGCGGAGACTGGAGACCATTGGGACCAATCAGTTCCTCTTTTCTATTTTGTGATCAAAAGGGGCTTACTGAAGGAAGTACAGAAGGCACTAGACAAGATTGTGGGTATTGATGTGAAAGTGGTGGCTGGAAATACAGACTATATAATAGTGCAGACCATTGCAAGCGAATAAAGGAACATGAAAAAGAGACAGCACAACAACTACAGGCAAATGAGGCAAACTAGTGCAGAGAAAATTAACTAAAGTAGTTGTGGAAGGGGTAGTGACCACACCTGCACAAGCAGAGGTGATTGGGAGAGCACTAGGGAACGCTGTTGTCAGAATAAGGGCGTTTTGGCCAGATGGAGGACAGGGGCAGTGGGGAGACGGACAGCAATTCTACACTCAAGAGTGGCAACAAGGAGGTCAGCAGAACGGGAAGATGGATTTAGGTGAAGTAGAGGAGGTTTTTGGAGGAGGTATGGGTCCACGAGGAGCAGGAATGGTGCCATCGCAACGCTGGAGTTGGGGAAGGTTGAGACATTTTTCCAGGGAGGGTAGACCAGGCCAGGACCTAGATACAACACAGTCAATAACTATCACCCACAACCCTAAAATATGCAGCAGATCCCCACACCAAGGATGACATTCAGAACCTTATGAGATCCTCCAAGCATACACACAGCTCCCACCCAGACCTCAGGAGCATGAGCCCCTCCCCAAACTCACCAACAACAGCATTACCCACAGCAACCAATGCCACAAAACGAGAACATGAACACACCCAATAAAGTGCTGAACAGCACTGTGGTGACATATCGCGGAGTGGGTATAATGGGGAGCAACCCGTTCACGTTCCCCGGGCCGAACACGTACCCCGACTAGGACAGCCCACAGAGAGTGCTTGCATGCGCAATTCTATCTATGACCGTCAGCGCTGATAAGAAACCTTGGTGGGCGCAGAGATAGGAAACAAACAATTCATTTTCATGGCCGACACGGGTGCCACAAAATCGTGCATCAGTGAGGAAAAATTCCCATGGTCAGGCCAGACTGCCGACACACAGGGCTTCTCTGGGGCTGTCTCCATGGTTGCATACGATAAGGAGGTTGACATTAAGATGGGGGGAAAGTGGTGCAGGCCCTCCTGTTGTAGTCTGAAAGCTCCCCAGTTAACTTGTCGAACAGGGACCTACTCAGCAAGTTGAACATGACCATCTCCTTTACAAACAGTGGCATAGTGTGTGCAATGGCAGGAATGTGCACCATCAGGGCCATGATGATCATTCATGCATTAGGTAGTGAAGAGGTGGTTAGTGGAATTTCCGTAGACCCAGACATGGCATAACGGTACTTGTGTAGGTGGTGCCTCAGATTGGCAAGGGGTGTTGGCATATGCCCACAGACTTTATTTTTCAACCAGTTGTATCTCCCGAGTTGGCGCCAGGCACTGTACTCTCCTTGGATTTGCAGGTTCTGATGGTTTCTGCTAAACAAATTGTGATGATTGGAAATGACCAACATGGGTGCGCGTAGCGCACAGTACTTTGCATTGACCCAACGATACCCCTAAGAGAAGTGACTGATGCAGATTTATTCGAGGACAGGCCTGGCGATGGAGAAAATGTACTGGCAATTTGCATACCCTGGGAGATTATGGTATAGTACCAAAACGTTCAGTGCCCCCCGATGGCCCTCATAGCCCCACCACAGTTTGTCCATGAAGATATGGAACATGTGCCTGAGAGATTGTGGACCACTAACCCCCATGATGTAGGTCTTCTACACGGTGTGACCCCAGTATGAATGACACTAAAACCAGGAGCTGTGCTGCCACAAGCAAAGCAATACCCACTTTCCAGAGAGGCAGACGAGGGGATTAGGGACACAAATGCTTTGCTTAGCGAAGGAATATTAGTAACATCTACTTCCCTGTGCAACACTGCTATCTACCCCATCAAAAAAAAACGGTGGATAGTTGGAGAATGATCCAGGATTTACGCCCCCTCAATGACGTAGTACAGCAAGAGTTTCCGGTGGTTCCTAACCCTGCTACAATTTTATGCAGCATCCCCAAACAGCCAACACATTTCACTGTGGTCGATTTGAAGAATGCCTTCTTTTCAATACCATTACACCCAGACTCTCGGTACCTAACCGCCTTTTTGCATGGGGGAGGCACTACAAACACACAAGATTACCTCAGGGGTACGGTGAGAGCCCTAGTATATTCAACAGAATACTACACGCCGACCTAGGGAACATTCAGGTGTGCAGTACCATTATCCGTTATGGACAACTTGTTGGTATGCAGTGACAACGAACAACAATCAAGGCAAGACTCAATCATTCTGTTACAGTTCCTGGCCCGTAAGGGGTACAAGGTTGGCAAGGCAAAGCTACAGTATTGTTTACAGGAAGTGTTGTACTTAAGGCAGTTAATATCAGTAAATGGCAAACACATTATGCCAGACCGCGCAGCATCTGTGCGCGCCACTCTTTAGCCCACCACTGTCAAAGATATGCAGATGTTTTCACGGTTGTGCAATTACTGCAGAGCGTGGATTCTGGGCTATGCGGCCTACACTAGGACGCTCCTACAGAGCCTCAAGGAGGAGCAAAACACAAACAGTAAACTTGTTTGGACAGAAGAAATAACACACAGTTTCAATGACTTCAAGTAAGTGATTTCTACAGCCCCTGTGTTGGCCACCCCAGATTACACTCAGGAGTTCTATTTGTTTTGACATTGAAATGGTTAACTTATGGCTGCCGTACAGACACAAAAGAGTACTATGGGCCACAAACCATTGGCCTATTGTAGCATGTTAGATTCAGTGATGCATGGACAATTTGCTTGTGAGCAGGCACTTGCAGCTGTGACATTTGCTATAGAGAAGAGTTCCACCATAGTGATGGGTTGCTCTGTCACGCTATACGATGAATATGCAGTGTTTGCCATTTTGGAGGTCCAAATTCACATTAACAACAAAAAGAGTGTCTGGGTACAAAGTTATCCTGTCCAGCCCAAATATACACATTTTGCGGTACAAAACTGTCAATCCCACCACATTCATAACAGAAATGTGCACAGATGAGGACTTAGCAAAACATGACTGTGTGACGTACGAAGGGGAGGAGGATGACATACCCAAAGCAAAGGACAGAGCACTCGGGGCTGGGGGGTCCTCTTCATTGATGGTTCAGCTACTATTGACCAAGACACATGGATTAGGCATTCTGGTGCAGCTGTAGTATGACTAGTGGACAGCTAATATGAAATACTAATACAAAAACGATTACCCATGCACTACTCAGCTCAAGGGGTGGAGCTCATTGAGGCGATGCAGGCTTCGCAGGAGTACCACGTGACTATCTATTCAGATTTGGCATACGTCACTACAACAGTGCACACCAGTTTCTCATGATGGAAAAGGAGGGGCTTCAGGAGGGCAGACAGGTGCCGAATGTAGCATGCCATGCTTTTGGACAGACTAATTGTTGCATTATCGCAAAACTCTGTTGTGGTGGCCGCCAAGTGCGCTGCCCACACTAACAACACAGACTAGGTGTCGCTCGGCAACACTGCCACAGATGCAGCAGCCAAACCTGCGGCATATCTCCCCGTGCCCACGCCAACAGAATATGTGATCACTACACCAACCTCCAAACAACAACCCATCCCTTACAATGCCTTACTCACTGCACAAATTGTTGAACTAGGAGGAAGGGCCCCAGAAGATAAAAAATAATTAGAGAGGGTGCAAGCAATCCTCAAATGATCTATTATGGAGACAAGAATGCTCTGGGATGACAGTGATGCATTTGACCAATTACACCACCACTCCCACAGTTCCAAACACCACATCGCTGCCGACATCCAGGAGGATTGGTTTGTTTCAAATCTTCAGGAATATTTAGTGAGCATGAACATTCGATGCACAACGTGTAAAGTTTCAGTACAGGGATGAAACTGTGCACACTACAAGGCACGTTAACCAGCTCCTCTGGGCCATTCTGCGAGTTACACATTGACTAGGCGGACATGGGCAAGAGATGCAACGGGTCACGATACTTGATCGTTGTTGTCTGCCCCTTCTCACGTTGAGTGGAGGCGTGACCGTGTGCATACCCAGATGGCAAATATTAAAATTTATAGTCCGCAAAGTGTTCCCCAGATGAGGAGTGTGTGACGTTTTAAGGTCAGATAATGGCCCACACTTTTTTAATGAATTGTTCAAAGAGATCACTAAATTACTTGGCATTAGACACTGGATGTGAACGATTTACCACCCCCACAGGGTTGTGGAGAGGATCAACGGCCTCCTCAAAAGTAAATTGTCCAAACTTTTCACCACCCTTAAAAGGAATTGGGTGTACTGCCTGCCCCTAGCACTTTTCAGCCTGCGCACACAGCTCAGCATATACCACCACGTATCCCCTCATGAGGCGTTCACTGGCTGGCAAATGCAAATTCCCTTCTCCCCAATCTGAAGAGCATCAGATGCTCATAAGGCAGCAACTGTTTTAGGCAATGAGTTCAGAGAGTACCTCACCACCGTAACACGTGCCATGAAATGTCTTTCCCAACAGATCACACCACCCTGAGCAGAAGACGTGCCAGACGCCACAGCTGTCTCCACACCAACCCAAATGCTGCTGCCCGGAGACCTTGTTGACGTGCAGTCCTTTGTCCGCAAGTGGTACAGCCCCAGATTTGATGGACCCTTCAAAGTGATATACTGCATTCCACTCACTGTTAAGGTGGAAGGACTCCAATACTCGATCCACATGTCAGACATTCGAAAAAAGCACCCCCAGACATTCCCCAAATGCCCCAAAGCACTGGTAGCATTCATCTATCTCATTCACTGGCCTGTGCTGCCAGACCTTATTTCTACTCCTAAATACAACATTGCTGCTATTACAGTCAAATTTGAACAGGAGGCACTCTCTTCTGCCATCCCAAACTCTTTGTCATCATTCCTAGTTTCATCTTTCTCCCCCCCTCTCTTTTTTTCCCTCTCTTTCTCTCACACTAATTTTTCCTCTCTTCGTCTTCCTTCCACTCGTTCTTTTCGTGTGCATTATTTGTTCCTTTTCAGGTCAAGAAAGAACATGGAGCCAGCACGCCCAAATCACTCACTAGATATTAAGAAACAGTATAGTTGTAGTGTGTATAGATTATTATTATTTTTTTAATTATTTGCAGTCACATTTTCTTACAGCCACAACACACTTAAATCAAATAACATCAAACATATGCATCAATACGTTACTCATTTCCCCCCATAACTTCCCAACCCCTCTGCCCCTTTAACTGCCTGCTTATTTCACAATCGTATTATATCACACTTCATTGGTTCCAACCAACGTTTCTTGTGTAGCATCCACATCCACATCCTCATTTCGATTGTACAGTGTCACCGTCAGGGCAATCCATTGGTACCTATCTGTTCCCAGGTCCAGCTGTTCCCCCAACACTTTCTCCCACACTCCGGTTTCCGCCTCTGACCTTTCTTGAGATCTCCCCACCACCTGCCTATGCAGGGCTACTTAGTAGCCTTCCAGTGCATGGCTACACTTCGCTTAGCTGATACGTAGATCAGGTTTTTCATCTTTACAAGGGACTTTAGCTTAGTGTGTTTCCTGAACAGGCCCTGCAAACACGCTTCCGGGGACCAGACATCCAGAGTGATACCTCCTTCAGCCATTTTACACGTTACCCTCTCCCAAAAGCCCTGCACCACCCTGCATTCCCAAAACATGTATACCAGTCCTGCATTTTCTTCATCGCATTTGGGACATGCCTGCCTGCTTGTTCCTTTAAATTTCGCTATTGCTGCTGGTGTCAAGTAAGCCCGTTGTGTGAGGTACAATTGCATTAGCTGTAGCCTGGCATTCCTGGAGACCTTTTTATGATATAGGGCTATTCTTTGCCATTCCTTATCATCTTAACGTTCTTCCCAACTCTTCCTCTCAGTTTCGCTTAAATTTTAATGGAGTTCTCGAGGCACAGTCTATTAGTACCCTGTAGATTCTAGAGATGGCGTTGCCCCCTCAGAGATATTTATGAGTGTTTCAATGTCTTCCCATTCAATAGTCTCCTTGGTGATGACCAGCCACCTTCTTCTGAATTTACTAATCATAGTCCTGTGTAGCAGGAACTGCCCCACGTGTATATTCAGCAACCTGTTTTCCCCCTCAGATCTCCTATCGTCGCAATCCTGCAGGCCTCCCACTCTACTCGTACTCCTGTCCTACATCCATGCATATCTGCTATTACCACAGCTTAGTGTTTGAGGTGAGATCGGGTCCTCCAGTACCATGGTTCTACAGGTCCTGCTCCATATATGTATAGTAGTAGTGTGTATAGATATTAATATTCATATATGTGTGCAATATATTTTATAGCAGGTATTTTTGCAATGTCTATGTTTGGTTCGGGAATATATTTCAGTGTCAGCTTTTATATTATCAGGATATATAAAAGAGGGGGGCATAGGGGGAAAAACATCACCATAACTGTATATAATAGAACAAACTCACACCCCAACAAAACTGAGTATACATACACCCCCATGCCTAGAAGCACACCCATCTTCAGCAACAAAACTGTACATAATAACACCACCCACACTGGATTGCTAGAAAACATTATAAAGTCCTTAATGTTTCCAAGATTATTTCCCAATGCCTTTCACGGCACAAGCACAGATAATGTACATAATGTCACTGATGTTATTAGAGGGTACATACTGTGAAAAATCAAAAGATGCCTCACCTGCTAGTCCCTGGGGATCGATCTCTCTCTCTCTCTCAGGTGGCCAGTGCACGGGTATCGCATTTGGATCCAGACCCTGGGGGTGGACCAGTGTGAGTGGATCACCTGGGTCAGGGGTCTTCGGGGAGTGGGAGACCGGATGGCGAGACGTGTTATCCCTCCCTGTAACACCCTTACCCCATCCTACCAGGTAGGATATGTGGGAACCTTATCCCCCGCCTCCCAATTTTCCTTCACAAACACTTCCACACAGAGAGCACACTCTGAGCGAGGCAAAGCACACAAACGAGCAGCAGTTTCGAGGAGGCAGCTCAACCAGGGGAGAAAGACAGCAAACCAAGAAGGGTTTGCAAGGAGGTAAATACCCTTGATCTTTCTGACAGGAAACCGTTACTTTCAAAAACCTTGTAGATCAGAAAACGTAAAGCCAGGAAACCAGGCTAATTAATCCTGCATTCTGTGTCAGAGATACCAGAGGCCGACTTGCATAGCTGACCAAGTTGGGGAGGAGCAGCAGCCGCTGTGGTATCATCCTTGGCCCCAAGAACAAAGTAGCACCAGAGAAATCAACACAGCTGAAGTTGGGGAGGCCGATGCAAGACCGGTGTGTGTTGAAGGCAAGGTTGCAAGTGGCAACATTGTATAATGAGCGCAGGAGCGAACAATGTTAAAACGTATGTGATGAAAGACGCGAGTAAAGCTAAATTGCAGATGAAGGTTTGACCTTTGAGAAGAAAAGATAGGATACCAGTGACAGAGTGGTCTGGCGCTTCGTGGATCCTCAATCAAAGGTCTCTGTAAAGGTATCCAGCCAAGTGGTGGCAGAAACGAAAGTAAGAACATTGTGTGAAGTGAATCAAAGTGGTCTTGCAACGGTTAAGCAAAACCTATTGCACATTCAAAAGTCTTCGATTTTTGATATCAAGAGGAAAACATACAAAGTGAGACTGCATGGTCTGAGGCCGAACAAGGGATACCAAATGTGAATATTGTGCTAAAATGATACGAACCCGAATGAGGGAGATCCATGGTCCGAGCCCGAACGAGGGAGATCAGTTGTGAACATTGTGGTAAAAAGGGGTCCAAGCCTGAAGGAGAGAGACTCATTATGAATATTGAAAATGAGAACTTTCACATGTGAAAGCCCTGATTCTTTTTGTATACACCATTCTCTCACACCATTTTGTATTCAGAAGTAAGGATTGGCAATAGGTTTATTAGTATAGGCATTATTTGTATTTGATGGTCTTAGCTTGCTCCCATCTTTAGATTTAGGTTTAGATAGGCGTTCAACCAACCCTTTGAAGTTCAATAAAAACCCTTGTACTGTGATCACTTGTGTCTGTCTTTACGGTTTGATACAATGCCTTCCTTAGATGTGGTGTCGGAAGTGGGATGTGGCTCAATTGAGACAAATTGGGGACCCTAAAATTCCAGAAACGTAGTCACAGAGCCTCAAATCCCTCTACCGCCATGAAAGAATCCATAGGCTTAGACATTTGTAGCAGTAGAGACACTACTATCCCTCCAGGGAAGAGAGGGATGGTTTCCACTGACTTAGTCCCAATACCCCTTGAGGGATGTTCTATAAAACTTGCCCCAAAATCTGACCTAGCCTGGAAGTTTGGTCTGGATGTCCTAGCAGGCGTCATAGATCCCGGCTTGTGGGGAGACAAAGGTTCTCCTACAGAATCATGGCGAAACTCCATTTGAAATACGTTGTGGGGACAAAATTGCACAGGGAATTCTTGAGAAGGCTCTAGTTCCCCGTTTTAAGGAAGATAGTGAACCAGAAGAAACAGTGAGGCAGCTTAAGCTTTGAAGAGGCTGACGAACCACCCAACATTGAGGCAAAGAGGGAATAAGAACCTACCATCATTCCCGATTTAGCCTTTGCCCAGCAAAATGATCCAACACTTGTGGGGGCTTTTATACAAGTGATTCCTGGGGGAGGACGAGAAAAGGGAAGCCCTTTTGTCTTCCTGAAACCGGGGTTCCTGTGTAGAAAGGAAACCGCCAGAGAAGGCCTGAGTAAAGTTCAATTAGTAAACCACAAAACCCAACGTAAGATCGTGTTAGAGATTGCACATTCTCATTTGACAATGGGACATTTAGGACAATCTTATAAAACCCAAGCTCACATCTGCGGAAAATTCTACTGGCCTGGTATCCATGCGGACATAAAGAACTTCATCTAGACATGCAAAAGATGCCAAAAAAACAGTGCACATATTCCCTTACCTGCCCCTCTAAATCCCTTTCCAATCATAGGAGTCCTTTTCTCCTGAATTGGGATGGATATCATTGGGCTGTTGGAAACCTCTAGACTGGGTAATAAATATGTCCTCGTAATCGTTGATTACACTACCCAATACCAGGAGGCGTTCCCCATGTGGAACAATACAACCCAACAGATCTTAAAACATTTTCTACCATTCTTTTCTAGGGATTGGGTTCCATGAGGAAATTCTAACAGATCAGGGATCCAATTTTATGAGCAAGTTAATGGGTGAAGTCAAGGAATGACTACATATCAACATCCGTAAGAACCTCAGTTTACCACCCCCAAATGGATGTATTGGTCAAGAGATTTAATAAAACCCTTAAGATGATTTTGAGAAAATTGGTAGATCAGGATAGAAAGTACTGGGATAGCATCATCTCCATGGCCATATTTGCAGTAAGAAAGACATCTCAGGCATCCACTGTTTTTTCTCCTCTTGAACTACTTTATGGTAGAGAACCAAGAGATGTCTTAGAAATGCTCCAGGAGACCTGGGAAGAAAGGGAAGAGGCAACTATTCCCGATTACAAGAGCATATAAACCTTGTTTGAAATTTAGTCTACACTCACATGGAAAAAGTCCACCTATGACAAGAAAGTACATTAAAGATCCTTTTCAGTAGGACAAAAGGTACTCTTACCTACCTCTGAAAATAAACTAGTCTTAAAGCGGAAACAGCCATATGAGGTACTAGAGCAAACATGGACCTGTACCTATAAAATAGCCCAACCTGATGAGAAGCAAAAAACCCACCTTTACCATGTAAATCTCTTAAAGGAGTGGAATGAAAATCCTTCCGCTGCCTCAACCTCGATATTGACGTGTTTAATACCAGAGGAGATAGACAATTCAGAGCTTATTCTCCAAGAAATATCTGCACAGAAGGAAGAAGATTTAAACATCTTGGTCATGGCATTCCCCGATGTATTCTGCGAAAAACCAGGAAGAGTACATGGTACTTATTATATCAGAACACCAAAAGGAAAAGTGGCCCATTTAAAACCATATAGACTCACAGAAGCCCGAAAACAAATAGTGGTAGAGGAAGTGAATAAAAATGCTGAAGTCAAACATTATTGAGCCTTCTTCCAGCCCATGGTCCTCCCATATTGTATTGGTAACAAAACCTGCCCATTCTTGGAGGTTTTGCATAGACTTCAGACAGGTTAACACCATCTCCTCCTTCAATGCCTATCCTATGCCGCGCATTGATGAGTTAATAGATAAACTCGGAAGTGCCATCTTTCTATCAACCCTAGATTTAACCAGGGATATTGGCTGTTCCCCGAATATGGACCCCATAAGGAAAAGTCAGCTTTCTCGATGCCCCTGGGACTATTCCAGTTTAAAGTCCTCCTTTTTGGCCTGCATGGGGCCAAGACACTTTTCAACGGCTTATGGACAGGACATTACAGCCCAACTCCAATTTCTGTGGGGCTTATATTGACGACAGTCATTTACACTAAAACTTGGGAAGACCATCTTTTCTACCCCCTTACTGTAAGGAGAATCCTCAGAGAAGCCGGCTTAGCTGCTAATCCATCCAAATGTGAGCTGGCTCAATCAGCGCTGATATACCTCGGCTTCTTTGTAGTGTCCAGCCCCAACGAGAAAAAGTGAAAGCCGGCCTAGATACCCCCAAACCTAAGACCAAGAGAGCCCTCAGGGCGTTCCTAGGATTGATAGGTTATTACCGTAGGTTTATCCCTAATTTCTCGGATAAAATAGCTAGGTTAACCGATAAATTTAAAAAAGAACGCTAAACCCCAGAAGATTCATTGTACTGATGAGGACGATATCTGTTACAACTTAAAACAAACCTTGTGTCAGAACGCAATCCTAAAAGTGGTAGACATTTCAAACGGGGTGTGTCACAAACGGATGCCTCTTTCACAATATTAGGAGCAGTCCTATTAGAAATTTGTAATGGATTAGAACACCCTATCCTATTCACTAGTCAAAAACAGTTCCCAAGTGAAAAGAACTACTCTGTGTTGGAGTTAGAGGACCTTGCCATCAAATGGGCAATCACCCATCTAAGATGAACAAGTTACTCTCTTACCAGGTAACAATCTTTCAATGGGATGGTCCGACGACGTATTCCATATCTATGACAGTAATCACCACAGCTGTGCTGCTTTGGAAAATCTTTCTGCGTCCTGCGTCGATGACGTCGATACGCCGTCCTTGAGGGCCTCCGTCGAGCCGACATCACCGGATGTTATAAATAGGACGCAGGACGCCCGTAGACTCAGTTGTAGCTTTTCCCAGAACGTGTGGCACCGATCAACTTCCAGTATGACCATAGAAGGCCTTGCGGAAATGTAAGCTGCAATCGCATAAGATATTCTGTAGCGGGGAAGGCAGGGAGGGAGCGATATGGAATACGTCGTCGGACCATCCCATCGAAAGAACGTTACCAGGTAAGAGAGTAACTTGTTCTTCGAGGGGATTGGGTCCTCCGAGGTATTCCATATCTATGACAGACTCCCAAAGCAGTACCAACGTAAGGAGGTGGGAAAAGAATTTAGAATACCCAAATTTAGAATGTCCAATCAAATTGTAGATTAAAGGACCGCCTTGCCAAAGGCCAGATCCTGCCCACGGATAGAATCTAGGGAGTAGTGACGTAAAAAAGTATGGACCAAAGCCCAAGTGGCTGCATCACAGATGTTACGAATAGGAACACCCCTCTGCAGGGTAGTAGAGGCAGCCATTCCCCTAGTCGAATGGGCCCGTAAGCCTACCGGAGGGTCCTTACCGGCCAGGCGGGAACATTCAGAAATTGCGAAGATAATCCATCTGGACAAAGTCTGCTTAGTCACAGCTTGTCCCAAACGCCTTCCAGCATAACCAATAAAGAGCTGATCGTCCACTCTGACCCGGGACATGCGAGAAATGTAGAAGCTTAAAGCTCTCCTAGGATCCAACCTATGGAGCCTCTCCTCCTCCTTACCAGGATGTGGGGGAGGATAAAACGCTGGCCTAAATGAAATTCCGACACCACCTTCGGAAGAAAGGAAGGACGAACTCTGGCTTAACTGAAAGTGCCTGTAACTCGCTCACTCTGCGAGCAGAAGTGACCGTAACTAAAACAACAGTCCCAAAGGACAAGAATGCAAAGGCTCAAATGGAGCACCCATTAGAAACTTGAGAACAAGATTCAAATCCCAACCGGGCACCTGGAAAGGTGACGGAGGGAACACATTAGTGAGCACTTTCAGTAAGTGAGAAATTAAAGGAATTTTAAAATAAGAACACTCCTCAGATGAGCACGTAAATATGGACAGCGCCGCCAGGTAAACTTTAATGGTACCCACCTGCAAGCGCCTGTGGGCTAAAGAAAGCAAACAAGACAGAACTACAGGAATGTCACATGTAAAGGATCCACATTCTTAACCCTGCACCAGTCGCAGAACTTACGTCAACGGCAAAGGTACAGGGACTGGCTGAAAGCAACACCTCCATCACATCTTCAGGGAGGTCCCAATCCTTATACCACAACCTTTCAGAAGCCAAGCGTGAAGGTTGAGGAATCTGACCTCTGGATGGAGAACCTGACCCCCCTCCGGTGAGAGCAGATTGTCTTGGTAGGGAAGACGACGTGGAGGGCAGATGGACAAGTCGAGAAGGTCCGGGTACCACGCCCTCCTGGCCCAAGCCAGAGCAATGAGGATCATTCGGGAACCAAACCTCCGTAACCTCTGCAGCACCGGTGGGATGACGGGGACTGGAGGAAATGCGTACAGCAGTGGGAAGGACCAATCCACCACGAACGCGTCTCCGAAGGCTCCTCTTGGAGGAAATTCCCGCGAGCAGAACCTTTCGCACTTCCGGTTGACACTGGAGGCGAAGAGATCCACTTGCGGGGTCCCCCAAAGGGCGCAGATCTCCAGGAGAATCTCCTGAGCCAACTCCCACTCGTGAGAGATCGCGCTCTGCCTGCTCAGAGCGTCCGCCTTCTCGTTTTCGTCTCCGGCCAGAGACACTGCCGAGATCGAAATTTCCTGCTGGATGGCCCAGTGTAACGCTCACCTGGTATCCACGGGAATGTCACTCAGCCTGTTCTGACCTCTAACGACCTCAAACCCTTCCCTGGAGGCTACTCGACTGGAGATTGGGCCTGAAACACAGGATTGGTAGAGTTTAACTCCCTATTGTCTCTGTGTGCTTGAACCCCTTCATCCCCGGGGTCCAACCCTTTCCTTTGATCCACATCTCACCTTGTTTTCTTGGATAGTGTGCTCTCCGTCCTGCTTTCAGCGCAGGGGCGTGTTGATTGATGCGGGCTCATTGCTGACTAGTTACTTCACTGGGAAGAGTCCAACAGGTAAGTATAATGAGTCTTTTGAACAGTTCTCTAACTTCGTTCCTTTCCTTCCTTAGATGATGGCCAGGGTCCGGGGATGGCGGCATGCTGCTGAGATGAGTAGCGCTGAAGATGAGGGAGAGCGCGATGCGCGATGCACCCCTTTCGTATTTGTATTGAACTGAGTTCTTTTTCTGTGTTTTTTAGGTGCCGCAACGTTTTCAGCTTGGATGCCGGTTATGAAGAACAAATGCGGTGAGTAAGCGCATTATGCGGCGCCTCTAGATGTTTCCACGCTAACCTGGAGTGTCTTTTCCCTCTTGCAGATGGATGAGAAGTTCCGGAGACAGAGATCCCCCAGAGCGGCTGGGATTCAGGTAGGTGTTTGAAGCTCGTACAGTCTTTCAAAATAAGCGAAGATTTGCAGAATGCTTACGAATGCCTTTTTTCTGTTCTTTTCCCTTTTCCTTAGAAAGCGGCGTGCCGGGATGGGAATGACACCGCCGAAGATGCCCGCAGAAGAGAAGGAGCGATGAATGATGGGCAGAAGCGCCGCAAGGTAAGGCTGTTCCTAACGGTGTTCTTGTTCTTGCAGGAGCTGAGCGCAGAAGAAAGATGCAGGCCTACTGGAGACCGATCCAAACACAGTGAGTGTCATGCTGCAGGTGCAGAAAACGCAAAGCATGTTTCTCAGCCTGGGTGTGGCTTAAATAGTCTCTGGGTATCCCAGGTGTCTCTGGGCTGAACCACACACAAAAGACTAGACCGCACATGCAGTTCTGGGAACCGAAATATGTGGGGGCATCCATCTTGTCCCCATCAATGCACTACAAGTCCAATCCCCAAATTTATCCTTTGGGAGTGAGTGAGTCTGGTGCCATAAGTGCCAAGTGTGACTCCAAGTGGGTCTTTGGAGGGATGGAGAGGCCCTTGAGGCCCATGTAGGTGATCGTGGCCTGGTTCCAGCCTGACATCTTGGAGGGCTGGGGACATGAGGGGCAGGAATCATGACACCCAGAACCAGAGCTGCATCGCCTCCCTGCACAGAGGAAGTGACTCTGCCCCCCCTTTTTGTTGAGGTCGTGCATGGCCACTGTGTTGTCTGTCAGGATCAGGACATTCTTTCCTCGCACAGTCGGCAGAAAAGCCTTCAGGGCAAGTCTGACGGCCCTCAGCTCCAACAGATTGATATGGAGTCTGGACTCCGACGGAGACCAACGACCGCGGACTGTCAGCTCGTTGGCATGAGCTCCCCATCCTGTGAGGGATGCGTCCGTCACGATCATCACCTCCGGCCAGGGCAGCCAAAATGGAGCCCCCCCTCATCAGATTGCCTTCGTCGGCCCACCACAGAAGGTCCTGAGCGACCGAGGGCGGCACCTGAACGGGGTCCGACATCCTGCCGGAGGACTGTGACCACTGCATCTTGAGAGTCCACTGCAAAGATCTCATCTGCAGTCGGGCCTCTGGCACCAGAAGAATACAAGATGCCATGAGGCCGAGCAGCCTCAAGAACTCGAATGCTGGGAGACACTAGGCATGTCGAAACTTGTATACCATCTGCTGAATGTGAAGAGCCCTCACCTGGGGAGGAAAACACTGCCCCAGCGACGTGTCGAGCACTGCTACGATGTACTGGAGCCGCTGAGTTGGCGTCAAGTGAGATTTCTTTAAGTTGAGGGGGAAGCCCAGCTTGTGAAGTGAGTGACAGGTGACGGACAGATGATCCAGGACTTGCTCGGGAGAGCGCGCCCTCATCAACCAATCGTCCAGGTAGGGGTAGACGTGAATCCCCCCTTTCCTGAGATGCGCTGCCACAACCACCATGAGCTTGGTGAAAATCCTCAGGCGGAGGTCAATCCCAACGGCAGGACCCGAAACTGAAAGTGCAAGTCGCCAACCGCGAACCTCAGGTACTTCTTGTGCTTTGGTTGGATCGGCACATGAAAATAAGTGTCCTTGAGGTCGAGAGACATCAACCAGTCCTGAAGTTGAAGGGCCTGGAGGACTTGAGAAAGAGTAACCATCTTGAACTTGTCCTTCCGAAGGTGCTTGTTCAAACCGTGCAAGTCCATGATGGGTCTCAATCCCCCGTCTTTCTTCGAAATCAAAAAATAAGGGGAATACCATCCCTTGTTCCTCTCCGCTACAGGCACCAATTTTATGGTGCCTTTCTCCAGCAGGGATTGAATTTCGTGCGCAAGCAGCGGGTCCGGACTCTTCAAAGAGAGGTTCCTTGGTGGATTGCCGTGAGGCCTCTGCCGGAAAGGAAGACAGTAGTCGTGGGCTATGATCTCCAGAACCCAGAAAGTAATGGCACGCCATTCTACCAGCTGCTGCGCCAGCCTTCACCCAAACCGGTGAAGCATGGGCCTCATGACTGAGCAGAAGCAGCTGCTGCAGTGCGTGAGGGCAAAAAGGCAACTGCATGCGCGGCCTTGGCACCTCGAGTACCTTGTTTTCCACCTCTGGCACTCCTACGTTTGCCCCTTTGACTTGCAGCTCCTCTCGATTTACTAAAGGATGAGTAATAACGAAAGGAACCTCCCCTCCATTGCTGTCCCCTAGGACGAAAAGGCAGAGGTTGGCAGACTGCAGCACCCGATGACTTCGCTGCAGCTTTCGAGGTCTGCAACCTCTCAAGACTCTCGTCAGCCTTGCTGCCAAAAAGATGTTCACCATCAAAGGGCATGTTGAGGAGCCGGGCTTGCACATCCGGAGAAAAACCCGACTTCCGCAACCACGCAAACCTGCGCAGTACGGTGCTCGCCACAATGGACCGGCTGACGCAATCAACCATGTCCAGACCTGACTGAACGGATTCACACATGGCGTCCTTGCCATCCTGCACGATAGCAAGGAAACCATCCCATTCCTCCCCTTCGGGAATATTATCAGTGCTAGGGAAATACAGTTCCACAGAGTGTGCGTGAAACGAGACAAGGCACAGACAGAGTTGGCAGCCTGAAGCGCCATACCCCCAGAAGAAAATACCTTCTTCGCCCAGCCGTCAAAACGTTTGTCGTCCCCATCAGGAGGGATGGTAGGGCACGACGCCTGCTTTGCGGGGGCCGTAGCCGCCTGCACCACCAAACTCTCCGGAGTAGGGTGCGTTGTCAAGTAGCAGGGGTCGCCACTGGCTGGGCGATATTTCTTCAGCAAGGACCTGCTCACTGCCGGGAGACTCTCAGGAGAAGTCCAAGCCACAGTCACCCTTCTGTGCAAGGTCATATGGAATGGCAGCACAGAGTCAGTTGGAGGACCTTGGTCCAAGATATCAGTCAGATCATCCTGCTGAAAATCCCCAGGGGGGCAGACCAACCTAGGTATTCAGTGATCCTCGACATGAGGCGCCGATATGAAGATTCGGCATGCGTGCCAGGCTCCGGCCTACCAAACTCCACCTCCGGAGAGGTGTCTAGACCACTGGCATTGTGCAGTGACTGACGCAGGTCCTCAAGTTGACTGTGACCAGAAACAATGTCATCAGGAAACAATGCAGCAACCTCACCTTCCTCAGACCCCTCATCCACCTCAGAAATATAATCTAGAGGCTGGAAAAAGGGTACAGAAAAAGACACAAAGACATGTTTAGCCTTAGCCATCGCCTTTCTCGGGGGTGCCACGGGGTACCTCCGACAAGGCTGCTTCGAAAGGTGTCGATGGCGTCGGCGGAATGGGCGTCGACGTCGTGCGCATCACCGACAGCTTCGACGGCGTCGACACAGGCCTCGAGGGCGGAGCCCCGAGCGTGTCTCTCGATAGCCTAGGCGTCGATGACTTCCTCGGAGGTGGGGCCTCGAGGGAGTCCATCGACAACGACCTCGCCGGCGTCGGTGTCTTCTTCAAAGACTTCACAGAGTCTTGCGGTCTCGATGGCGTTGAGGACCGGGACCTGGAATGGGCATGCCTAGAGCGACCATCCTTGTCCGACCGGGACCTCGAAGGCGCCCGGTGGTCACGACGACTGCTCGAGCCTGAAGGCGGACGAGCAGCGTCTCTAGCGCGGCCTCGACCGGCGTGCTCAGACGGCGCGGTCGGACCGGACCGGAGCCCTGCGATTGAAAAATCGCCAACATCTCCTTTCGGAACGAATCCCATTCCTCCGGCGAGGAATGCTTGTTGGGACAAGCTACCTGCCGACGGGCGGAGTCCTCGGAAGAGGACGGGGAAGGCGACCTGTGATACTGCTCCCTGGAGTGCCTCAAAGAGGCAGAGGAATGGCAGGACCGACTCCCAGACCGAGAACCCCCGGAATCACGATGGAGAGTCACCCCTTGAATCGTCGTCGAATTCAGGGGCTTGGCCACCTTACCGACCGACAGCTTCTTCTTACGCTCCCGCAAGGCCTTCGAAGTGAACGATTGGCAGTCGACAGAGTCGTCCGTATCATGGTCCTCCCCGAGGCACCAGAGGCAAGCGTCGTGCGTATCCGTCAGGGACATCTTGGACCCGCACACCCAACACTTCTGAAACCCGGACTGCGGGGTGGAAGAAGCCGAAGACGACATATTCGATAGCAATGAAGAAACAGGTTTGAAGAACCGAAAGAACAGGATTCAGTAGTCAAGGCACGCCGAGATTCCAAAGCAAACACGTTTGCGGAAAAAACAGAACTGAGGCTACGGGTGTTGTGCGTCCTACTTATAACATCCGGTGACGTCGGCTTGACGGAGGCCTTCGAGGACGGCGTATCGACGTCATCGATGCAGGACACAGACGCCGAAAGATTTTCCGAAGCAGCACAGCTGTGGTGATTACTGTCATTGATATGGAATACGTCGGAGGACCCAATCCCCTCAAAACTTTCTTTTAGGAAGGAAGTTCACCCATGTCACAGACCACTCACCTTTAGTATGGATAAGCCAACAAAAGGATTCTAACCTTCAAGTCATGCAATGGTCCTTCGACCTCCAACCCTACTGTTTCACTGTGGAACACCAAAAAGGCAAAGACCAGGGGAACATTGATTTCCTTACCCTGTTTCCCTGTGAAACAGATGCCGCTACATTGCATAGGGCAAGGGTATGTGAGAAACCAGAAGGTGTCTCACCCGCTAGTCCCCGGGGATCTCGCTCTCAGGTGGCCAGGGCATGGCCATCGCCTTTGGATCCAGATCCTGGAGGGTGGACTAGTGTGGGCAGATTACCTGGTTGAGGGGTCTTGAGGGAGTGGGAGGCCGGATGGTTAGACGCAGTATCCCTCCCCCTTTAACACCTTTACCCCATCCTACCAGGTAGGATACATGGGAACTTTAACCCCCCAATCCCTTTTCCTTCACAAACACTTCCACAAGGACAGCCTGTTCTGGGAGAAAACAGACTACACCTGAGCAGTGTACCTGACATGTCCCGCTACTATAGTCAGGTGAAGTCAGCCAATTACTGACAATCACTCACACCTGACTTAAATTAAACTTCCCCACAAGGATAAAATGTGGAACACAAGAGCACACTCTGAGTGAGGCAAAGCACGCGAAGGAGCAGCAGTTTCGAGAAGGAAGCTGAATGAGGGGGAAAAGACTGCAAACCAAGAAGGGTTCACAAGGAGGAAAATACCCTTGACCTATCTGACAGGAGACCGTTACTTTCAAAATCCTTGTAGATCAGAAAACGTAAGGCCATGAAACCAGGCTAAAGAATCCTGCATTTTGTGTAGGAGATACCAGAGGCCGTCCTGCATAGCTGACCCAAGTTGGCGAGGAGCTGCAGCCACTGTGGTATCGTCTTTGGCTCCAAGAACAAAGTAGCGACAGAGAGATCAACGCAGCCGGGGAGTTGGGGAGGCTGATGCAAGACTGGTCTGTGTTGAAGTCAATGTTGCAAGCAGCAACATTGTATAACGAGTGTAGGAACGAACAGTGTTAAACGCATGTGATGAAAGACGCGAGTAAAGCTAAATTACTGATGAATGTTTGAACTTTGAGAAGGAAAGATATGATACCAGTGACAGAGTGATCTGGGGCTACGTGGGTGCCCAATCGAAGATCTCTGTAAAGGTATCCATCATCATCAAGAAACTTTATTCGGCTGTGTGGCCATCAAAGTACAGCCAGACAAAAGGTGGCAGAAATGAAAGTAAGAACATTGTGTGAAGTGAATCGAAGTGGTCCTGCCATGATTAAGCAAAGCCCATTGCGCATTCGAAAGTCTTTGATTTTAGATATCAAGAGGAAAACATAGAAAGTTATATTGCATGGTCCGAGCCCGAAACGAGGGAGACAAAATGTGAATATTGTGCTAAAAGGATCCAAGCCCGAATGAGTGAGATCCATGGTCCGAGTCCGAACGAGGGAGACCAGTCGTGAACATTGTGGTAAAAAGGGGTCCAAGCCTGAAGGAGCGAGACCCATGATGAATATTGAAAACGAGAACTTGTACATGTGAAGGCCCTGATAAGAAAGGAACTCTGGTGCTTATTTGTTGTGACAGGCCTTCGGCAGTAAGATACTTATATTGGAAAAGAAGCTTTGGTAAAAGGCCCTGATACCTTTGCTTTGAACTGTATCCTTGTGGCAGAGAAGCCAGAGTGTGCCGCCTTACCCTGTGCTGAAAACGAGGGGAACTAAAGCCAACTGCTCAACTATCCTGACATTATTTCTTGAACACTTTTCTTTTCGCATACACCATTGTCTCACACCATTTTGCATTCACAAGTAAGGATTGGTAATAGGTTTATTAGTATAGACGCCTTTGTTTTGACAGACTTGACTAGCACTGCGTTATTTTTATTTGATGGTCGTAGTTTGTTCCTATCTTTAGATTTAGGTTTAGATAGGCGTTCAACAAACCCACTGAAGTTCAATAAACACCCTTGAACTGTAATCACTTGGGTCGGTCTCCACTGTTTGATACCATGCCTTTCTTACAATATCTAGAACAAAATGCATGAAAAGACAAGCGCGAAAAGGCAAAATATGATGCCTACCACAGGCTTGGTCCTGACGCCATAGAAGATATGCGTCACCCTGAACTGTCCAAAAGGTATACCAATCTCAGCTCGGTGGGGAGAGAGAAAGAGTGAATGGCAGCTGTTATGTTTGTTCATTGATACCTCATGCGTCAGGGGCACTCAAGGTCCTAGTGCCACACAAAATACCAATTTTAGATTTTTAGAATCCCATTGCTTAGTACATCTAACTTTATGCAGGGTCAAAGGCACTTTCCAAGCACACTTTCCACTACAATGCAATAAAAACCCAAAAAGCATCAAATGTCTGCCAAGACCATACTTTGCTATACAAGGACTAAAGTACATTAACAACAGGTGTGTTCTGGACTGAGCATATCACAAAGCTAACATGGATTGAAGCAATGGAGAAGCTAGTGAAGGTGCACAGAGAATAAAGATCCGAACTTTGTTTTATAGTACTGGGACAATAACTGTAGGGGCCAATGACCACTGCAACAAGACTTTACTCAGACTCCACCTCCCTCCATCATGGAGGGGCTTCTGTTTACTGGCTATGCTGCACTCAGCCCTACTAGTAATCCCTGAAGAACATTTGAAAGGGGGGCCACCAACTGCATTTGCCCCAACCTCCCTCCCAATAACTGAAGAGCAAACGAGGAACCCATTGCTACCACCAGAATTTCGCATTCTCCCTGGGAAAGAAAAAATATGAGAACCTGCGAAGGAAGAGACAATGTAACTATCTGTCAAAAGACTCATCGAACCTGCTGGATGAGATACCGGACAATTACAGGCTCTTCAGCAAAGTAGAAACATGTTTCACTTTGTTGCTACTACCAGAGGTGCAAGACACATGATAGTGCTTAATAGCGCAATGATGATGGTCTCAATTGGGGTAACACCTAAAGCACTTTGTGGGGGCCACAGAAATCGGTCCCCAAATTGATGACCCAAACCAACCCTTCATGATAGATATGTAAAAACCATTTGATCCCCTGGGCACTGTCACTAAACCCTCACCTGACCCCGAGAACTACATCAAATACTGGGTTGACCTAGCTGGGGATGGGGGTTGTATCTACATGACATGCACCACGGAAATATGCCCTGACTGGGAAAAGCTTGCGAGATGTGTGTAGGGCATGGGTCCTAATTTAGGGCTCACCATCATACTTAGAGGCTAAAAGACCAGAGGAAAAAAAATCCAGGAGCAATGCTGAAGAATATAGAAGGACTCATGGGCCCCTTGGGAAACCTATTGGGGAGTCTGTTACTGTAGAAGTAACAAATGGGGGAAATGTTGGGAAGGAGAGAGGGTATTCCCACCCCCGTAGGAGATACCGAATGAGAAATAAATGCTAGTGGGCCCATGGAAGCAGTAGGGGGGGGGTGCATGTCGAGGAAGATGCATGGCAGAGCCAGAGCACGTAGTAGACAGATGCAAATGTAGATGGCATCTTAAAAATTAGCAGCCATATTGGTAAAGTAAAGTTTCGTTCACTTTAGAAATGATCATCTGATGTATTTAGGGAGGGTTGCTGGGGGTCTCCCTCTGCAGTAGTTCAGAAAAGAATTAAATTCGGTCAAATCGGCAGTAGGTCAAGTTTTTTTAGGTCAAACAACCCATATCCTTTTGATAACACGAGTCTTTAATGTTCGTTGGTTCAGAAGGATTCTATTCGGAGACCTTCGACAACGTGCCCTTCAATCCACACGACCACTCCGTAACAAAGTATCCTTACGCACAGCATCAAACACTCGCATACTGGGTTTCTGTCTGTCTAGAAACTCACCCGTTGCTTTGATGCTTGTTCCTGCAGTGCAGCTCTACCAGCCTTCTATTTGTTGTTTCAGGGCTCTAACTCCTGAACCTCAGGCACTCCTGGGTTGGCTTCTGGACGGAGAAGAATGATCACCTTGTGCAATATGGCTAGAGTAGATCAAGTGGACATAATTCAGATAAAACAGCATTGTATTACTTAGAATAGAGCAGAGTCAATGAGGTGATTGTTAATAGACTAGACAAAATTCTATTAGCATTTAGTCAGGCAGGTAGAATGAATCCAAAAGATGATAATTCTGCACAGGGAGGGTGTCCAGGTTGTTTGCCATAAAGAGATCAAATAACAGTAGGTTTACTAGGTAGCTTCGACAGCCAGTGCCAGAGTAGTTTGACAAATTCTGAGGAAGAATGTATATTATGAAGAAAACAGTTAAAAGGCCTATTTTTCTTTTTATTGTTATAGCTGATGTTAATCAACTTTTCAATATAGAAAACAAGTTACAAATTAAATACAAATGTATACATGTCGCATTTACAATTTAAAATTTAGCTTCTCCTCTACCATTTAGAAATCACCATTCGTCACATTGCATTTTGTTACTGCTTGTGGATTAGTTAAAATTATAGAGATGCTGCATATTCAAGTTAATATAATTTTAACTCATTCAAAAATGCAATTTTTCTTATTGACACTACAGTGGAAATACCAGAGTATATAGTTTGCCACAGTCCGTCCGATGTAGAAACACCAAATGGTTCTGTCAACTGTTTAAAGTATTTTACTCGATGGTTGAGGAGTGTCTCGCACTCAGTAAGTGTCTCAATGTTTCTATTTTGTCTTGCTGTTTGCAAAATCTGCAGCATTTTTGTTCAATGTTGATGAGCTTTCGTCGAGACATCTCCTGGTTTGTTGGCCATAAATTCAAGCGAAGTCGAAGAAAATCGTTTCGATGTTTTATAGATGGTGACCTGACCAGATATTGTTCTGGGTAAGAGTGTCTTTTTACTGTTATCGTTGAGGGATCATAATCACGGTAATTGGAGCATTTAATTCTTGTTTTGTCCCAATCCATTGCAAAAATCCTTGTCTTTATCTGCATGGGATTCTGAAGCAAAATTGCTAATGAGGCATCTATTGTCGCCAAGGCGTTGATGACTAAACTTCGCCATTTAGATATGAAACAGTCTTTAGATGAAAAAATGTAAGCAGCCAGCGTTCTCAAAACTGTGGATGAGTTCCAAGCTAGTAGGCATTTTCTAAATAATGCTATTACTAGCCATATATATCTCATGTTGAGAGATATCAGTCCCAACTCATATGTGATAATGGGTAATGGAGTTGATGTGGGTAGATGAAGTACTTCCCTCCAATATTTTGCTTCTAGACTATTCCAAAAATCTTCTTTTATGGTGGATTTAGTTTCTGAAGAATATAACAATGTTGGTGTTACTTTTTGATTGTAGAATGTTAAGGCAGGAACTAAAGTAAACTTCCCGTATGTTCTTTAAATGATTTTGGTTTGTTGGATGAATGTTCTTACTCACTTAACAGACAGCAGTCTGATTAAGTGGCAAAATGTGAGCTCCTAGATATGTGTAGTGATTCACTACTTGGAGACTCTCCCCCATGAGATTCCACTTGTATGATTTTTTTAGTGTCTTTTTAGAGACATTAAAGATCATAACTTTTGTTTTTTCATGATTGATGCTTAGATGATTAGCATTCGTATATGTTATGACTGTATCCATTGCTTTCTGTAGATCCATGGGGGTTTTTGACATTATAACCAAATCATCCGCATACATTAGAAAGGGTATGCTTTTATTTGCTAATTTTGGGGGATCCGTGCAGATGTTGCTAAAGGCCTCTCCCACATCAGCTATAAAAAAAATTGAACAACGCAGACGCCAGTGTACAGCCCTGACTCAGCCCGCTAAATGTTTTGACTGCATGTGATAGTTTGCCATCATTCGTTAATCTGATTTGAACGCTGTTGTCTGTATGCAGATCTTCAATTAGGTGTACGATATATTTCAGGCAACCTTGGCATGTGAGTTTGTTTATTAGCAGTTGAAGAGAGATGGAGTCAAACGCTGCCCTTAGGTCTATATATATGATGTATAACGGCTGTTTGATTGTTTTATGATGCTCAATAATTGATGTTAAGGTAAGTATGTTTACACAAGTTCCCATTCCAGCTAGAAAACCTGTTTGTAGTGGATCTCTGGCTCCCGATTGTAATGTCCATTGATTAACGTCTCTGAGAAGAAATCTCGAGAAAAGCTTGCCTGATGCATCTAGCAAAGAGATCGGTCTGTAATTTTTAGGGAACTTTGTCTCCTTTTTTGAAAATTGAGATAATAATCGCCGATTTCCACGTTAACTGTATTTTTTTTGTTTTTATAACCTGGCTGAAAATGAGAGTTAGGATCTTTGCCCATTGTGTTGGATTTTGTCTGAACGTGAGATTGCTCATGCCATCAGGACCCGGAGCCCTTAAGTTTGATAGTTTATTTATGTAGTACAAGACATCTGCTTCTTCAATATCGAGTCCTTCATAGTTGAGTATTCAGTTCGGGCTTGACCGAGCTCAGCCTCTTCCTTCTTATAAATATTGCTGAAGTATGATGTCCAATCTGATTCACTCACACCATTAGTTTGTATTTTTTTTTAGTAGTGTTGGTACTGGCATTAATCAATGCCCATGTCTGTCCCATGTTTTTATTAAGACTGCTTCTCAACATGGACTCTCTGTCTTTTTGGAACATGTTAATTCAATAGGCTCTTAGCCAATTTCTGTATTGGCAATTAAGTGTTGTTATCCTCTGAGGCTTGTCTGAGCAATTTGAGCTCAAAATAACTTATTTTTTCTTAAAGCAGTTTTTTTTAGCTTGAACAAGCGCATCAAATTCATGTCTTGGTTTGAAGTATTCTAACTTGCGATCCTTATATGTTACTGTGTAAAGGTGAAGGAATGAGGTGTAGTCAGTAGAGGACATTTGACTGTCTTGTGTGTATTTCTCATTTTTTTTTTTTTAAATTCAGATAAATTCTGCCCATTCCATTTTAGACCCGTTCTAGCGTTGTTTGCTGGTAGGAGATGTTTATAAGTTTCACTGTTTCGCTGATTGGCCAAACCCACCAAAATCCATTTTAGATTTAAAACTTTGTGGTCACTATATGTCTGCGGAAGAACAGTGAAGCTTATGGCTCTGTTAAATGTCTCAGGGTTCAGGTACACGTAATCAATTATTGAGGATGCTGTTCCTCTTCCCCACGTTATAATGGGAGTTATGTCCCCCAGTATTGAACCGTTGCACATGACTAGTCTATGATCTTTTGCTAGTCTCTTCCATTTTAAGTTTTAAGCATGTTAGATTTAATTTTTGGTTGTGAGTTGGTATAAGTGGCAAGTTTATATCACCTGCCATTATCACCGTCGTAATGTCCGGGGACTCCATTATGGTGTTCAGTAGTAGTTCTAAATCTAGAAAGAAGAAGTCATCAGGTATATCTTTAGAGTTTCTGTAGACGTTTAAAGTGGCCATTGCGCCTTCCAGATGTTCCAACTTAACAAGCTGCAAGTACGGGTTCGGATTTAGCCATGGAGAAAAGCGCCAATTCATGTGATTCTTAGTTATTACCATCAATCCAGATGAAGGTCTTCCGCATCTCCCTGACTTAGCTGGATTGAGCAATACGGTGTGATCTTCCCAGATTGGGCTGCTGATTAACCATGTTTCTTGTAGCATTATGATGTCATGTGGGACGAGAACTTCTGCACTGGGGCCCAATAAATGAATACGCCCACAGGTATTCCAGCTGATTAGTGAGATGGAAGTTTGTTCTCTGCTTGGTTATAAGATGCTCATCGATTCTCTTTCTTCAATATGTGAGTAAGTGACATTATTTCCAAATGTCTGTGTTTCTAGGTAATTGTCTTTCTTTTCCATCACAATGTTTCCCTCAGCGTCCATGCAAGTAGGATCTCTTGCCAGAACGAACCAAAGTGAGAATATTTCCATTCGGGCTTGCCATAGGGCATGTCTGGTTAGGTTGGATTGTATCCAGAGTCTCACTACAGAGTGGTCATTCTCTTTAAAGAATTCGACTTGTGCAATGTCAATGGAAGATATGTCTTGTAATGAATTTACTTCTTCGCAGATTGCCAATATGCTTGTGCGATTTAGGACATAGGCTGGATATGGAGCAGGACGACACTTTAGAATTAGCCTATGATGCGTGTTCCATTTTTGTCTTCAGGTGTTTTTACTTGCATTAGTTTGTTTTACTTCTGTACTGTTTATTTTCCTTTTGTCTTGCTCCTGTGGTTTAGCTAGTCTGTGCTGAGTGTTCGATAATTGCTCTTTTTTTTCTTGGATTATTTCTTTAGTTGATTGGTTTTGTTTGGTCACATTAAGTTTGAAGTAAGTTTCAATTGCCCTTGCAATTTGTTCTTCAACTTCAACAGATTTTGGTTGTTGCCTTGCAAGGAGCAATGTACTTTCTCTCCATATTTTGATGCAAATTTCTGTCGCTATTCTGATTATTTGCAATCAATTCTGTCTGATCCAATATCTCCTGGTGTGACTGATTTGTTGTAAATTTTTGTTTGAATTGAGAGTTCTGTGTTTGCTCTTTCAGTGTAGAAAAGCAATTTGGTTGCAGTTATTGCACTTCTTGGTCATACAATGCAGTCTGTGTCTTGATATTAGTTTGAACTTGCACTGCTGGTAAAATGGTAACTTCATTGTTCAGCCTTGTTAAGGTCATTTGTGATTTCACAGCAAGATTTTGATTCGGTAAAATATTCTGAGATGGATTCTTGAGTGATTGTTGTAATTCCGTATATTTTTTTATTGAGTTTTCAATCTCGGCTCTAATGTCCGCCAAAATTGAGAATCCTTCTTCTTTTTGCTTTGAGTCCGAATTTTCCACATTGATGTTACTCCTGATAGTTGTTCGAGTTTCTGTTCTCTGTGTTTGATTGTATTCTGAATTATTAATGGGATTCGATGTTAGCATTTCTCCTAATTTGTGACTACTTTCCTGCTGAGTTGCAACTTGTCGTTTGTCTGGTAGGGTTGTAAACTGATCTGTTGACCTAGATTCAGTTTCATTGGAGTTGTTAGTTTGCACCTCATTCACGTTTATTGAAGCAATTAGTTGGTTTCAAGGGTAGGTAGTCTTGGATGTCAGGGTTGCTATTCGAAGTCGAAGTTTCAGTCGTTTTTTTCCCTCGCTTTGCAAATCTCATCTGCATCAAATTAGTTTTTTTGGTATCTTTCAGTTTAGGTATAAGCCGTTTGATTAAATGTTTGATATTAGCTCTCGACCGCAGGGATAAGCTCTCTTGGTTTTTTGATTGTTTCTTACTTGAATCAAAATTTTTCTTCTGATTGTTATTTTGAAACATATCATATGTCATGGGGTTGACAGCAGCCGCACTCCTTATTTCTTTCATTCTGGACTGCGGTTTGTCAAATATGACCAGGTTGCTCATGTCAGCATTTGCATCCATTTCGTGTGCAGTAATGTGTAGGATATTATGTTGATCTTCTTGTTGCACGGCCTCACTGTTTTCAATAATTTGGACCGATTTGTCTGTTCCAGTGTCTATTGGAACTTCCTTAATTACGTGACTTATTTGGGGGAGGTTGATAAATTCTTTTTCTATTGTTCTTCTATTATCCATGTGCCTTCCGTTGCACCAGTTGTGAGAATTAGGTGCTGTTATCAGATGATTCATCCAGTCTACAAGTTGGTCCAATTGTTTTGCATGTAGTGTTATTTTATTGTCCAAAGTCTCGAACAATTTTGTTAGGGTAACCACTGTCATATACATTGAATGGAGAGTGATTTCGAGCAGTTTTCCTTGCGACTGGACTTCATATGCAGGCTGATTTGTTAATATAGGCATTTCACTATGTCTCGGGACATTTTACCTCCCGTTGCTGGGCCCACCGATGTCATGTGTGTTGTGTGGGCCGAGTTGTCAAATAAACTTGGTGAATGATATAGGCTGTTCTCTCCTGATGAAATTGGGGTAGACGATACCGTAGCTGATATTTTGTCCAAGTTGGTACTCAAGCCTTCATTCCTATGTTCAAGATCAATTGTTATAGGCGAGAGTGGAATATTTTGCATCTCGTCTGATAGTTGGTTATTTTTTTCAGTTTCAGATTCCCTGTTTTTTGATGTGTCTAGCACCAGTTGGACTTCTGGCGTTAGAACTGGTTCAGTTTGAATTTCCAGACATGTTTGGTTGTTAGGTTTGAGGTGAATGTCTGTTAAGGATGTTTGCCTATTGAACATATCCTTGTTTTGATTATTCAAACTTAATACGCTGTTAGGTTTAGCGTGAAACTCTGGTGCGGACAACTGAGTATCCTTCATGTCTTCAGTACATGATTCAACTTTTGCTACCACGTTAGTGTTACACTGACTTCCAGCTGAAAGTAATTGAGTATCTGTTATTGAGATGTTAGTCAAGTCACTATTAGTCTTAAGAGTTGGTTCAGTTGGCATAATGTCACTTGTTTTAACTGTTGGAGCCGGCATATTTTCACTGACTTTAGCAGCCAGGTCTGTGGAGCAAAGCTTTGTTTGCAGAACTCACGAATATCTCCTTCACAGTTTTTTTCCCGCAATAATCTGGAGATTAATTTTGCAATTTTCTTTTTAAATTGGTCACGGTTGGGCATTTATTGGGTGTTGATTTCAGGGTTATTGATGTACTTGACATTTTTGTGTTCTTTGTCATTGTTGATCTGAGATAATAACCGTCGTATTTCATAAATAGATTTTCAACAGGTTCTGTTACCGATCTTGACCAACACTCATGCAAAATGGTTGTGCAGTGTTGTTTATTCTTGCTGCTCAAAGGGCGTTGCCCCGCAGTTGTCAATTATGCTGTTAAGGTGTCTCATGCATTGGGCCTTGTTACAACTTTTCTGGGGCTGAATTAACATGCCAGCATTACCATATAACTACAAGTTTCCGCACCAGTAAGTACATGTTTTCCAGTGGGGTGGAGGAATTACCTCCACCCGACCGGCCACCCCACCGGCCATCCTACCCTACCCTACCATCACTCTACCACCACAAAATAGCTGGTATTACAGGCACCGTTACTATCGGTGCCGGTAATAATGGCAAACCCCCATGGAGTCATGTGGGGCTCCATGGAATGGGGATTTACCACCGTTACTGGCACTCACAATCCAGTGCCAGTAATGGTATGGTCATTTGCCGGTATCCTGGTGGAATAACCGCCAGGATACCGGCTTAGTCGTAATGAGGCTCAGTTGATCTTCCGTGAGAATAACCATAGTGAGTGGAGTTCTATAACCACCCGTCGCCGTCTCTGTGCCTGAGAGCTCTATCTAAATCAGTGCCTGCCTGATCTACACCTAGAATCTCTGCTGCTCTACATAATGCCAGCAGCATATACACTGGACCCCCGAATATTATGGTTCTTACTCGGGTGGAGCAGTGCCTTTTTGCGCGATCACCAAAGTAACTTGTCTTCCCAAAAACATCTATTTTCTAGTAGGAACAAACTGCTTTGATGGAACCAGGGACCTTTGGCTGTGTAACATTTGTTTTTCTCACTATCTTGAAGAACACTGAGACCTCCAAGAAAGCAGTGTTATGCTTTGGGTTGCCAGATGTTTCGATATAAGGAATGACACTGTGCTCTAATACTGGGCTGTCACTTCTCCATCAATTGACTGGTGGAAGTTGTAGTGTTTGGTCACTTCAATTGAATTAAATGGACTGAAGTAAAAGTAAGGTATAATCAAAGCCTAGTAGTGATGTAGGGTGTCCCTCGTGACAGACTTATTCTAGTTATGCTGTTTATCTGGATTGGATCAGTAGAATTAGCAGGAGGGGGATACCACCTACTGCAACTTGATCCAGTCACTCTATGGGAATGGCCCTCTCCTTACATGGCAGTGCCCACTGCAGTGGAACATACAACATGAAAGAAAAGGCAAGAGTTTATTGACGCTTCACTTATCTGACTGACCTAGGTCTGATAGTACAGAAACAGGAGAAAATGGGCTAGTAGGGTGTTCTGGGGCCTCTTATACTCACTCCAATAAAGTGAAAGAGCCAGGAATTAGCCTGCCAGACTTAATTCATTATAGGCAAGGGGGCTATCTGTAAGAGGGGGTGCCCATTTTAACCACAAAGGACCCTCCTGGTTAACAACTCTGACAAGGAAGATGGACATGCAGTAATGTGATGATGGAGCTGAGCATAGTCAGGTTTGGTACTAATTCCATGTTATTTTATTTATTTTGTATTTGTTATTTTTTGTATTGCATATCAAACCTTTCACAATAAAATAATTACATTATTTGTACAATCCAAAGATGATATCGCAACATTTAAAAACAAATTATTCAATTATAGAATTCACATTTTAAACTTAATCAATAAAAAAACATTAATCACCATTGATAATAAAGATAAAAAGATTCATATAGCTAAACTGCATCTCACAGCGTTCAAATGAGCATTTTACTTCTTAAACGACACAGATGTCAGTCGGATTTCTCAATCCTGCATGCCAAGCAAAATACGCAAAATAATTTGAATATCCCCTATCTGTTCAAAGATAATGTGCAAAAATGTAGTAGGGCAAATGATAAAGATAATGATTTTCCTTCAATCAGGCATATCAACAGACTATCGCTAAAGACTGCACTGGCAGAATATACAAACCTACCAAGTAGCCTAATGCGATGATCAACAAGTGCGTGAAAATGAAGTGTTGCAGCATTTCTATCTGCCGAGATTTACAAAGTCTGCAAGTTCTTCCTTCATAAACTAAGCCAATTCTCTGGCCTAAAACCTCTTGAGTTAACATACAATTGAGGTTAAACTTAAGTATATCCATTCCAAATGCTCTAGACAGGGATTTTACAAGGTAAGGCAGAGGAGGCCTCAGGTTCCTTGATGTAACTCTAAATTCTGCATACAGCTTATAGTACTGGATCTTTTCCTAATTTTCAAACCCATCCCGTTTCTTCAATTTAGATTTTTGGGAAAAAGGACCATGCTTGTAGCCCACTGATGCTGCCTTTAATAGTGCTTTGCAACTTTCCATAAAATTCATGATAGAGGCGTCTCCAGAAAGTTACAGACCTTGCCTAGCTGATTGAACTGAGAGGCCACATTGTCCTCTTTAACCTTGAAGTGAAGTACAACCTCAATATATTGTATTTGAGGGTGTAACACCAAGATAAAATACCTAGTTCCCAGCGAATTACTGCTACTTGAACCATCCTGGGAACACCCAGAACAGTTTGCCCTCAAGTTTTTCTAACCAGTTCTTAATGGAAGTGTGGAGTAATTCTAGCCCATAGAGAATCTTGCGAGTAACCTACAGTGTATAGAATGTCAGCTGTGGTCCTAGTGTGTAACAGCAAAACATTGCATGAATAATCGTCATCTGAATCATCATCAAATCTAGTTTTGCAACCACCTTTTTCTTTAGCGAGACAAGATGGCGATGTGATGAAAATGTGAGGCCCAGCTAGACTAGGGACTGACTCCACAATTATATATTTGTTAATGATAGTCCAAGAGAAGTTTTTATATTTGATCACTTTGTGGTAAAACAACACACAAGATTTATCAGGATTAATTACTCATTTGTTTTCCTAGCAAACTGACCCATTGTGTTCAATGCCCTTTGGAGTCAGATTGGTGTTAAGTCAAAAAAGGACTATATTCCGCATAAGCAGCCTCCCAACCTCCAAAGTTCCCAACTTGGGTGGAAAGGTGGTAGCCTCCTGCAGAGTGTGAGAAACCTGAGGGTGTTCTCACAAGTAATCCCCGGGGATCCTTTGATCAGGTGGCCAGGAAAGGGCCATGCCTCTTGGATCCTAACACTAGGAGCAGACAAGCGAGGGAGGATTCCCTGGGTAGGGGGTCCTTGGGGAATGCAGGTGGAACGCCGGAGGGCGAGACATGGTATTCCCCCCTTTCCGATTCCACCCTACCCGACATAACCTCAAGTCTTCATGGGATATTACCATCCTACCCCAGCACTTTCCCTTAAGGAATAGATGGAAAACAACATCCACCTATCTTTTTTTTTCATAAAAACATTTTATTGATTTTACAAGATAGTATATTAATTACAACAATGCAGTGAGTTATAAGTTAAATCAAGAACAAGTGTCTCTCGGAATTATTGTAGTTTGGGGGCAGGGATGATGCTCGTCTCCTGGCCATTGATGACGGGACATCTTTGTCACAGATAGGTGTCCGACTTGACTCTAGCGTGTTTAGGGGATCTACGGGGTTCAGTAAAGTGGGCTACATTGGAGCCACATGGTGAGTGGGGGTCTCCTAGTGAGGGCTGGGAATTTGGCCGTGTAATCCAGGAATGGGTCCCATATATTCCAAGTTCTATTTAGGGAGTCTGTTCGTATTGTCGTAATTTTTTCAGCTACTGGTATGTCCCAGCATTTGGCCCACCAAAGGGCAATCGAGGGGCCACTTTTGTCTTTCCAAAGTCGAGACATTGCAATTTTTGCGGCTAGTAGTAGGTGATTGCATAGGCGAGATATTTGTCCTGAGATCGTGAATGCTCCGTCACCGGTTTCGCCTACAAGGACAATTCCTGGGTCCCAGGGAATGGAGAGTCCGGTAATATCTTTGATATGTTTTAGGAATTCCTTCCAATATCTCTCTGCCTTTGGGCAGGACCACAGCAGGTGGAATAGGGATCCGGGAACCGGGCAACCACGCCAGCATGTGTTAGGAATATCTGGGTTGGCTTTGTGGATTTGATTAGGGGTGATATAGTATCTGTAGCACAGTTTATAACCCCCTTCCCTATTTGTGATGCATTGTGAGCTTTTGTGCAATCTAGCCCATATTTTCCCCCATTCTTCTACCGCAATTTCTCACCCAAGATCCTTTTCCCATTCTGACATGTACCTTTCCTTTTTTGCGGGGTCTGTCCTGTCTAGGAGCCGGTAGATAGTGGACGTTCTGCCTCTGCTGGTTGGCGTGGATAGCACGTGTTCCAACGCTGTTGGTTCTCTAGAGCATTTTTCCCAGGTTTTCCTGTGGGACATCCAGTGCCTGATTTGGGTGTAGCGGAATCTTTCCCGCTCTCCCACTCCTAATTTTATTTTGCATCTTTCAAATGTGATGGGCCCCCCTTCTTCTAGAAAGTCACTAGTTTTCACCAGGCCCCCTACTATACAGGCTTGGAATTCCCGCGGGGGATTTCCTGGAGAGAATTCAGGGTTGTTCCAGGTGGGGGACAAAGGACCCAGGGCGCATCGTACTCCCCATTTCCTCGCTGCGGTTTTCCAGCAATGGGTCGTTACATTCGTGGCTGATAGGGGCCCGCTATTTGCCTGTGGCTTTATGGGTGGTAGGTGCGGAAGATCGTGTAGGGGGACCGGGCACCAGGACTCTTCGATTTGTCGCCATTTCGGGGGATCTACTTCTTTCACCCAGGAGAATGCGTGTGATAATTGGGCGGCTAGGGAGTATCTGGCCAAGTCAGGGACTCCCAATCCCCCCTGTGATTTCCCTTTCAGCATAACTCGCTTGTTAATTCAGGGTTCCACCCCCCCAGACAAATTCAAGTATTTTCTTTTGTAGGGTATTTACGGCGGGGACTGGGATCTGTATTGGTAGTGCTGCACAATGGTATAACCACCTGGGGATCAGGTTCATTTTGACAGCGGTAATACACCCGAACCAGGAGATTTCCTGCTGCTTCCACCTTTTGAAGTCGTTCTGCAAGTCTCTGATTAATTGCGGGATGTTGTTCTTGTACAGACGCATTGGGTCATTAGTGATCTGGACCCCAAAGTATTCAATTGCACCATTCGCTCAAGGGATTGGTGAGAGTGGGGTGAGGGAGTCCCTTTCTCGGGCAGAGAGATTAATGGGAAATGCTGAGGATTTAGACAGGTTGACCTTGAATCCTGATAGGGCCCCAAACTCCTCGATCTCTTTCCATAATGCCCCCAGGGAAGTTGCTAAGTTTGTGGCCGTGAGTAGCACATCGTCGGCATAAAGCGCAATTTTGTATTCTTGGTCACCCACCTTCATCCCCCTTATGCCCTCATTTTGTCTAATTCTGGCGGCGAAGGGTTCCATGGACAGGGCGAAAACTAGGGGTGATAATGGGCAGCCCTGTCTGGTGCCCCTCGAGATGTGTATGTGACCTGACCTGGTGCCGTTAATTCGGAGTTGTGTGGTGGGAATTTGGTAGTTGGCCATGACCCATGTGGTGAAGTTGGGGGCCGAAGCCAAAGTGTTGAAGGACCGCTTGGATATAGCCCGAATCCACCTGGTCAAAGGCTTTGTGGGCATCTAGCGAGATAACTGCCATCCCCGTCTTTGTTTTGTGGGCACACTCAATTAGATTTATCGTTCACATGATGTTGTCGTGGGTCCCTCTTCCAGGTATAAACCCAGTTTGATCTTGGTCGATTAGGCCTGGAAAGACCGGACCTAGTCTTCTAGCTAATACTTTGGCAAAGATCTTGCCGTCGTTGTTCAGGAGTGATATCGGACTGTAGGAATCGGGTAGCTCGGGATCCTTCCTGGGTTTGTGTAGTAGGACTGTGATTGATTCGGCCATTGATTTCGTGACCACTCTTGTGGATAGGAAGGAGTTAAATAAAGCGGCTAGCTGGGGTGCCAAAACTCTGGCAAATTTTTTGTAGAAGTTTGCGGAAAGGCCATCCGGGCCAGGGCCGGAAGATTTGAGTGCTTTGATAGATTCGATGACTTCTCCATCGTCGATAGGGGATTCTAGTTGAGATGCGTTGTGGGGTGGCAACGCCCTCAGATATTCTGGAAGTTCATCTAGGACCGTGGGATTTCCGGCCATTATGGATTTATGATATCTTATAAGTTCGTTGATTTTGTCTGTCTCGGAGTGAAGCAGCTTTCCATTTTCCCCTCGTAGCTTGAGAATGTTGTTTCGGCTTCGGATCGCCCTTAGCTTCTGCGCTAGTATCCTATTTGCTTTTTTCCCTTTATTATAATAGAACTGTTTGTATACGCTAGAGATTTGGTCGTCCGGTCGGCGCAATGCATTTCCAGGGCGATCTTCACCTTCCTCAAGGCTCGTTCGGATTTTCTAGAGTAGCGTGCTTTTAGCTGTGCTTCATGTTGGATTACCTCTTTTTCCAGCTTGGTTGTAGCTATGTTTGAATTTCTTCGCTGTTCCACTCCTGCCCCAATCAGCACACCTCAGACCACCGCCCTCATTGCATCCCAGATTATGTTGATGGGGGTTGATTCTGTGGTGTTTTCCTTGAAGTAGTTGGATATTGAGTCCTCCACTTCGGCCCTTATGGTAATGTCTAGTAAGATTGAGTCATTTAGCTTCCAATACCTCTGGATAGGGTTTCTTTGGCCTGATATGGCTAGGTTCACGGAGACTGGTGGAGCGTGGTCGGAGATCATGCATGTGTGGAATTCTGCATTGGTAACGCATGGGAATAGTATTCCAGAGATTAGAATGAAGTCTATTCTTGAATAGCCCTTATGAACATTTGAGTAGTGCGTGTAGTCTTGTGAGGTATCTTTGCATAGTCTCCAGACATCTAGGGTCTCCGTTTCTCTAAATAGTTTGGCTAGGGCTAGAGCCTGTGTGAAGTCTGTGCTGGTGGGGGGGAAGTGTTTTGTCTAGCTGCGAGTTCGGCATGGAATTGAAGTCTCCGCCGATGATCAGGTGGCCTTCGCGGAAGGATGTGATGGTCGGGAGGATTTCCATGATGAAGCTACCTTGAGAAGTGTTGGGGCTGTAGATTGTCACGATCGTGATGGGGAGCTCCTTGAAGAAGACTTTGAGTAGGAGGTACCGGCCCTCTGGGTCTCTTCTTATTGTGATCTTGGACAGTGGGATTTTGTCGCCGAGTAGTATTGCTACTCCCCTTTTCTTTAACCCTGATGAGGTGAAGAAAGCCTGCTTGAATCTCTTGAATTTTATGCAGTGCTCGTCTTCCAGTAGTAGGTGTGTTTCTTGGAGTAGGACGATGTCACCGGACAGATGGCCCAGACGGTGTTCAACTGATCTGCGCTTTCTTGGGGAATTCAACCCTTGGATGTTCCAGGAGAGGATTCTTATTTCGTTCGTATTAGCCATCCCCTGCAATGTTGAGATGAGTGAACCTTATAACTCTTTCCCCCTACCTAGAACGTGAGTCTTGGAGTAGCTTTTGCGGTTGCGTTGTAGTGGTAATATGCTTTCTGTTGTTGTTGCATGTTGTGATGAAGTACTGTCGGACAAAGCTAGAGACACATGCTGTCCATTGCTTTGGGTTTGTCTGTTTAAGTCCCACTCTCCCCCCCCAGCCCCCACCCCCTCCCAACCTTGAACTGGTAGGAAAAAGGACATCCTACTGCCACTGGGGACCTAGTGGCACCAATACGCTCGGTGTGGGACAACTGGGCCGCCGAGATGAACCATAGTGAAGCTCCGCTGCTAACCGCGCTTCTGTGCAGATGAATATATGCTACTTTTCATAGCTCCGGAAGAGTCGTGGCCGGCCATGGATGGTCAGTTTATGAGGAAAATAGGAGCTAATAGGACACAAGGCCACCGCCGGATGCTCATCCCATGTCGCCGTCTTTCTTTGGAGGGCCCCTGAGTCTGCATCGTCTGTTGGTTTTGGACCATGCTCCCCCTGGGGAGTTGTCCTGGGGAGGGCACGATGTTTCTTCGGATTCAGATTCGCCCACTGCGCTTCTTTGGCCCATGAGTTTCTCTGCTTCTTTCATGGACTGTATTTGTCTCTGTGACCCTTCCCACCTGAATTTTACTGAAGTGGGGAATCCCCAGTGATATGGAATTTTCTTATCTTGTAGCCAGACTGTCAGGGGTCGCATGGATTTCCGTTTCTGGAGTGTTGAGATCGCTAGGTCTTAGTAGAGTGAGACCGTGGATCCCCGGAAGGTGATCTGTCTCATTTGCTTTGCTTCCCCCATTATGTCCTCTTTTATTTGGAAAAAGTGTATCCTAGCCAACACATCTGGGGGGTACGAGGATATTTTCCTTGGGATCGCTCTGTGTACCCGGTCTAATTCTAGGGGGCAATTGTGTGGGAAGGTGATTATGAATCTGAAGAGATCCGATATGTAGGCTTTCAATTCTGCCTCTGGGACAGAGGCTGGGATTCCTCGGACCCTGATGTTGTTCCTCCGCAATCGATTTTCCAAATCCTCCTGTTTTGCTTCAAGGGTGTTGCATCTCGACTCCAGGGCGGCTATTCTGTCCTTGTCGTGTTCAATTTCAAATCTTTGGTCACAGACCTCGGATTCTATTTTGTTGGTCCGTTGCTCCACCTCCCCCATTCTTTTGTCCAGTGAGTTGATTTTCTTGGTAACTTCCTCTGTACTTTTTTGGATTTCCCTGGTTAGGGCTGTAAGTAGGTCTTGCAAATCGGCTTTGGTTGTAGCTTGTGGAGGATTGGGGTCTGGTCCAGCAGCTGTGGGGGTGGTATTCTTGCTGGTGTCCACCGGTGGGTCGGTTTTCTTGGTCTTTTCAGTGGCTGAGGTGGCCATGAGGGCGGCAATGTCAGTTTGTTTTGCTGACTTCCCGCTTTTAGACATTTTGTGGGTGGAGGGGTTTGAGTAGGAGAGCTTCTGTGTGGCTGTTCCCGCGAGAACTTCGTGTGACTGGATAGAGCTCCGGCGGTAGTCCTCCGTGCCCCACCGTAGCTGCTGCCGGCTATGGCAATTTGTGGTAATCAGGCCGTGGCGGGGAGCTTGGGGGTTGGGGAGGGGCTATTGGTTTTAGGATTAGGTCCGGAGTGGCCCACTGTTGAGCGTTCCTGGGTATCGGGCTGCTGTGTCTATGGGAGCCTGCTCCAGGGGCCCACTCGGATCAGGACAGGCCGCTCTCCGCCCCCCGACTCCTCACCTCTTATCTCTGGAGCTGGTATGCTGTGCGGGACTGTGGCTCCAGGGTCTGCCGATCCTCCGGGGGGGGGACGCTTCGTGGTGCAGCTTTCTCTTCCTTGGAGCAGCGGCCCGCCTTACGGAGCTCCCCTGTGAGTGCGGAAGCCCGTCGAGCAATGGGACCCGCGACAGAGGGGACCGCGTCCCGGGGACCGCCTGGGCAGGTGGATGGGGCCGTAGCCCCTGCAGGCCCGTGGATCGGGGAAATCTTGCCCTCGACGGGATCAGAGGAGGGGTCCACGGCAGGTGGAAAGTCCTTCCGATGTCACTGGGGGAGGGTGGGCGGCTAGCCCTACTGCTGTGCTGGAGGATTTGAGATCCGGTGGGAGGCGGCGAGATGGCCGTCAGACCCGGTTGCGAGGAGCCGCCTCCGGGTGGAGCTGGAACGAAGTGTGCTGGGAACGCTTCCCGGCTGTCCAGCACCCAAAGCAGGGGAGGCGGACACCTCGATCTGGAGCCCTGGAGGAGTCGATGTTGGTGTAGTTTCGCCGGGGGAGAATACGAGGCTCTCCCGGCATGCTGGGCTGGACCCCGAGCACCCGGACTCAATCGGGGTGGGAGGGAAGATGCAGGGTGAATACGCCGGGGTTGCGTGGAAAGAGTCTGCTTGGTTGATCGCGCTGAGATGGGCGAGGCAGTCTTTTCACTGAGCCGGGAAGAGCGGAGCCGGGCGGGATATAGCGAGCCAGCCCCGGTAGGTGGGGGATGGTGCAGAGCTGGAGATCCTCCTGTATCCGCAGCGGAGCGCCGCTTCAGCAGGTGGGGAGGGCGAAAGATAGTCTTTGGACCCGATGCATGTATAGCTCAGAGGCGGGCGGCGAGCAAGCCGAGGCTGGTTTAGTCCACTCGGCGGCCTTTCGGCGGTGATATTATGCCCGCTCCGCCCCCTCCTGAGAGGCCTCCGGGCCGTGGAGATGCGGCGGCCATTTTACCGCCGAGTGGGTCCCAGAGCTGGAGAGGGAACGCATCCAGCCGTATGAGATCGGAACCGGGACCCACTCGAGCGGAGGGCGCAGAAGGGGATCCCCCACCAGTGGATGCAATCCCGGGCTCAAACAGGACCGGTAAACGGCATTTATGATGAAAAGCTTATTGGGCCAGGCGGGAGCTCTCAGGCAGCCATGTCAGTCGAAGCAGCTCCAGGCCACACCACCAACATCCACCTATCTTAACAGACCCTGACCAATCCTCACACCTAACACAGAAAATAGACAAAGCTTTCTCTTCTTTTCTCTCTTCTCTCTTTTCCTTTGCTCTCTTGTTCACCTGTATTTCTATCTTTCTCTATTGCTCTTTTTAAAATGAGGCTATTATGTTGCGATTGTATACACATTACTTTTAAATTTATATTATTGTATTATATTTTCTTGTTCATGTAAATTGTTAAATGAATAAATAAAACTTTGAAAAAAAGAGAAAAAAAGAAAATAGACAAAGTATAAAGAAACCCATTTACCCACAACAACATATTTAGCCCCCATTTCCTGACAGTAATTTACCCAATTTACTCATAACCCCTATGAAACACTACAATTCAAATAATTCCTATTTCCCAATTGATTTCCAAAGTACTGGGACAAGGAAGAGAACAACAGGAGTAATGCAGATTACCCATAGGAAAATACAAGCAGCAGCCCTACCTACTCTATGGTAATGTCCCGCTAACAAGGACAGGGAAGGTCAAGCACTAGACCACTATCACCAACACCTGAAGCCTGTTAAGGAGCCATCATGGAATAAAAGGTGGGGCCATAAACACCCAGTTTAGTGAGTTGGGGATGATGGAAGGACCGTGGAAGCCAGGAAGCAGTAGCAGCAGCTGGGAGTATCCGTGAGAGACTGGAGGAGGACGGAGTGCCAGGACACTGATCCTATGTGTAAAGAGGGGGCTGCAGTGTGACGAGGGAGCCGTGTCTCCAAGGAGCCAGAACAGGGACAGCTGCAATTTGCTGGCAGGACCCAAACCAGTGCTTGTTCAATGGGTGAGCTACAGAAGCCAGGTGGCTAAGGAGCAGGTGGTGAGACTCTGACCTCAGCCTGATCCCATTGAAGGACCCGCCAGTACCGCACTACTCAGGGTGGGAGGTGGAGGCCCAGTGGCATGCGTGTGGCTGAAGCGGGATAACCTCTTTTGAACATTGTGAATAGTTTAGCAGGTCGAACCTCCCAAGATCCCCAAAATGCTGCCACAGGGAGCTAGCAAAGTGTGAGTAAAACAAACATGTTGCATTCTGGGACTTGTAGTGTGGAAATGGAAAGATTGCAAATGTAACGCAATAGGAAAGTAAATGAAAGATCCAGGAAGTGTGCAGAGGCAAGATCAGGGAGAGCGAAACCAGAGGGGAAACCAGTCGAGTAGTCGTGCAGGGAGAAAGAAGGAAAACCCAGTGTTCCCGAAAGTCTCTGACAAAGCCCAGGTACATACTTTGTGTGCATTTGGTGAATGCTACCTTGAGAGACAAAGCACAGCGATGGCCTCCAGGCAGGGGACAGACCCAGGAGGACCGCAGAGACCCCACACCAAAGTTGAGAAAGAGACATAAAACACAGGAGTGGCCTTCAGGCAGAGGACAGAACAAGGAAGGCTGCAGAGACCCCACACCAAAGTTGCGTGAACTTTGTGAAAATTGCCAAGACAGGCCTAAACTTGGGAGGGAACCCTGACAGATCTATTACCGGTTTCTGTGACGGGAAGCAAGAGGGGTCTGGTGTGAAATACTGTTGTACCCGTACTATAATGAGCCAAAGAATTGTTGTGAAAATTGGTCAAAGTTGTTATGCATAGTTCCAAGCCAAATCTATGCAGTCTCAAAGGTCTTCAACATAAACATTGAAAGCAGGCGCACGTTACATTGAAAGTCAAATTAAACCGGGAGTTGGGAGAGGGAAGCCTGAAGGGTACAGTGTTTTGTTTTAAACCAAGAAAGTATTGTTTGCAGTCAAGAGAGACCTGGACTTTGGCGAGGGAAACCTGAGGGGTCTTTTGTGAAAGATCTTTATATTGGAACTTTGATGCACCTTTTTGAAACAAATGAAGTGGCTTTGAAACCCAGGCGAGGGAAGCCTAAGAGCATAGTCTGAACTCATTAATTGGGCCAACCACATGAACTGCGTAAACCAGCCATCATGAAGAACTTTATAAACATACCAGTACATTGAACTTGGGGAAGGGAGTGGTGTACCATTTCCATTGTTCCATTGCCATTCTGCCATTCATTTTGATACACTCTTTTGTTTTTGCATACATTTATCCACACACAGTTTTTGTAGAG
The DNA here is from genome assembly GCF_040938575.1 of Ambystoma mexicanum. NCBI lineage: Eukaryota > Metazoa > Chordata > Amphibia > Caudata > Ambystomatidae > Ambystoma > Ambystoma mexicanum. The sequence continues at coordinate 1,499,064,959 of NC_090921.1, forward strand.
GGTGAGGGCAAGTATAGGTTTATGACACACACTTCTCTTTTGGTTTGACTGAGTGACTTCTGCTATTTGGTTTACTTTAATGGTCGAGACTGCTCCCATTATAGAGTTAGGGCCATATAGGAAGTCTCCAACCCCAGTTAAGTTTAATAAAGGTTTTCAAAACTTGTACATCTTGTGTCTGTGTCTTCACTAATGATATCACGACTTTCTCACAAGAGCAAGTGGAAAATCTGCCATAAACAGGTCGAAAAGGAGTGGGGGGGAAGATGCGCCCTGCCTCACTTCCCTCTCAACCATAATTTCTCTTGACAGGGCACCTTCTGCATTTAAGCGCAATGTGAGGGGTCAATAATGAGAGGTTGACACATGGTGTTCATGTTTTCAACCAAAGACATTCATTAAATGAAAAAGGAGGTTAGAAAAATGCCTTTCTAGCCCTGTTCTGAAGTGGAATTTCCCTACCTAGAAAGCAAAAGTAAGGAGCTGTCTGTGTTAGGAAGTCCGTAAATAATAATCTGTCCTTGTGTTCAAAACACTCCATCCTACCCCTCACACTACAAATGAGATAACAAAGGGTGCAAGGAAATGTCTTGGGGATGTCAAAAGTGTTCAAAAACTAAAAATAACAACTCCAAGGTAAATTTTCTCCAATGTAAAAGCCCTTGGACCTAGAGAGGTTTCCCTTCCCCTAGATTCTTCAAAGAAGGATTGTAAAAGTATTCCTTTAAGTAACAGTTCCTTTAGACCTGCTTTAGGCTCACACAGTTCTTGTTTAAGTAGTAAAGCTCTGTATATGTCTTTCTGTGAAACGTCTTGTAGCTTTATAAATTGCCTGGAATGCCCCCCTGGCAGGAATCTTGGTGCAGTCTCAATTGCCTGGTATACTTGCCTGCCAGGGCTTCTTTTATAGGTTAGCAGATTATCTGGTATACTCTCCTGCCATAAATCTTGATTGGGCGCTGATTGAACTCTCCTCAGCAGCGATCACATATCTGTTGTGCACAAGTGCACAAGCACTGCTTGAATTGGGATTTAAACTAACAGTATGTCATAGCAAGCCCCAAATGCAAGGAACCATGGGCTTTACATACAGAAAGCCCATGGGAAGAATTGATGCAAATTCTGGGTGGCATAGGACAGGGCTTTAGTTCAAACTACACAATTGACAAAGATAAATTTTTTGAGTTGGAATATTAGAGGCTTTAATAGTTTCATGGGCTTTGAAGACAGGAGAACTATCTTTAAAAAGTATAACCTCTTATTCCTACAGGAGGTGTGGTCATGTGACCCATTTATAGTGGATGGCTTCAGGGTATTTCAACAAATGGCTGTCAAAGGCCACACTGGAAGACCCTTAGGGAGGCTTGCAATATTGATACAAAACTCTGAGTTAGTGGAGTATGAAATCCTTAGTGAAAACAATGCATGGGTTATTAGCTCTGGAGGGGAAACTAAAGGGAATATGTCCTCAGCAGCCTCTTCTTTTGGTTAACATATTTTGCAGTCCATTACAAGTAGATGAGTGCGCCTTCGTGAAAAATGTGGGGAGATTTGTGAAACAATTGTTTGTGAAAGGGAGGGTTGCCATATTTTCAGAGCAGTCCTCATCCCAATTTACAAACAAGGAGACAGGGATCACCCGTCCAATTTCAGACCCATTGCACTGCTAGACCCGCTTGGGAAACTGTTCGCCACATACCTTCTGCAAAAACGTACTGGTTGGGCCAAAGAAACCAATCGCTTTGACACCCGCCAAACGGGTTTCACCCCCAATATGGGCACAAATGTAAATATTTTGACTCTGAATTTAGTCAAGCACGAAGCCATAACTAACAACTTTCAAGTTTATGCTGCCTTCATAGACCTGCACATGGCCTTTGATGCCATTAATAGGAACAAGTCATGGCACAAACTTGCAACATGGAAATGCCCCTGGGAGATGAGCGAACCAATAGAACTTCTTTACTCCAACACTTCGGTCACCATAAGGCTCACAAAAGAAGGGACAGCAACAGATGAAATAAGAACATGGAACGGATTAAAACAAGGCTGCCCCCTTCCGGCAACATTGTATATCTATACACTGCTGATTATTCCACGGAGAGCATAGTTGATAAACTCAACCCACCAAAACTCGACTCTCACCCAATTCCTTACCTCATGTACTCAGATGACAACATATTGAGGGACAAAACTGCAAAGGTCATCCCCATAATCACTTATGGTAGTGACGCAATGATTATAGCAACAAAAATAAAATGGCAAGCCATCTAAGCCACCTTTTGGCAGATGATTCTGAACCTGCCTACCAACTACCCCTTGGCCAGAATTCGGTTTGTAGTGGCCCTGCAATCTCTCACGTCAATCGTACTGTGGAAGCAGTTGGATCTATTGCGCAAAGTGATAAATGAAGATAAAACACTGGCTGGCTACCCAAATCTTGCGAGAGACACTGCACTGTATGAACAATTCCTCGTTAAAGGCATGGAAAAATCTCAACACATGAGAACTGAAGACATCACCATAGAAATGCTAATCAACAGCCCCCAACGAGCTAAGATCAAATTGCAGCAAAATGACTGGGCTAAAACATTAGAAAATAAGGCGAAATATACAATGAATTTGCAATGCCCAATGGATATCCGAGCCCTCAACGAACTTCCGCGCTATCTGGCTCTTTTCCCAGATCCGACAAATATCGAAAGCGGATCAATTTTGTCGATTCAGTCGGGATATAGACACCCCTGAAACTTTGAATCACTTAATCATGAAATGCCCTGCACTCAACGAGAAGAGAGCAATTTTTGGCAAATTATTCAAGATATCGGCCCAACAAGAAGAAGGCGATTGCAGATGGACTAAATTACTACAAGGACAAGACAAGAAACTGATCTATACAGTTGTCCAATTCCTTACGGAGATCTCTGCTTCTTCAAAGATCCTAATTCCATGAACATTATCTGAGGGGATTTCTCTCTTTTTTTTCTCTTTCTCTCCCCTCTTCTTCGCCTACTTTATTTTTTGATTTGATTAAATAACTCAAGCAAATGGTTTTTCGAATGTAATGTTTATTTCTATGAACACAAATGAAGTTTATTTTTTAAACTATATCATTTTACATAAATTAAAGAAAATAGCTGGCGATTTGAATGCAGACTGCTTGGTGGCTAGAGGAAAGGAGGAGGAGTTGTGTTGCACCGCTAAAGTGAAATCATGTGCCGACGGCAAAGCTTGGTTTGAGTTATTCTCCATTTGCAATCTAGAAATACTAAATGGGGCTATAGAAGATAGTCCCACAAGAACAACTTGGAGAGCCGGTAAGACCTTAGTTCATTTGGATCATATTGCAGCATCATCTGCTATATTTAATGTATGTGAAGAGATGACTGTAGAGCAGAGTGATGCGAGTGAACATCTGCAATTGTCGGTAAAAATTAAAAATTACACACACAAGATCATTGGCTCGGGGGCGTGTGGGTTAATAGCCAATCCAGCAGGCAATAGAATTTCACAATAGATAGGGAATTTCAATGGTTTCAACGATCGAGTGCAGCATTTCCTAAAAAATTGCTCAGAAAACCAAAGGGCAGCTTACATGACCCCTTGCACAGTTGACTCCTTTTTTAGATAACTTCAAGAGAGCTTCAAGGAGCAATAAGAATGGGCAGGGTAGTGAGTCCCATTCATTTGATATAGCCATTCAAAATAAAAATAAATAACTTGGAAGAGAAATTCGCCATTTGAAAGGGAGTAATGAGAATGAGCAAACATATTTGGCCAATATCAAACTCCTGAAACAAAGATTCCAAAATTGGTTTAAGAGCTATAAAGCTATTTTGGCCCATAATGAGGCATGGAAGATGCTAGAAATAATCACCCAAAAAATTGGAGAAATTTCTGGGATCTGATCAATGCTATGCAAAAAACACAGGGAGACCACCAGAGTAATCCTGTAGCAGAGGGGGAATGGGTGAAACATTTTAAGAAGGTCTATAAGCAATTGAATCGCCCAGTAGGAAGCCCACTGTTAGATCATGAGTGGGGACTAAATATGTCTGAAGAAGACACTGAGTCCCTGATTAAGAAAGCATCTAATAATAAAGCAGCTGGGCCAAATGGACTATCGAATGCACTTTTCAAATTGGCCCCTAGGCCATGGGCAAGTGTCTTATATATGTTATTTGATGCTGTGTTGAGAGAACGAAAGACACCAACCTCCTGGCACACGGCTATCATTGTGCGAATATATAAGAAGGGGATAGGCTAAGTACAGAGAACTATCGTCCCATTTCGCTCATAGACAGTGGGCCTCATTACAAGTTTGCCGGTCTGGTAACTATGGTACCGATGAGTTTGCCGGTACCGTAGTTACCAGACTGGCAAACTAAGAGTTCTTCTTGCAGGGGACTTTTCACCCACCAGGTCGGACCTGGCAGGCAGAACGGCACCCTTGAAAAGAGCATGTCGGATGCAGCGGCACCATTCGGAATGGTGCCGGTGCATCCAACCTCCACATTACCATTGAGCACTATGGGGCTCAAATGGGAATGGGGAGTAAAAGTTTCCGGTCTCTGGTAATGGGGAAATATAGGGTCCGCCAGGGTTGTAATGGCCCTGTATTTCCCCATTGCCAGGGGCCGGAACAATTTGCAAGTTTGGCGTCAGCCTGCCGGTTTTACCGGCAAGGCTACCGCCAAACTTGTAATGAGGCCCAGTGAATGCAAGATATTTGCTGGGCTGGTCCTACAGGATTTGAAGTGGGCTGCAGAAACTGGGCACCTATGAAAGTTTCAGATGGGATTTTGAGGAGGGATGGGCACTGACCTTGGGGGACTAGTGGTGGGATGGTTGAGAGAGGAGGCTCTCAGACCGGGCAATTTGCCTTTGTACATGGCAGCCATCGTTTATAACAGGCATTTGACTGTGTATATCAGAATTTCTTTTGGCTTAAGTTAAGGGACTGGCAATTCCCAGGTCCCTAACTAGTGATCCTGATACAACTCCATGATCAGACATATCTGCAAGTAAGGTTGAATGGGCAGGGGGAACTTATGGAGGCCTTTCTGGCTTATAGGTGCCTGCAACAGGGGTGTGTGTTGTCATCCTACCTCTTGAACCTGTACTTGTCTGACTTGGGAGAGTTCCCGACAAGAGCCCTGTTCGCCTGACTGAGACTGCTGAGTTTGACAGTACTGTATCTGATCTACGCAGATGATGCAGTCCTGATGGATAGGACCGAGATGGGCTTGCAAAAACAACTTGACTCCATATGGGAATACTCCAAGCGGAATGAGCTATGTATTAATGTAAAAAAAAAAAAATCATAAGATTCATCCACAATAAGAGAAGAAAAATGGGTTTCAGATGGCACATGGGAGAGAGGGAGTTGATACTGTCAGCATCCTTGACTTATCTGGGATTCTGTTTCGGGGTGGAGGACAATAGTCATGCTATGTTGAAATGTTTATTGAGGAAGGCTGCTCAAGCAGGGGCGCAGATTAGGAAAATCAGATGTAAATATTGTAGATTCTACATTCAACCTCTATTTATTTTTTATAAAAGGAAGGCAATGCCAGGACTTTTATATGGTGTAGAGATAAATTGCTCTCACTCTCATTTGACAAGATTGAATCCAGAGTATGGAAGTGGGCGCTAGGGCTGCCAGAATGCGTGCCAATAGTCTCATTGAGGTTTGAATTAGGATTAGCCTAATTGAACTGTATAGTAGATCAAAGAATTGTGCCACTATATAGAATGTTCTTGGTGCTCACGAAAGATCCACTGTATGAAGATTTGGCAAGCGTTCAGCAAGCTGGTGGGCTCAAGGCTGCTGCCAAATTTAGGAGGAGAGCAGGGAGTATTTTAGCAAATGTGGAACTAACAACATCTGTTTTTGAGAAGTACCCGAATGAAGTCAGGAAGGCTCTGCTAAGAACGGACTGGATGGCCACAATGACAAGAGTAAGACGGTTCAAATTGCATGATAGCTTGGACAAGTCATTGGAACATATTCCAAAATACCTAAATACATTTCCAAATTCACATTGGGCCATGCAGTTTTTATGATACATGTTGAACCTTTTCCCCACGGGTGAGATCTGTCAGATGAGGTCTCAGTCTGTGGAGAGGAATGTAGGTTGCACTTTATGTAGGGATCAGACAGTGGTACAGTATAGAGACCATATTGTATTATATTTTACAGCATTGGCAATGGTTAAAACTTTGTATTTGGAGCGTTTTATTCACTTTTCCGAAGCAATAAATGTTGAACCTTTTATTTGCACGAATCTCTAGTGGCGATGCAATATTAGTCACGATTGCAGTGTTAAAGATTCTTCAAGAGGCAGAAATGACAACATTGAGCAGCAGCCAATCTGACAGAAAAAATATTGAAGAGTAACCCCTTTCTGTGATTTTAGTTAGCTTAATAAGGTGTAGTATGAATTCTAACTTCTATATGAGATAGAGTTTAGACAATATGTTTGTTATTAATATGAATTCAACATGTTTTTATTGTGTTTTTGTATATTGTTGTGCAAGGTTGACTTAGAGCAACCAAAATCCAAATACAAAAAAAAGAAAAAAAGGAATTCTTGATTCAATTTCAATTGCCTCGTATACAAGCCTGCAGATTACCTGGTGTCAGAAATCTTGATTCAATCTTTTTACCCCAAGCTTTAACATTTTCTGTAAATTATCACAAAGTAAGAGCTATCACCTTAACAACAACAAATCAAAAATGTAAAACAAAAATAAAGAAAAGATCACCAATTCCAGCAATGGCAAAATTCATCATCACAATAATAACAGTAACTCAACGCGTCGAAGGATTTGCGGCATGTGGGTCTTGTGCTCATGGACACTTAGGAATTGAATTATGTGGAGTCACCAACAGTTCGTATGAATTATTAAGTATGACGCTTATTTCCTCCATGGCCGCCAGAATCCATACCCTCACCCACCATTACCCTTCTATCGGGCCTCTCGGTAGTTTCCAAGATGCAGCCAGCATCAATTTGGTGGGCATCAGAAGCTGAGTAACCACTTTCGCTTTCTGACCTGCTATGGGATAACCACCATCTTCATCAGAGTCCCCCTTCCAGTATATCTTAAAATCTTGCAAGCTTCTTTGACAGGTTCCTGAATCATGAATGCCTTTTTAAAGCCTCTTTACTAACTACTCTAGTCTGGCAGTTCTAGAACAATATTCTCAGTGTAACTTCATCATCCTCCACTCTGGTTCATTACTTTGTTACCCTAAGGATGAACAATGTCTATCTACCCGTATGTTTTTCTTTGATGAGATATGAAATGTGTACATTCACCACTATTCCAGCCCACACTGTGCATTTTCTGCATGGAGACACACTAGGTATGTTCCACTGTAGTTTGAAGTCCTAGAACATTCTACTGAATGTTATGTTTATGGAGGACAAAAATTACAGAATGCTTACAAATGTCTACCTGAATCACAAACTATGAGACACATACATTTTGGATTTCTCACACCGACCTGTGTTTTTTTAATGAAAGGCACTTTCTGCATACTACTGAAAATGACATATTGTTCTCAGTCAGAGCAGTACACGCACTGCCATTACTAAGTACCTAAATCCTGCAAATACTGTGAGCTGGTCAGTTTTAAAAATCGGGGAGGAATTTGATAGTCATGCCCACACAGTCCGTGGAGATCACCAATAACAACAGAAACCATAGACAAAGGCTGTGGACACTTTTAGACCATGATTATCCATAAACTAGGAATAACAATCCCAGCAAACTGGAAAAAGTGTGTTAGCACTTAAAATGCTTTAGGATTACATGCATGGCCAAAAGGTCAGTCAGTGTGCTCAACAACTTATTTATCTATCAATACTGTTCATGGTCTGCCTGGTCGGTAGCAGTCCAATTGTAAGGTATCAATTCACTTAATATGGTTTTCTGAGATCGATTTGATTGCACATTAATGATGGTAGATGGGGCAGAGGTGCAGACTGGATGATTTCTTGGCTGAACAAAGAGAATAGAAAGGAAAAGGTTGTTGTTACGAAGTTGGGCTACTCAGCAATTTTGCCATACAAGTCAGTTCTCCGGTGGTAAGAGACTGGCATCTCCTCACGGATGCGATGAAGGTAGTCAAGGTTAACCTCGGCATAACAAACACCTGTCCCTTCTTGACACTGAGCAATAACACTGCCCCAGGGATCCACTACCATGGCATGACCATATGAGGTCCGACGCTCACTATGTGAACCAGTCTGTGCTGATGCTATCACATAGCACTGATTTTCTATGGCACGAGCCCGCAGAAGCACCTAAAGAAAACGAGAGAGAGAGTAGGTGAATGAGTGAGAGGGACAGAGACAGGATGGTGTAAAAGCATCATTTAAACAACTCATATCTGAGAATCCTATTAAATGCTGAATATTCTTAGTAAATATGAAGGATAGAACAGCTCACCTCCCAGTGTGCCAACCCAGTAGTCAGAGTAAAGGCTGAAGGAAATGTCAGAATTTCTGCCCCTTTCTGGACCTGTGTCAATGACATTTCTGGAAAACGCAGATCGTAACACACAGCTAGACCAACCTGAATGACAAAAATAACTGTATTTGAATAGATCCAAAGAACTTAGTAAAATCTTTGCTTCAAATAAGGCTTCCAGTGCATCTCCTGCTCACAGCAAATATTTCTACTTGCTACATGCTTGTATGGACTTTGCTGGAAAAGAGGGGCCCACCAACATTGGCACTTACATGTTGTTGGATCCCCTCTACACAGTTTTCATCCTTTGCAAACCAGCATGCAATATCAAACATAAAATCAGACAAAATCACCTTCATGTTGTGTTTTTAAACTCAGTTATGCTACAACAAAAAAAAGCAAATGCCACTTGCCATTTATGCTTGTCAGACAGCCTTTGCAGTGGATTCCCATCACGTGGGGTGCGAGGTGAGGGAGGGTGGGGATAGAAAGCAATGTTCTTCTACCACTCTGCCGGCAAAACCAATTCCAAATGGCATGGCGTGTAATACTCTAGATTACTAGTAACAATTAAACTTTTATTTTTACACTGGCATTATTTGAACCTCCATATTCTAAAATGTTTTCAACTTTCAAAGTTATCTCTCTGCAATTCACAGTGCCTACCTTTCCAACTGGCGTGCTGACTGGGGCAGGAATTTCAGAACCAGGGATGGTGAATTTGCTTTCTTTTAGAGAGACTCTTCCTTCTAACTCAACATCAAAGAGGTGTGTTTTGTGGTACACGGACACAACAGAGCCTGCAATAAATACATTCAAGTGAACATCAAGTTATAAGCATGTGGCCTGACAAACATTGCTCAAAACCCCTCCATCTTCCTTCAGCAAATTAAGAAAACCTAAACGAATAGCTAGCTGTAAATAGAAGTCTGGGACACAGAATCAGGACTTTCAGAATACGTGTTAGAGGATTACAGATCTGCATTCTACTTCCTTACCAGCATTGCCTTTTTTCAATTCATATTGGCAAACGGAATGTGATCTACTGATGTATGATACAGAATTAGGTTCCGGGGTTAAGAGCTGCTAACATGGTAGGATCATACTTAAGACAGCAATGTAATTTGACAATATTTTGAATGGCCGCTTAAAATTGAAAGTCCACAAACCCACAATGTGCCAAAGTATAATGCATTGTCACTCTTTCACATAAGTGTGCATGACTGAGTGCTTCTTTACCACCCTGCTTGTTTAGTTTACACTCAAAGAAGAATACTCTTCCGTGTTTGGAGCCACTGTCATTAATGTATGCGTTTTTGTATGCAAATTGGGGGTAGTTGCATCAACTTACTCTGTGCTGTGCGACCTTATTTATTTTTCCTTTTTGGGTCGGTGTCGCAATCTTGGGAGGAAACAGAGGTCTAGACCCCACCTCTGATGGCAAGATTTAATTATTTGACACTCCTCATAAACTTACGCCACAAGGGAGTATGTGTAAATCAAGAATTAACTTTAATTCGTGCAAACACTCCTGTGTATACATGAGAAAATTGCCCTTGGATCACACGTGTTTCAGCAGTACTCTTGCCTTTTATCAAATCCGGGCTGGTTTCAATAAATAAATAACCAAAAATCAAAAATAACATGATTATATGAATTAAGAATATGTAATAAATTACTGTGTTGTAGACAGAGAGAAAGGGAGGGAACATGGAAGGATATATAGGATAAAGAGAACATATAACAAACAAAAAAGAGAACATTAGCACATATCTGATTAAATAAATTAAAATGAACAAATTAAATTGAACACATTGCTATTTGATCTCTCATTACACATTATGTATAACTGTGACCAATTGAGTATATCACTAACAGCCATCTGATATAGCATCAATTAATCTAACTTGCATCAAAAGTATAGGCCAGGAAAACCATGGGGGCAGGGGGAGAAGGGCGTGCTATCTTGAATTGACTAGTACTGTGATTTTAATCTTGTCTGGGGGCTGTTGGTTGGGTTATTAAGTATGTTATCTAGTATCTCTCTGACTGCAGTTATGCTAGAGAAGAACATAGTTACTTCTTACCTTGTAACGTTCTT